>NC_143015.1:69167502-69526668 GCF_055824585.1 Amblyomma mixtum | reverse complement strand
GTGCACGGTAAATTTCTGCCATCGCATCTGTCAACTCTTCGCTTTCAATTTTTGTCTCTTGAACAGCCCACAGATCGATTTCGTTTTCGAACAAGAGACGCTTAAGCTGATTTTGCCTCCTTCGCGCAGAAAGACCTCTCACGTTCAGTGTGGCAATACGCAAGCAAGATGTTATTTGAGACGCCATCTAAATGGTTGGGATTCGCCGCTCTCGAAGTGACATCGCTTTGCAGCTCACCTCATCAAAACTCCTTCCAGTTTGCAAAGTACGGCGGTGTCAGCACTGAACCCGATCGAAGACCGGGTTACCAACACGAAGACCCTGCAAGGCACCTCCGCTAAGGCGGAGGGACACTCGACGAAGTCCTACGATCAGGAGGGATGTGCGGCTTGGGCTTGTAGGCCGCACGTCGAACAGGAGGAGCTTTGGGAAGAGGTTCCTCATGGTCCGTCCCGTCGTAGCTCGTCGCCTTGTCATCAGCTTCGTCGTGCGTCCTCTTCGCTGGCAAAGTTGACGCCGCGGGCATCTCCGTGTCAACGTCCTTCTCGTCGGTCGATTCCAAAACCGTCTCAGCTGCACCTACCGCAGCATCATCTGCTTTTCCCGCGTCCGCCTCAGTTCTGCTGTCAGGCACAGGTGGTTCTTCTGAGTTGGCAGCCTCATGTTCCGTGGGAAGCGTTGCTTCTTCTGAGGCTATGCTTTTCGGTACTGCGTCTTCCCGACTCTCACGGGTCGCCTCTACCGCGTCGACTTCGTCCATAATATGCTCCTCAGTAGTATCCCTACGACCAGGACCAGCTACGGTAGCATATGTTCGCACGCACTGGGCGTCGTCGTGGCCGAAGCGACGACAGAGCCCGCAACGTGGCACACGGCACTCCCGACGTATGTGTCCGGGGCCGCGGCACCGGAGGCAGAGCGGAGCTCTGCCAGGAACGTGGACGAGTGCGACGTCCTCTCCAACACGCAGCTGGTGCGGTAAGTCCTCGATGGTAACGCCCACCTTCAGCTTCAATGTCACTGAGCGCGTAGTAGACGACTTGTCGACGCAGCCTTTGACTCTCCACTTGTCCCGAGTTATGTCGGTCACTTTTCCAAAAGCCGCCAGAGCTGCCTTCACGTCGTCATCTTTCACGCCGTGTAGCAGCCAGAACAGCTTCAGCCTGACGCCCTGGTTGCATGGGTCAATGACCACACAGCGGTGGTCCTTGACGTTGAACGCCTCCGCCTGTAGCATTTTGTTTTTTCCTTCTTCATTGCAGAATGTCACGGCCCAAACATGATTCATCTGATATGCCCCGAGGGCAACCACTTCCGGCAGCAATGAGAGACGCTCAAGAGCGTCACGAAAGTTTTCAACACGGTATGGCCTGGCTTGGACGTCGCCATGCAAAAAAACAGTATGCAAAACGCTCGAACCTGTTGGCAAATGCGGCAAAATCAGCTGGTAGTCCTCGTTCGGTTTGATCGTACTCCTGTTACCGCGGCCCGGCTGGGCCGCTAAATCCGCTCCTTGGGAGCCCATGATACACACGTCCGTCACGCTCGGTGGCCGGAAGTAGAATCACTATACTCACGAGGAGAGATGGCAGAGGGGAGTCACCGGTGTTGGCCATGGCATAGAAGTCTGCTGCCAGTAAATGTGCCGGCATGGAGAGAAAAAAAAGAAAAGCTCACCTTCGGGGAATCGGACCCCGGTCTCCCGCGTGACAGGCGGGGATACTGGCCACTATAGTAACGAGGAGAGATGGAAGAGGGGAGCCACCAGGTGTTGGCCATGGCAGAAAAGCCTACTGCCCGTAAATGTGCCGGCATGTAGAGGAAAAAAGATGAGCTCCCCGTCGGGGAATCGAACCCCGGTCTCCCGCGTGACAGGCGGGGATACTGGCCACTATAGTAACGAGGAGAGATGGAAGAGGGGAGCCACCAGGTGTTGGCCATGGCAGAAAAGCCTACTGGCCGTAAATGTGCCGGCATGGAGAGGAAAAAAGATGAGCTCCCCGTCGGGGAATCGAACCCCGGTCTCCCGCGTGACAGGCGGGGATACTGGCCACTGTACTGACTTCTTTTTTTCGTTATTGCCTGGCTTTGACACAGAAAATTGCACAAAACAAACTATCAACAAAAGGCAATAAACGCTATGTACACACGACACATGGTCAGCCAGCATAAGTCTGGCTTCGTCAATTTAAAATTCACTCAAAGTACAGAGCGGCTCTAGCCTTGAGAGCCACTCCGGAGGCTCCGCAGCGGCTTTCTTAATGGCCAGAAACATGTGCTTGCTTTCGCGAAAGTAAATCCTGGCAGGCCTTGCGTCTGGGTCACAATGACAGCCTGCCATTCTGGAGCGCCATATACAGTGGAGGCCTGTCAGCATTATTAAGTCAAAAGGCACCCCATCCTCATTTTCAACGCATAAGTACCGGATGCCATACGGGTCTAGTGGAAATTCTTTCTTTAGGGTTCGCTGCAATACATCCCAAAAATAGACCCCTTCCCAACAGTGTAAAAATACATGGTCTATTGTTTCCGGCTTTCTGCAAATTAAACAGTGAGATCCCCAGGGTAAAAATAATTCCTTTCTCTCTATAAATTTTTTCACCGGTAAGGTCCAGGTGTGTAACTTAAAAAAGAAGGTTTTTGTTCCAGGCGGCACCTGCATTTTTTTTACTCTCTTTAAAACATCTTTGCCTGGGCCTCCACTGTACAAGGCCCTGTACAAGGGCTCGGGGAAAACTACATCGCACAAAGCACGGTACAGTTTCTTTCGTTTCACAGTGGACAGAAAGTCATTGGAAAACCGCGCGGAAAGAAACCTTACACTGGCTACGATTTCCCGGTAAAAACCGCTGACCCTACTGCAAACTTCAGCAGTTCCGACTGCATACTGCGGCAGCAGACGCCGCAGCCTAACTTGGCTTACGGTACGCAAAAACGGGTCTCTTGTGTCCCGAAAAAACAAAAAACGATTGACCAGCTGTCGCAAAAACAAATGGCCCAATCCCAACCCGCCGTCTTGTACCCATCGGAACAGGTTGGTCCGGCTGCAGTGCTCCCATTCAGACGACCAGGGGCCCGATTCTCGATATTCACATTCGCCTGTCGGCGCCATATTGCCTCTCTGATTGGCTGTCAGAAGTGTCAATCGCCGTCAATGGGCGTGTCAATCAGGGTCGGTTACACGAGCACTTTTCGCGGTGACGTCGATTTGACGTGGCATTGAAAATGCATTTTCGTAGCGCTATTCTTGGTGCCCGGCTGGTACATATATGTCATTGTGAAGGGAAAAGAAGCTACAAGTGGTCCGCGCGAGAGCACTTGCGCTCGGCTTGCCAATTTGGATAAAATAGCTGCACACCGGAAATGGCAACTTCCTAAAATCTGATTGGTTGGAACAATATCACGTAAATCACGTGATAGGCACACATGTTGGAGGGATGTCAGAATGACGTTTCATCACGTTTACGTTGTGCCGCCATTGCAAAAAATGGCTGAAATTCGCCGCCATCATTTCGCCCGGCGAAAGGTACCCGAATCATGCAAATGAGTTAGTGTTATGTTGATTTATACGGCGTTAGGTAGCCGCACTTTAACGGGTATTTATTTCAAGACAAAACTAAGCTTACAAAAGTCTTGTTTTGATTGCACAATGTAATGGTATGGCGTTATAAGAGCACATCTGAAATAAGCAACCCTTGAGAGCGTTAATAGTGAAGGCTTAAGCGTACAGCCGCATGGGGGCGCTAATTACTCTCCCGTTGCAAACCCTTTGCTCGCAGTGAGAAATCATCCCTCCGTGCGGTTAGTGAAGCGCGAAAATTGCTCGAATGGCGGTGCCAGCGCTGCGATTTGCTGCTCCTTGCATTCATTCGTCGCTTGTTAAACCCTAGAAGTGGGAAAGGTGAGCGAGTTTCGAGGTCACCGCGATGCTTTCGAGTTGTCTCTGACTAGACAGCTCGTCTGTGCAATCACCTAACGAGGCATATGGTGTGGTGGCTATGCAAGGATGCACTGCGGCGAGAAGCAGTGCCGAACTGTCGAGCTATGAGGGGCGATCGCCAGCTGTGAAACGTCGCAGAACGGATGGGCTTTGCGCGCGTGATGAGCGGATGACACGACAGGTGTTCGCGCGGCCGAGCAACAAACTCCAGGAATGTGTCGGGCTTCTCGACGAGACATCCGTGTGTGTGTGTAGCGTCATTCTCATTCCTTTTGCATGCATGCTGCGAATCCGAAATTTTTATTCGGCATTTCGCGTTGCTTTTTTCATCATACTGTTTTCAGTTTTTGCACACGGCTCAAGTTGAGAAAACAAATTGTAGCATGCTAGTAGGTTGGTCGATTTCTTTGTTTTTGGTGTTGATGAATGTGAAAGGCAGCATAGGTGAAATCAGCTGGAAGGCGTCGTTTCCTTAAGTGTGGAAAAAAAATGCGTGAAACTCTAAAAGAATACTATACCCTGGCTTAAGCATTATTAGTGAAGCACACAAAAGTGATTTTGCTATTCAAGGTAAAAGTTTCATAACAGTGTTACATCATCAGTTACACAGCAGTCACGTGGAAATGACCGTAGGAGGGTGAAAAAAATCATCTCTCTTAGAGCGCGCGAAAAACAAACATGTATGACTCTTGTACATTTTATTTACAGGCGTGTTGTTCCTGCCGGTGAAGGTTCCAGCTCACACGAAGTCTGTGCGGGATCCATCCATGACCCGTTTGTGTGCAATCTCTCTTCATGTGCTGCCCGCATGGAAATCGTCAAACTGGTGAGCACGCGCTTAGTGTACGTGTAGTCGAAAGCATTAAGGAATAACATGTTTGCCTTTAGTAAGATTGCGTACGGCTAATGATATCTGATTGCATATATATATAGTTTATTCAGCTAGCAAGAACAGTGTAAATAGAACCACGTATGAAAATAATGTAAATTAATCATGTCTGTACTTTTCAAGTGACAGTGGAGATAGGTGTGCGTGACACGCAGTGTTGTTCTGTGGTTTTGAATTTCTCTCAGTGACCACAATGTCAAGGTAGCCCCGTTTCGATTGGTGCAAAACGCGAAAGCATGCATATACTAAAAAACTCAAGGTAGTCATGAACAGTTAAACTTCTGCCCTTCCTTGCAGTGCATTCTGTAGCGATTTTCTTGAGTATAAAAAGACTGTAGTAATTATTTCTGTGCATCAGTTTGGGAAATCTGCCATCAAGTACCTTTAGCTATATAGAAACAGTTTGTTTTGATACTAATGATTGGTTTTGCAGTGAGCGTATTTTACATTTGTACGTAAAACTAGACTATTTTTTAACACAATGTCTAGCTCGTTGGGAGATTTCAGTGCACAGCATTGATTAGTGTGCAAGTGATGGTGTGCATCTTATGCAGATGTGGCAGACCACCCTCACCATGGGGTCTCATGTGCTCTGGAGCCAGGATACCAGATTCATGTTTGGTCACCTCCCAGCTGGTCTGGTTACCCAGCTGGGTGGCCATACCGGGCTCCTGAGGTGTCTGCAAAGGCCATGGTGCAGCATGGTCAAGAGTCCTCTGCGAAGGTCATCACAGCTTGCATTGTGCAACCCAACATATTCATCCCACACTCAGCTGCAGGACCATGACACCACTGGCAAGTGGTGATAATAGCAGGAGCACCAACATCTACAACAAGGAGGAGGACACAGCACCATTTGGATTCTACCTGACAGACAGGAAGTGCATGATCAGCAGCTGCGTGCGGGAATTGCACTCACTGCCACGGTTTTCACGTGTAGCTATGCCACAAGTAATCAGTGTACATTTGCTCTGCTTCAAGTTTGATGGCATACTGCTAGGAAGCCTATGAAGTCTTCATCATTTTGGTGTTCTTCATTAAACTAGACCATATTGGTGGTATGCATGACAGTAGAAATCAGTTTTGTCTGTTGCTGCAGTTTTTTGTGAGTCAGGAAGTGTCCCAAGTGTTTTCAACCTACCGTCTGCCAACTTGCTGAGTGCGTGCTTCAACACATACTTTGGTGATTGTGAAGAAGTGCTGTTCCTTCATGTGGTGCCTCCCTATGTGTTCTGCTTGTACACAACGCACATTTTATTTGGTGCTTAAGTTCAGTGAAAGACAGGAAGCCACCAAATGTTTTCCTTCTAGCACCAGGGTGTTCACTGCACATGCGTTCACCAGTGCTTTTCTGTTTGCTTTGGTGTTTGTTGAGAGCTAGCAGTCCATCCTCAACATACAGCATGGTCGCTGTGTCTCTAGTCATTTATAACATCTGTTCTTCAGGGTGCAACATGCCTTGTGTGGTACTGTTTGTGTGATAAGATCACAACATGCTTTGTCTCATGGCATCTGGTTGCCTCTGTGTGCTTGCTTTCGACTGCCTCTTTCACATGCTGCTTGTAGTTATACAGCAGTGAACTATTTTTCCTGAAGGAAAAGTCACGTAATTGTTTCATGGTCATTTTTCCAGATGAAAATGCAAGGCCTGGCCAGCGCTGTGACACGTGTACCCATTCTCATCTTCTAGCTCAAATTTGTACCCGTGACGAAAACCTAGAAATTGTACATTAATTCAGTTGAAGGTAAATGGAGGCATAAATTATGCAGCTGGACGTAATTTGTGTTTCAATAATAAAGCTCCAAATGGCATTTTGTAGCTAGAAGGGCATGATCCGGTTCAATAATTCAACTGGAAATGGATCATAATAGTCGTAGTAGTAGTAGTAAACTTTGTTGATCTTTCTGGGTTACTCAGGCGGTCTTCCCAGGTTTGGGATCTTTTTCTCTTTCCAGGATTTGCAGTCTGTGTTCTTTTTCTGTGCTGGGCCATCAACCTTGAATGCATGCATTGGAAGATCACTGCCCACCTGTCCTCCCAGTGAAACTCTGTTAGATCCCATTTTCATTGACATGTTCACTTGCGTTTTGCTTCATGCAAATTGGGGATGCTGTTTGGTCATTTTATGAAAAATCCTAGACGACCTGCTCACCCCCTGAACCCTTAGTGTAATTGGACCATATCAGTGTACGTGCTGCCATTTTAAGCATGAAATGCTTTTAGCCCCCGTTGTCGGCAGTGTGGTGGCGTCACGCCGAGACCGAGATCCACTCATCCGGGCATTGAAATCCACTCATCCGGGCTCTGAAACGAGAACATCCGGGCACCGTACGAGACTTAACGAGAATTAACGAGACTCTGTAAGCCCTCCTACGCGACCGGCATGCAAGCGCCGGTTGGTCTCCAAAGGAGTCACAAAAAATAACTACTGCCAGTGCCTTCTCAATGTTTATCAAGATATCAGTCGCTGTGCGTTTGATAATGCACGGAATTATAATTTCCGATTTCTAATAACGCGTGCAAAAAGCACATAAATGCCACGATACACTTGGTTGTCGTACGTGATCTCTTAGGGGCTTCGCGCATCGAAGCAAAGCCGCGCAGGCGGACAGGGGCCCGGGGGAGAAGCGCTGCGTTCAAAGGGCAAGGCATCGCGCCGAACGGGTGGTGGCGTTCCTCCCTTCCTTTACGGTGCGGTTCGGGTGGCCACCGAGATGGCAGAGAATTACTCCACCATTTCCTTTCCTCAAAAAACCTTGCGTTCAAATGGCAAGGCATCGCGCTGAACGGGTGGTGGCGTTCCTCCCTTCCTGTACGGTGCGGTTCGGGTGTCCACCGAGATGACATTAGGCCCGTAAACATTTCATGCTTACTCTACTCTCGGTTACGGGAGAGGCAGAGAATTTTTTTCTGTTTAGCAAAGGCGACTGCTGGCTACTTAAGTTTGCAAACTATGAAACACTAATGTGCAGGTGCACCACTGTCAAACGGTTATGAAAGATGAGTCTGTCCCAAAAAAATTCTTATCTTTGTAGATGAGACATATTCGTCAATGTGTATTGTTGCACTAGGTAATGATTCGCAGTTAGGCTGCGTAGTGAATTCTAGGATGTATGAAGTTCAGTGATGGAAATAAATTAATTTGCCAATAATGGCTTCCACAAACTTTTCACTCTGCATGTAAAAGACACCTCACTTTTTTTAAGCAAATTGCAACACCTAAGAGGCAATGCAACTTGTCTCGCTCCCCAAAAATGTAGGGGCACAATTAAGCTCAGCATTCATGGGTATGACACGACAGTGTTTATGGCTCCCTGCAGCGGTTTCTCTTCACATACACAGTCACTGTTCTTCATTTGTGTTCATACATTTATCAGAGTTGCCTCAGCACAGGTTCCCAATTCTTGTCTTTGAACTCTTCCACACTGCAGTTCACCTACGTAATGTTATTGTAATTAGTTTCTCACTAATTGGCACATCTCTAGTTCACTGCAGTAATTACATTGCTAGGCTTCAAATTAAGGCAACAGCACCCACACATCACTCCCCCCCCCCCCTTTGTACCTCAGCAAAGTCAATGTGCCTACACAGTCTAGTTGGTAGCGTGCCTGGCTGGCGATCCAGGGGTCATGGGTTTCAAGGCAGAAAGAAATTTATTAATTTTCTGTACGTAGAATCTATTATTTTATAAAGTGAAGTAGTTTCAGATGTGTGCTGACGTTTGATTCAGATTACAAATCCTCTTTTCAGTGACTTTCACTACGGACATCCACGCGTGAAGCTTGTCTTTTGACGCAATGCCGGCTGGATAACACTGGGTTTTCTGCTGAATGGCAGCCTCTCTCCTTGACAGTGGTGTGTGCAAGCTTTCCGTACCTTTCTTTTCTGGTTGCACATGGCACCCAATAACTTCTTAGCACTAATTGCGATGCCATCATATACAATACAGCACTAATGATATTACTTGGTGGTAGTGAGAGAAAAAATTATTCTTATAGAGGGAAAAAAGAATAGCAGCCTGTTTCCACCTGACTTGGTTTGGTTTCATACTTCTGCTAGAACTTTAAGAGAAATTAGCCAGCAAAGCTGTACAAGACGGCAATTTTTCAGGGAGCTTAAATTTTATGCACAGGCACTTGCAATGACTCCAATTTCATCAACATTTTGCAACCTGTTCTATCATTATATTGGTGGGGAATAGCTTCTGTTCATTAATTTAACACTCTCCTCGTGGAAACTCTGAGTCAGACTTGCTTACCATTTTTCAAGCTGCCTTAATCATGCTCAAAAAAATGATTTACCCTCCATGTGCACACACCACTAGGCATTTTAAGTGTTCTGTTTTTTTTTTTCATGCAGTGGAGTGTAATACGTACATAGAGGGGAGAAATCTCCAACCTGTCACTTATGCTCGAGCACCAGAGCGGATTTTAAACGCACATATCAGGCTTGCCCAAACAAACCGAAACCTCCTTTCCAAGGGGTGGAATCACAGGAGCGATGGGAGGCTTCTCTGCGCAGCTCACAGGCAGAGCTTCAGCTTTGCATCATGGCCTGGGCCTTGAAGGTCGCTGCAGCCAAACAGTGCCTGGTCACCTAAAGTGGCCTGAGGGCCGCCGCCGACCTCTTCAACACCCCTTCACTAACCGTCACCTGATCCACTGAAGTGGGACTAATAAAGTTATTACCAACCAAGGGCTGTAATAGCCTTCCTGCCAACGCACTTCACCATGGTAATTTTTTAAACTGCTTCTTTGAACAAATAATCTCTGAGCTGTACACAAGCTTTGTTCTCAGTACAGGCAGGCCCTTTGTTATTGGAATGTGGTAATCTACTGTTGCAGAGCAACTTCGATTAATCCTCAGTGTCCTTTGAGACATTTGCCGACATTTCAGCACCTACATCTGGTATGGTGCCCTTCACTGAACTGTAGATGTCATATTTTGAGTGTACATAGAGGGTTGTCTATTTTAGTTCACAGTAAAGGAAGGTACTTTGAGAGTGAACGCATTTCATTGAGCATTACTCTCCAGCAGTGCGCAATAGTGGCATCACAGGGTCTTTATTGCATCAGTGTATGGTGTAAATGTTGCCTAACGGCATTGTGATCCACCCCTCAAAGAAAACCAACAATGGCCCTGATATGTATGTGGTCAGGAGTGTGCACAGAGGGAAAGTCATGCACTTGCACATCAGGATAGAAACATGACTGAGGCCTCTTGTAGATTGCTCGTGGAGTGCACAGGGCTTGCCAAAACCAATCCACATCATCCAGTGTTATCATGCTGCATTAATAGACCTTTTGCTAGAATACCACTGCTTGTCTGTGATGCTGCCTCCCTCAAATACTGTGGATCATGTTAGCCTTGCATTTCTTGCCCCATTTGTGTGTTATCTTGCTGCTGTGCATGCTTGTGCTTTTCTTGTTGTGTTGCTATTCTTCCTTCTTAACTCACCGTTGTTTTTATTATCCTTCAGCTCCTTGACCTGACCCCGAGCCATGTTCAGGCTTAATATGACATGTGCACTAGATAATATGCATGTATGTGCATGATATGATAATAACTTGCATGCACGTTAAAGAACCCCAGGTGGTCGAAATTTCTGGAGCCCTTCACAACGGCGTCTCTCATAGCCTGAGTCGCTTTGGGACGTTAAACCCCAATAAACCAAACCGATAACTTGCATGAAGCAAATAAAGCAAGTGTCTTGCACACTGCATTAGCTGTTTGTGATGTGGCATCACCGTCCACCTTCATTATCCCCCTCTATATTCGTCCCGTTCCCCAATGTTGAGTAGCATATGTGAAGATATCTTTATTTATTTATTATTTATTTATTTGAACATACTGCTAGCCTCACATTTGAGGCCGTCGCAGGAGTGGGACATCACATACACTAAAATAACACAGGTCAAGTAAGTGTCAACACAAAGGCGATCGTAGTCCAACAAGGCAATATGCAATATACAAAAGGTATAACAAAATAGCAAAACAGGAGCAAGTAGCATATTTGAGGACTTCGGCACGGTAAAGAAAAAAACTATAACAAGAAAAAAAAACACAGTAACAAAAATGCTGACAAGTTTTTAGGGAGCAAGAAATGAAACAATAGCTGCTGAAGAATGATACTGTCATGAGAAACGAGCAATAAAGTTAAAAAAATATAATAAGCGAGAGTCAGATAAGAAAGTCGGGATGTCATCGTCAGCAAGGAAAAAAAGAGTGCAAGACTTCACCTCTCTTGACATCACACATTGCCCTCTTACAAGGAATCTTGCTGCATTGAAAGGAGCTGCCTGGTGCTGCGGTGGATTGCGGTGGATGCATTGCTGTTGTCCTACAGCAAAGGAATTGTAGGGATGGGCATGACAAATTTTGTTTCACCTCTCACATTTTGGTGCGTACTTGCATCACACGAGTGGTGTACCTGCCTATATGCCCTTGGTAAGTGCTGTGTACTCATTGTTAGAATTAACGAGATTGAGGGCCTTTTCAAACATTGAAATTAAATAGCATTATTGGGAGCCTTTTTTTATTTGAATAAAATAATGTACCTGCAACTCTACGCCATGCATTCGTGAGGTGCTTTTACATAAAGTCCGTGAAGTCTGCTTGCAGGCAGGCTTAGTTAATGTTCACAAAGCAAAAGATGAGTGCCATGTCCTATTGAGATTAAGTCAAACGCCAACACTGTGAAATACATGCTTCTGTTGACAGTGGACTTTTAGCTTAGTCTGTTTTTCTTTAAGTACTGGCGGGAAACAATATCTCCCTATTTTGCTTTCGCATTTGACGCTTTTGATAATAGGATGTACGCGCTCATAGCGTTGCACTTGACGCGATTCGCAGTTGCGTTTCGTGCGCGGCCGCTTGTAAACGTAACCAAGGGTAATGTTAAGTTCTATGCACCTGAAGAAGTGACACGGTGAGGTAAAGCTTTCCAACGCCACTGACGCGTTGAGGTTACGATCGAGAGCCAGCCGTTTCTCCGCCAATAGACGATATGCTAAATGCGTAGCGCCATCTCTCGACGCTCCGAGAACTAAGTCCTCCATGTTGGCACGGTACAGAAAACGAAACCGCTGCCCAGCGTTGGGTTAAAACGGCTGCGCTTCGTTTGAAAAGTAAAATGCCGATGCAGTGTTGCGCTACCCTCTCCACTGTGAAAAGACACTACGATGCGTGCCAGAACTAGGTGCGTTCCAGCTTTTCGCTTTTCTATTTTTTTACTCCGTCCCAACGTTTTAGTAACACAAAACGCCATGCGAGGTATCATGTGTCAGCACGCGGATCAGTGCGCAGCTTTCGCTTTCTGCGCTGATTTTTGACAAATCTCTCGAGGTGATTTGCGTTTAAATTAAGATAAGGACCACAGCCTTTGTTGTCTTTGATCAAAATTAGAAGCCGATTTCGTGCATTCATCAACTCCCCGGTCGGGCGTGAATATATATAGACGCATACTTGAACAACGTAATAGAGAAGGTAATTTTTTTGAGCGGGCCAATCGCTCGTGCCGTGGCGAAATAAGTTCACTCGAAGAACCATATGCCGATTACTGCTTAGTTTGCTACGTGTTCAGTTAAGTTTTTCCCGCGTTCAATTAGTTTTAGAAGGGCGAGCAAACTCTCTGGACCATACGCATATGTTATGCGCGTTAAGCAGTCTTTGTGAAGCAATACACCCTATATACGTATAAAAACTGAGGTGCGAATGCTTTATTTCTTGAGGATTCCTATACCTTCCATATCTGCGGCGACGAAAATCTAAAAAAAAAAAAGAAGCGAATAATATAGCTACTTTATTATGAAGGAGGGACGCATTTCTAAGCTAGAAAGTTCGTGCAACAGTGTTCTGAAAACGCTTCAGGCCATCAGATTTTATTATCGTTGTGGCATGCTTCAACAGCTTGCTTCGCAACAAAGCCATTTGTTCAAGTTTGGGAGTAAGCTAATTAAGTTTCGGAAGCAACCGAACATGCTAATTTCGCCCCTGCACACACAACTTGACCAGCGTATCGAGTCCGTGCAGGCACCTACAGCTGTACGCTCTTTCTCTAATCAAGCCGCCGCGGTAGCTCAGTGCTTATCTGAAAAAAAAAACTGCGTCTTTGCTTACATTTTGAATTATATATGCCCACTTTCCTCTTGGTAATATCGATTGACAACATCGCAATACTCGCTTCAACTGCGTCTTAAGCAAGACGCGGTTTCAACGAATTGCGGCGAAAATCAACCGACGCCGGGCTCTGAAACGGTGACGTTGAAAACCGCAGATGCGCATTGCACATTACAGTAAAGGAATCGAATTACGCAGCTGGTCGAGGGTCTTGTGTGATTATACTGCAATGCACGAAGCTCCTGGCGTCGGCGCGAACGAAAGTTCGCACTATCACAGAAGTTTGTCAACACACGTGCGCACTAACCGCAAAATAACCGCTCGCTACCCTACCAGATGAATTCACGTCCACCTGGGAATAAAATAGCCATGATAATGCGTGATGCTTGAACTGGTGCTTTAATGCGAGCATTAAAACGACAACAGCACACGGTCACGGTTCGACTTTCCAACCCACTTTCGAGTGCCGATTATTGCGATCATCAGCGAAGCGAAGCTGAGGACGCGGTAGGAGTAAGCTGGCGCTTATTGAAAGCACCTACATTTAGTCAAAGATCAGCTGTGAAAACAACGCAGCAGCTGAAGCTTGCCTGTTGAAATTCCACTCGCAAGAAGAAAGTACGCATAGCAAACGATGCACCAGCTCGACGAGCTCGACCGCGCCAAGATGGAAACCGGAAGTTGTGGGCGCGGTGTTGCCAGACCGATAAGCAATTTCGCATATCGTCTATTCCTCTCCCCGTGACGCTGATCGCATCTCACAAGTACGGAGACGCGACACGCTACGCGATGGCTTCGGGCAATAAGCGGTCGCTTCATGCAGCAAAATTACCGCTAAACTCTTATTTCCGTGACGACCGACCACAGGGTCTTTAGCGTCGCATTCAGCACCATCACTGTGCGGCGAGTACGCCGAGACCGCCGCCACAACGCATTTCACCGTTCATCTCTACGGCGCTACTTTGCTAACTAACCTTCGCGCCGCAACTCGGCGGTGTTTTTTGTACTTGGCGCCAAGTAGCAGACGACACTTTATTTTTTGTCATACTTTTTTCTTTATTCTTCAATGTCGTCATTCTACTCTCCTGTTACGCATTTTCGCACCGCTCCGATTCACACGTCACGGGTACGCCCCGCTCATGGCGGATTGGCGAATATCGAGAATCGGGCCCCAGATAAAGACGGCGAAAATTCTTGTAGCTTTTGAATACTTAACCGTGAACAGTGCAACACCTGCATTACGTACCAGAGCCTGCTGATAAAGAACAGGTTGCAAACAGTGGCTCTGGCGAAAATCGGCAAGGTCGTTCCTTTCCACTTATCAGCTCGCTCCCGTATCTCTTAGACCTGTCCTGTCCAATAATGTTCACTGTCACGGTAAGCATCGAGCGGAACGCCCAAGTACTTATCTGGTGTTGTCGTCCAAGGTACACAAGCAAACCGTTCAGCCTTCCATGCCAAAGCCCGAGGCACTTCGACCAGTTAACCCCGCTGCCTGTAGCTTGGCTGAAATCGCGTACACATTGAACAGCCTCGCTTATGCCTCCCTCGTCAAAGGCAAACACAGCAATGTCATCAGCGTACGCCAAGAGCTTCACTTCGGCTTCTTGTAATCTGAATCCGGTAATACTCCTGTTTTTCAGTATCTTTAAACAAAGGGTCTCCACATAAACACAAAATAAAAGGGGGCTGAGGGGACTGCGGCGTTATCGATCCTCGTGTGACAGTATCTATCGTAGCAAGTGCACGTGTACTCTTGTGATGCTCGGCGCATGCGTGACGTACTCAGTGTCTGTATATATACTTGTCAGGTTGCAATAAACGGGGGCTTTTTCCTTTGGGCGTGGGCCTGGGGGCCACGCACTAGTCTTCATCGATGTGTCGTCCTGCGAAACACCACATGGTGTCAGAAGTGGTTGTCCAGGTTATACGGGACCCACGGCAGACGTAAGGTTACCGCCTGTGGCCGGCCGCCAGCAGCATCGTATACCAGCCGGATAACAGCCCAGAAAATGTCGGAAGAAACGAAGGTTTCGTCTCAGCCTTTTTTGGTGCAGCCGCCAGCGAGCTTCAACTTCCACAAGACGTCCGAGTGGCCTGGGTGGATACAAGAATTCGATGACTACCGATTCGCCTCAGGACTTAATGAGCGAACTCAAGAGGCTCAGGTGCGTACGTTGCTGTACACGATGGGACGACAGGCACGCAACATTTTCAAGACTTTCAACTTGTCCGAGGAAGACTCGAAGAAATACGACGTGGTGAAGACACAGTTCGACACCCATTTTGTCGCCACAAGAAACTTAGTCTACGAAAGTGCGTGCTTCCATCGCCGCCACCAAGACCCAGGCGAGTCTGTAGATCAGTATGTTACAGAGTTACATACGCTGGCCGATAGATGCGACTACGGGGAGATTAAAGAGCGGATGATTCTCGACAGGTTTGTAGTTGGACTACGGGACGCAAAGTTGTCGGAAGCTCTTCAAATGGATGCGGCGCTGACTCTAAAAAGTGCTCTCACCAAGGCACGCCTGAAAGAAACTGTGCAGCGACAGCAGCAGGATCTTCGGAGCGTTGTGGACCGCGAAGAGCATGAATTCAGTATCTTTAAACAAAGGGTCTCCACATAAATACAAAATAAAATGGGGCTGAGGGGACAGCCCTGGCGCACCGAACGCTGCACGCTAATGGGGGCCCCCAGACTCTTGTTAACGATCAATCTGTCGTGCAGTTCCGGTACGCCAGGGCCACACCCTCGCGAATAACAGAACCAACGTTAACATGGCCTAATACTGCAAACAAAAGTTCACGGGCAACGCAGTCAAAAGCCTTTTCTAAATCTATCTGGAGTATAGCTACCTGATCATTAGTGTCATCACAGCACTCTAATACACTGCGCGCAACGTGAATATTTGTAAAAATGGACCACTCTTTCATCCCGGAGGTCTGATGCGGACCAACTAATAAATGGATCACGGTCTGCAACCTTCGCGCCAAAACCTTCATTAAAATTTTGTACTCGACGTTAGTAAGTGCTATGGGTCGATATGCTGCTACCAGTCGTAATCTGTCTGTGTCGTCCGTTTTCGGAATCAGCACAGTATGGGACGAGCCATAGGACGGAGGCAGTGATTTTAGTTTAAAGGCTTCATTAAAGATGACCGTCAAGACCGGGGAAATTACATGCTTAAATTCTTTGTAGAATGCCGCGCTGAACCCGTCCGGTCCAGGCGACTTACCATGCAGGTTTAAGCTGTCTATTGCTTGCTCAACTTCCAATTGAGTTATCGCCTGCTCTAATCTTTGTTTAGTTTCGTCGTCCACGCGCGGCATCTCGGCCAGAAACGCCTCCTTAAATGTGACAACATCTACCGGATGCAATGCGAAGAGCGCCTGGTAATGCTCGAAAAAAGCTGCTTTGATATGATCGATGTCCGTTTTTGAAACACCTCCCATTCTATTTCGTTTATGTGGTTTCTTTCGGCACGGGCTTTTTCTAAACCAAGCGCTCGTTTCGTTGGCGCTTCCCCTGCAGCCATGTCTTCTGCCCTTGCCCTCACCAGCGCTCCCCGATAACGTTCTTCTTCGATAAGCTGTAACTTTTGTTTGGTTTTTCTCATGTCTTCTATCCATTTACCAGGCGCTCGGCATTCCTGTTTTATCATCTTCTGAAGCAGTGCCTTTAGCTCCATTTCCTCTTTTTTTGCTTCATGACGTATACAGGTGGCTCTTTCTATTGCTTTTAATTTTAAAGTTTCTTTAGTGAGCTCCCACTGCTGCCAAATCCTCATGTTGCTACTTGGTTCTATTTTTGCTATTTCTTCCCTTACAGCTCGGTTATAAAATTCGTCCTGAAGTAGTTTGTCGTTTAACTTCCACATTTACCACGAAAAAACATTCCCCTTCTTAACGATGCCTATGCAACATTGAACTAAACAGTGGTCAGAAAATGAAACCGGCACTACTCCATAACTATTGCATTTAGGTACAGTATCCGCGGATGCATAAATGCGGTCTAGCCGTGCGTGACTTGAGCCCTCGAATCGTGTGTACTTTACAGCACGCGCTCCTTCAAGACACTCAGCCACATCCTCGAGGTTGCAGTTCACAATCATTCGCAATAACACTTGAGTGCTCTTATCTCGGAAATTTCGGACGCTTGTCTTGTCGCGCGCACTAAGAACACAGTTGTAATCGCCCATAACAATCAGCTGTCTGTCCGTGCGAAGCCGTTCTTGGACACTTTCAAAAAACGTGGCTCGGCCATCAACCGCATTAGGAGCGTACAGGCAAACAATGCGCCAGTCAGTGTAGCACAGTGAAAAATCTATAGACACGTATCGACCCGACAAACACGAATGATGACCGTGTACTTCTAGCCCCGGCAACTTTTTCGAATACAACCTGCCGATGTGCCCACCGCATGGCTAACGACCGCGAAATACCTAGACGCGAAACGTCGCACCATGCTCCCGGTCTCTTCCTCACCGTCGACTTTGGTCTCCTGCACTGCCAGTATATGAATATCTTGCTTCGTTATAAGTCGGTACAGCTGGCTTTGTTTTCTTTTACCTGCCAGGCCTCTGACATTTAGGGTGGCGACTTTAAACGGAGTTGCAGAAGCCTTAGAAAGAAGGGACCGAAAGCATGGTGCTTACCTCCCGCGTCCAGCATGTCGCTAGACGATGCCGTCGCCGCCGGTGTCATCCGGCGCGAGCACGTGCTCCTGGTCAGGCGGCGCCTTGTCGCCGCCACGCTTGTCAGTCGGGACCTTTGGGCGCGGCCGCAGGCTGGGCCGTCGCGCTTGCGGCGTCTTTGCCGGCGGTTCCTCCACGCTGGGCTCTGCTGCCTTCTCCCCGTCGGCCTTGGTCTCGGCGTGCGAACGCTTCGCTGGGGTGGTCACGCCGGTGCTCATGCGGGCGTCCGTCTTCTCGTCGCGGTTCTCGCTGGCCGCCTTTGATTCCACGTCCACGTGCTCTGGCGGGCTCGGGTTTTCTTTGGGCGTCTCCACAGGCGTCGAAGAGAGGTCAGCAGTTAGCGACCCGCTCTCTTGTGCGCCAGCCGCGTCGGTGTTGCTGCTCGAGACAGCTGGTTCAACCCCCGCCTTTTTGCCCGTGTCGTCGATACCGCTCGCTGCCTCCTCCGCTTCGACGACGTCCATGAGTTCAGCGGAGTCGCTCGCCGCTACACGGCCGGTAGCCGACGCGTAGGTGCGCACGCAGTCAGCCTCGGAATGTCCATAGCGACGGCACTTTGAGCACCTGGGCACCTTGCAATCACGGCGCACGTGCCCCGTGCCGCCGCAGCGCAGGCACTGCATCGGCCGCCCGGGCACCACCACGAGAGCCAACTCACCGGCGACACGAACCTGGTGGGGTAGGTCATCCACCTTCATGCCAGGCTTCATCTTTAACAGCACGGTCCTCGTGGTGGACCCCTTCTCCTTCATGCCGGCGACGCGCCAACGCTCCCGGGTGACCTCGGTCACGTTGCCGAACGCCGCGAAAGCTGTCCGGATGTCCTCGTCGGCGACGCCGTGCAACATCCAGTGCAGGCGCAGCTTCACCTGGTGGTCTTCTGGGTCAAAGACGATGCAGCGGCGTTCCTTAACCTCGAGCTCCTTCATGGCGGCCAGTTTCTTTCCGGCATCCCCACTGCTGAAGGTTACCGCCCACACGTGGTTAATCTGGTACGCCCCCAACGCCACGACGTCGGGGAGCGCACCAACGTTAGCGAGGGCGTCTCTGAAGTCTTCGACCCTGTAGGGTCGCACACGCACGTCACCGTGCAGAAAACCCGTCTTTAAAACAACACGTCCGGTGGGCAGGGTAGCCAGAACGATCTCGTAGTCCTCATCAGCGTCGCTGGCTAACCTGTTTCCGCGGCCGGCAACGGCCGCTATCGCCGCTCCGTGGGAGCCCATGATTCTGCGACCGTCCGCTATCGCGTCTGGAAGTAGAATGGCCACTATACTAACGAGGAGAGATGGAAGAGGGGAGCCACCAGGTGTTGGCCATGCCAGAGAAGCATACTGGCCGTAAATGTGCCGGCATGGAGAGGAAAAAAGATGAGCTCCCCGTCGGGGAATCGAACCCCGGTCTCCCGCGTGACAGGCGGGGATACTGGCCACTATACTAACGAGGAGAGATGGAAGAGGGGAGCCACCAGGTGTTGGCCATGCCAGAGAAGCCTACTTGCCGTAAATGTGCCGGCATGGAGAGGAAAAATGATGAGCTCCCCGTCGGGGAATCGAACCCCGGTCTCCCGCGTGACAGGCGGGGATACTGGCCACTATACTAACGAGGAGAGATGGAAGAGGGGAGCCACCAGGTGTTGGCCATGGCAGAGAAACCTACTGGCCGTAAACGTGCCGGCATGCAGAGGAAAAAAGATGAGCTCCCCGTCGGGGAATCGGGGGGGGGGGGGGGGGGAATATTGCTTCCGACAATGATTACCAAGTTGTTTTGCCTAGTTTGCCAACAGGGCGTTTTGTTTTGAACACCGTTTTCCTACACTGTGATGTTAGGGCCCGCCCGTATCGAGCAGAAGATTTTCACGATCCGCTCGCCGAGTTATCGCTCCCGCCGGAAGTGATTGCCCTCGGAGCCTACCGCATGAGCCATGTGTGGGTGGTGACTTTCAAGGACGAAGATGCGGTGAAAAAGATTGTCGGCCGAACCCGGAACTATACCACAGGCTTTACCCCAACCCAACCCGGAACTATACCACAGGCTTTACCCCGGTACATACCCGACAAATATATGCAAGGTCTGCAACGCCAATGTATCCACTTTAACTCACATGCTCTGGGACTGCAACAAAAACCTTCACGGTGCTAATTCCGGAACCCTCCCGCCGCGGTTGGCCGCTGCCTTGCGCAGCCCCAGCCTCGGGGACCAACTCTGGGCCGTCCAGCAGGCCCGCGAGGCGACGGCGAGGCAGCGCCTCGACGTCCCCACGTGGGAGACCTAAGGCCCCGTCGGCGAAAGCTCTGCAGGACTATGAATAAAGTTGTTACCAACCAAAATGGGTGAGCTGCTGGTGAAAAAGTGCCGCTGTATCGTAATTGATCCTGCCAACCAGGACATTCGCATGAAAGTGCATTGGTTGCTGCACAGCGTGCCCGACGACGACGTACGGTTTGCCTTCGAGCCGTACGGGAAGGTCACAGACGTCGGCCGAGAGCGGTGGCGGGTGCATGGCCTAGCAGATAAGGGCTCAACTACCAGACTGGTCACCTTGAAGTTGAAGCCGGGCGTAAAGCTGGACGACCTGCCGCACCAGGTGAGCGTCGCCGGAGAGTTGGCCCTCGTGGTCGTGCCAGGCAGGGCTCCGCTCTGCCTTCGGTGCCGTGGCACGGGCCACATTCGTCGCGACTGCCGCATCCCTAAGTGCAGTGCGTGCCGACGCTTTGGTCATGAGAGCAGCCAGTGCGAGCGGACGTATGCCAGCGTAACAGGACTGACAACCACCGACGACGCCTCAAACCTGCTCATGGACGAGGCGGACATGGAGGATGCAGCATCGGTGGCAAGTGCAAGAACGGAGGTAGCCGAAAATACGGCGATTCCACTGCCGCAGCAGGAGCAACACGGAACCGAAGCGGTTACTGCAGAGCAGCAACAACCGCAGCTCCGAGCGCCGAGATGAAAACCTCAGTTGATTATGAAGCGGCTCCCAGCACCTCAGAACCTGGGGTTATGGACATCCTTAGCGCTTCAGCCAGCCTGCTGGCGGGGAAACGACCACACGACAAGACCCTTAGCGTTGGGACGAAGGAGGAGGGCGGGGGCGGAGACGAGCCACCCACCAAAGCCCCAGGTATGCGGAGGTCTACCTTTTAGCCGCGACCGCCCATTCCGGTCGATTCGCGGCAGGCGGGTAAACTATACTAACGAGGAGAGATGGAAGAGGGGAGCCACCGGTGTTGGCCATGGCAGAGAAGCCTACTGGCCGTAAATGTTCCGGCATGGAGAGAAAAAAAGATGAGCTCCCCGTCGGGGAATCGAACCCCGGTCTCCCGCGTGACAGGCGGGGATACGTCTTCGTCCGGTACGCTGTGTAGGAGCCAATATAGCTTCATTCGGACGTCCCTGTTTGCAAGATCTATCACAAGACATCGGGCACCTTTCACTTTGAGCTCACCGATGTTGATAATCTTCTTCACAGCGTCGGCGTCCTTGAAGGTTACGGCCCACACCTGACTCACCCGATACGCCCCCAGGGCGATAACTTCCGGCAGGAGCGAAAGTGGAGCGAGCGCATCTCGAAAATCTTCCACCCTGTAGGGACGAGCACTGATGTCCCCGTGCAGGAAAACTGTGTTCAAAACAAAACGCCCTGTAGGCAAACTAGGCAGTACAACCTGGTACTCGCTGTCCGAGCCAAAATTCCCGTTTCCACGGCCAGACATGGCCGCTGTAGCCGCTCCGACAGAGCTAGTCATTACACGTCCGTCACGCTCGGTGGCCGGAAGTGGAATCTGATGGCCACTATACTAACGAGGAGAGATCGCAGAGGGGAGTCACCGGTGTTGGCCATGGCAGAGAATTCTACTGCCAGTAAAAGACCAGCATGGAGAGAAAAAAAAGAAGAGCTCCCCGTCGGGGAATTGAACCCCGGTCTCCCGCGTGACAGGCGGGGATACTGGCCACTATACTAACGAGGATTTTTTTTCTTTATTGCATGGAAGAACTTCCGTAGAAAGGAGGAAAACATCAATCAGATTGGTTCGCGACTCAAGTTACCGGGCTGCTTAATAGGAGCCCGCCATAGCCCTAACTCACCACTGCATCCCCATCAAAACATCAAAATTCAGGGAGGCACACACATGCATCTAGGCACGGCAGCCAGCTTGGAGGTTCTTCGCGTGCAGCATATACACTCCTCACCAAAGCACACTGTTCACGAAACACAGATTTGGACGATCTTGGTGGCTCGGCATGCCTGTCCATCATACGGCTTTTCCAAAGACTGAATAGTCCAATCAACACAAACAGATCATAAGGCACAACAGAGTTTTGGTCAACAGGCAGAAATCTAATGGTGTATGGTATAATTTCAATGTCCTTCTTAAGAGTTCGTTGAAGTATGTCCCAAAAGGACATGGCATCACGGCACAGGATGAAGCAATGATCAATTGTCTCAGGCACGTTACACAGACGGCAATTCACATTCCAGGGTACAAACATCCCCTTGTCATTAAGAAATGTCTTGACAGGCAGCGTCGCTGTATGTAATTTAAAAAAGAACGTTTTAGCGGCTGCCTGAAAGCACATCCGCCTAACACGCTTTAGAACACTGATGTCCAAAGACCCCAGATAAGGCTGCCGATACAATGGTGTTGGGAACAAAGACTCAGTGTGAGCCAGGGTCATCTGTTTTCTCGAGAGGCTATACAGGTAATCTAAAGAGAAGCGCACAGTGAGGAAATTGAAAGTGTCAGCAACCTCCTTAAGGAATCCCCATAAAGTCCCCTCACGAGCCTGCACAGTCGGTGCGAATAAGTAAGGCAAATGAAAACTAAGCCGCCTAATGAGCACAGCCACCAGAAACGGGTGGTTTGCCGATTTGAAAAAGAAAAAACGGGAAACAAGTTGATGCACGAACAGGTGAACAAGGCCCACTCCACCACCCTCTAAGGGAAGGAACAAGTTGTCACGCCTCATGGGCTCCCATTGAGAGCGCCAAACGAATGTTGCAAATATTCTGTGTATTGCTTGCACCTTCCTCCTCGCACAATGCAGGACTTGAAGGACATACGCGAGCTTTGCAAACAAAAATATGTTACAGACCTGCGCCCTCGCAAACACTGAGAGTTCCCTACCCATCCAAGCTTGTGTTTGCCGCCGTAGAGTTACAATTTGTGAATCCCAGTAGGCTGTACTGTTGCGAACTTGATGCAGCGGAACGCCTAGGTACTCAAGAGGGCTACAGTCCCAGCTTATGCCACCAAACTGCCTTGGCTTAGCTCCCCAATAACCCAACCAAAAGCCTTTGGATTTCTCTAAATTAAGAGCCTTGCCTGATACATCGCAGAACTGTTTAGTCAAGTTTAGAGCCTCAAGTACACTCTTTTTGTCAGAACAAAAGAGGGCGACATCATCAGCGTAGGCTAAAACTTTAACTTCACATTGAGCCAGAGAGAAACCGCGGATAGCTGCGCTGTTAATTATACTGAGACAGAGGGGTTCCAGATATAGGGCAAACAACAATGGAGACAGTGGACATCCTTGACGAACAGATGCTTCTAGTGGTATTGGTTTCGTTAGCTCCTGATTAACAATAACCCTTGTATAGGAGTTCTTATAGCACAGCCTTATGCCTTTGAGCAAGACGTCACCAATATTTGCATTCTCCAAGACCGCGAACAAGAAATCGTGCCGAACTTTATCAAACGCCTTCGCCAAGTCAATTTGAATCAGAGCTACTTGGCCTGTCTCATCTGATACTGTCTCTAATACTGAACGTGCAATGTGGATATGTGTTTGAATACTGCGGCCTCTAATACCACAGACCTGATGCGAACCTATCAAGTCCATAATGACGAGCTGCAGACGACTGCTAAGAACCTTGGCAAAAATTTTGTAATCAACATTGCAGAGGGAAATTGGACGATATCCCTCAACAGTTTTCAACCGATTAATATCTTTGCTTTTGGGAATTAATATTGTGTGCCCAGAATAGAAAGTGGGAGGCAGGCCACCCACATCATAAGATGCTTGGAAAACTTCCATCAAAACAGGCACTCGGCAAGGCGAAAATGTTTTATAGAATTCGCTAGTAATACCATCTGGCCCAGGAGATTTCTGGCTCTGCAGGGCAGAAATGGCTGATTGAATTTGATCCAAAGTGATAGGTCCCTTCACTATAGCACTCTTCTCATCGCCAAGTCGAGGGAAGTGTCCGAGTAAGGAATTGTAATCGAAACCCTGATTTGGATCTTCGCAACTGCCAAACAGCTTCCGATAATAGTCGAAGAAAGCAGCAAGAATACCAGGCGCATCGCTGTATGTGCAATCACCATACTGAATTTCCAATATTTCCTTCGCAAGAGCATTCTCTCTTTCATCACTCAGAGCCCGACGAGACGGTTGCTCATCAAGAAACCTTCGGGACCTAGATCGTATCAAGGCCCCCTTATATTTTTCTGTCGCAAATTGTTGAAGCTCTGCTTTTACGTTATTAATCTCTTCGAGATAGGCACCCGGGCATACCCTCTCTAGCTCATGTAGCTCCATTAGGGTGCGCCCAAGCTCACGAAGGTGGCGTCTCTTCAGGAAAGCGATTCTTGCTGAGGCCTCAATTGCCAAGTTTTTGATCTCCTGTTTAAACAAGTCCCACTTTTGAAAAACGGACAGATCACGGCGTGACCATACGTCCTTCAAACAAGTAGGTACCGCACGCTGAAAGATTTCGTCTGAGAGCAGACAGTTATTCATCTTCCACAACTCCCATCGAGGGTGAAGTACATGCCGAGTGTACTTCCCTATCTGAAGAGACACCATACAGTGGTCACTGAAGAAGATGGGCCGCACCCAGTAGCCAAACACACTTGCTAACGCGTCTACAGAAACGTAAATTCTGTCAAGGCGAGCATTAGAGGACAACTGAAAATGAGTGAAATGTATACTGTCGCCTTTTTCCTGTCCCACATCCACAAGACTATATTCAGAAACCAAGTCAGTAAGTAATGCAGCACTAGGGTCGTGTCTCTTACATACCACTGATCGGTCCTCATCCCTACAAACGCAATTAAAATCTCCCAACAATATAATTTTGCGGTCCGTGCACAAATGTTCAACTAATGACAGAAAGAAAAGCCTTCTATCGCGCTGCTTTGTGGGGGCGTAAACACAAATAATCCGCCACTGTACACCTGAAATTGTGAGATCACACCATATAAGTCGCCCCTCGTCATCTATGCAATAAGACATGGCTGTCATCTCTAGCGTGTTCGCCAGGAATAGCATACAACCTCGGATAAGCCTCTCGCGTGGCTAACAATAATGTTGTATTCCGACAAAAAAGGCTCGAGAGCAGCTGCTGTCTCTTCATCAGAGGACAACTTTGTTTCCTGGATAGCGGCTACACACACACTCCATTTCTTTAAGAGATGCCGTACCTGCTGTTGCCTCCTACGATTACGCATACCCCTAACGTTAACGGTAGCGACTTGATATGCTGCGACGCTCGCCATTTTTGGTGCCAGTCTTAACAAACGCCATCCCCTGGAATGGGGTGGCCCGCCTCCAAATTGGCGGCCTCTCGGGCAGACATCGCCCTCCTCTTTAACACCACCCTTCCCGTGGCCTCTACACATTGTGCCTTGTGGTCAGCGCCATCGATACACACCTCGTCAGCATCTGCTGGACGTTTCAAATGGGCGGTGCTGTCCATGTCTTCCTCTGAGACAGCCAAGGCCTCGGCCCACGAACCCGAGGGGAGCACATCACTCGCTGCCACACTGACAGCCGACAGAGAACCGGACACGCCAGACATCGACGCCACACACGGCTCACCGTTACCCTCCAACGACGAAGCAGAATCAGCAACAGAGGAGGATCGGCGAGCATTCACTGGCTGTATCGCCTCGACTGACTCCACAGGAGGCATATCCGGACGTTGACCTGTGGCGACGAGGTGTTCCTGTGTAGCAAGCACAGCAGTCTCTGTAGCACTCACGGGGGGGCCCGGGTCCGGCGGTTTTCGTTCTGGAGGCGCGGATGCTAGATGGCCAGTCGCTTCAGATTCCGTGTTGATTTGAGGTGTTGAAGTCTTCTGTTCCCCATCTATTCGATGCTCACGACTTAGTTCTCCGGTCGCGTCGACAACCTCAGACACATCCATGATGTGTTCGGATGCCACGTCATCTTCCCGTGACCACTGGCCTTGACGCAGCCTGTCAGCGTAACTCAAGACACAGTTCTCTGCAGTATGGCCAAAGCGTCGGCACTGGGTGCATCGAGGCGTGCGACACTGGCGCCGTACATGCCCAACCCGGCTGCATCGGAGGCACAGTGGAGGTCTCCCTGGGATAAGGACTAATGCCTGCACTCCATAAACATTAAGTGTGTGTGGGATTGTGCTTGCTGACACTCCATCCTTGAGTGTGAGGGAGATTTCACGGTTCGCCGTTTCCATATGCTCCATCCCTGGGCACCGCCACTTTTCACGCTCCACAGACTGAACCGTGCCATAAGGCTCTAATGCTTCCACAATCCTCCGGTGTTCCATATAGCGGGGAAGCCAAAGGAGCTTAACCTTGACGTTCTTAGTATCCGGGTCAAACACCATGCACCGCAGTCCTTTGACAGGAAACTCCGCTTTGTTAACAAGCTTCTGTTTGGAAGAACTACTCTCGCAGGTAACCATCCACACGTGGCTCATTTGGTATTGACCAATGCACAAAATTTCCCGGAGATCCAATATCTGTGCGAGTGCGTCACGGAAGTCAGGTGCTCGGTACGGGCGTCCCTTAAGGTCAGCATGCAGGAAAACGGTATTAAGGACAACATTACCGGCAGGCAATCGGGGAAGTACAACTTTGTACGAGTCCGTAGTGTCCTGAGACGTCGGTAGACCTCGGCCAACGGCCGATGCGCTGTTTCCAGCTAGGAGCATGCTGAAGCACAGCCGCACAGAACGGCTTCTTCACTATACTAACGAGGAGAGATGGACGAGGGTCTTTTTTTTTCTTTATTGCATGGCTTTGGCTCATGACATTGCACAACAAAAATACACATAACGCTATATACATAAGACACTGTCGTGGTCAGCCAGCACGAGACTGGCTTCGTCAGATTAAAATTCCCGCAACATACACAACGGCTCTAGTCTTGAGAGCCACTCAGGAGGCTCCGCAGCTGCTTTTTGGATGGCAAGAAACCAGTCCATTCTTTCCCGAAAATAAATTCGGGCCGGTCGTGCGTCTTTGTCACAATGGTAGCCTGCCATTCTGGAGCGCCATATACAGTGGAGGCCCAAGAGCATTATGAGATCAAAAGGTGCCCCATCCTCATCATCAGTGCTTAAATAGCGAATTCCGTGCGCATCAAGTGGTAGCTCTTTCTTTATGGTCCTTTGTAACACGTCCCAAAAATAAACCCCTTCCCAGCAATGCAAAAAAACATGGTCTGTTATTTCAGGCTGTTTACAAATTGAGCAGTTCGATCCCCACGGAAAAAATAAATCCTTTCCCTCTAGAAACTTTTTAACTGGTAACGTCCCGGTGTGTAACTTAAAAAAGAAAGTCTTTACTCCTGGTGGCACCTGCATTTTCTTCACCCTTTTTAAAACATCCCCTCCCGGGCCTCCACTGTACAAGGCCCTGTACTACATGGGATCTGGGAAAACAATATCACAAAGATCATTGTTCAACTTTTCCCTTTTACTTTTCCACAAATAATCGGTGGAAAAACGTGCCGAAAGAAACCGAACGCTTGCTACAATCTGTTTATAGTAACCAAAAGTTCCACCAGAGAGCTCTTCTGTGGATGCCACAAACTCCGGCAGCAATCGGCGCAGCTTCACTTGGCACACGGTGCGCAAGAACGGGTCTGTGACGTCGCGAAAAAACAAAAAACGGTTCACCAGCTGCCTTAAAAAGAGGTGCCCTAGCCCTGGCCCCCCGTCTTTTAACCGCCGGAACAGGTTCGTTCTGCTACAACGTTCCCATTCGGACGCCCATATGAAAACTGCAAAAATCCTGTGTAGCTTCTGAACGTTCGCACGCGAGCAATGCAAAACCTGCATCACATACCAGAGTTTGCTAATAAAAAAAAGATTGCAGACTGTAGCTCTGGCGAAAATTGAAAGGCTGGTGCCTTTCCATTTCCCAGCTCGGTCACGTGCGTCTTTAGTTTGCTCTTTCCAATACTCCTCGCTATCGCGATAAGCATCGAGCGGAACGCCCAAATACTTGCCCGGGGTCGTCGCCCACGGTACGTTGGCGAAATGGTCCGGGTGGGTTGGCCACCATCCATGCCAGAGCCCAAGGCACTTGGACCAGTTAACCCCGCTACCTGTGACTTCGCTGAACGCACGTACACACCCGACAGCTTCCCTTATTCTCCCCTGATCAACCGTAAATACTGCAACGTCATCTGCATAGGCCAGCAGCTTAACTTCAGCTGCTTGTAACCTAAAGCCATTAATACTATTGTTTTCTATGATTTTCATGCACAGGGTTTCGATATAAATACAAAACAAGAGAGGGCTGAGGGGGCAGCCCTGACGCAACGAACGCTGCACGCTAATGGGGGCCCCCAGACTCTTGTTAACGATCAGTCTTGTCGTGCAGTTTCGATACGCCAGGGCTTCACCCTTACGGATAACTGAGCCGACGTTCACATGGTCTAAAACGGTAAACAAAATTTCATGGGAAACACAATCAAATGCCTTTTCGAGATCAATCTGAAGCATCGCTACTCGCCCCCCGATGTCGTCACAGCTTTCAAGCACACTGCGCGCTTTGTGAATGTTGAAAAAAATTGAGCGCCCTTTGATTCCACATGTCTGGTGGGGTCCAACAATATCCGATATCACTGTCTGCAGTCTTCGCGCCAATACCTTCATAAAAATTTTGTAGTCCACATTAGTGAGTGCTATCGGTCGATACGCTGTAACCAATTGTAATTTCTCTATTGCGTGTTGCGTAAATCAGAGAAAATCGAAAAAAAAATTCTCTCGGCTTAACCGCGCGTTTGTTTGGGCTCAAATTTCGCACAGAGGTTGCATTTGGTGGTCAGTTTTGTTTATACTACATTTAGGTGGGGTACTTGCCTGATTCAGTCAGAATTATTTGGAAATCCCCATCGTCTGTGGCGACGGAGAACCAAAATCGAAAGACTTCGCAGCAATGGTACCCGTATCGCCATCTCGCACCCACCGGAGAAACCCAGCTGTGCTAAGTGGAGAGCTCGTTTCTCCGATGGCTGCGAGATGGCGCTACGCGTACCATTGCTGCGAAGTCTTTCGATTTTGGTTCTGCGTCGCCACAGACGATGGGGATTTCCAAATAATTCTGCCCGAATCAGGCAAGTACCTCACCTAAATGTAGTATAAAACAAAACTGACCACTACATGCAACCTCTGTGCGAAATTTGAGCCCGAACAAACGCGCGGTTAAGCCGAAAGAATTTTTCTTAGATTTTCTCTGATTTGCGCAACAGTCGGTATATCATCCGTTTTAGGTATGAGCATTGTATGGGAGGTCCCAAAAGACGGAGGCAATACGTTTACTTCATAGGCTTCATTGAACATTGTACACAGCACTGGGGCAATTTCGTGCTTAAATTCTTTATAAAATGCCGCACTGAGCCCATCTGGTCCTGGTGATTTTCCTAGGTTTAACTGATCTATCGCGTGCTCTACCTCGCTGTGAGTTATTGCTAGTTCCATTCTCTTTTTGCTTTCTTCGTCAAGCCGTGGCATTGCACCAAGAAACTGGTGCGTAAAGGCTACTGCGTCTACAGGAGTCGATGAAAAAAGCCTCTGGTAGTATTCGTTAAAGGCTTCTTTGATGTGGTCAGTGTCTGCCGATAAGATAACCCCCCCCCCCCCCCAATCTATTTTATCGATGTGATTTCTTTCAGCGCGCGCTTTTTCTAGACCAAGAGCACGTTTCGATGGCGCTTCGCCAGCAGTTATGTCTTCCGCCCTCGCCCTCACTAGTGCTCCGCGATAACGCCGTTCTTCCATAAGCTCTATCTTTTGTTTTGTTTTCCCGACATCTTCTATCCATTTCCCAGGCTCTTTGCATTCCTGCTTCATCAGCGTTTGAAGCAGTGCCCTTAGCTCAGCTTCGTCTTGTTTTTTCTTATAACGGATACATGTCGCCCTTTCTATTGCTTTGATTTTTAAAGATTCTTTACTTAGCTCCCACTGTTGCCAAATCTTCAGGTTCTTGCGCGGGTTTATTTTCCCTATTTCATCCTTTACTGCTCTGCAGTAGATATCGTCGTGAAGAAGCGTGTTGTTTAGCTTCCACATTTCCCACGAAAATGCGTTGCTTCGGTTCACACTCCCCAGGCAGCACTCAACTAAACAGTGGTCTGAGAAGGAGACTCCCACAACTTCATAATGGTTGCAATCAGGGGCAAGGTCGACTGATGCGTAAATGCGGTCCAGCCGTGCATGGCTTGAGCCCTGGAAATGAGCGAACTGCACTGCCCGCGCACCCTCAATAAGTTCAGCCACATCCTCAAGGTTTCCGTTCTCGATCGTTCGCATCAACACTTCAGTGCTCCTGTCTCGAAACCCCCGGATGCTTGACTTATCGCGCGCATTAAGAACACAATTGAAGTCGCCTAATACAATGAGCCGCCTCTCCCTGCAAAGGCGCTCTTGGAGGCTTTGGAAAAAGGCAACCCTTTCCTCAACCACATTCGGCGCGTACACGGTAACAATGCGCCACTCAGTGCCGTTCAGACAAAAAATTACCGACGATTACGTTACTTCCTAATGCGAAATTTGAGCGAAGCAAATAAGCTGTTTCACCTTTTCGATAGTGAGTCAACCCCAGCTGCGGAGTTGGTTTCAGGGACAACGCCGCCGATGCCGACACAAACAATATGATACCCTCGCTTCCGCAGCGCTAAGAACCAGGTCTAGCCGTGGGGACGTGGTCACGTATTCGTCGACGTGCCGGGGCCTACGTGAAATAACCGGCGCGTCGGCAACTGAAGAGCACCCTATCCGCCACACAAAAACAGGGGGGGGGGGGGGGGACCCTTTCCTCCTCTTTCTGCATGGCGGCGACGGTGTTCTATGCAGTCACGTTATCTTGACTCTCTAGCGGCGTCAGCGGCATCCAGCGGTATCAGTCGGTCGCTGCTAGCGCTGGGGGGATGAAAGGGGGGCGGAGCTGGTTACGAGGCCGACGACAACGCCGACGACGACGCGAAACCCAGGAACGGACGCCAAAGAGCTGCGCTCTAAAATCAAGCGCAATACACCGGCCAGACACACACGACAAATAAGCCTGCACCTCTAGCCCCGGCATCTTCTTTACAAAAAGCACGCAGCCAGCCGATGTTCCCACTGCTTGACTGACGACAGCATAAAATCTAGTCGTGAAACGTCGCAACATGCTGTCGGTTCCTTCGTTGCCGTCCACTTTCGTCTCCTGCACGGCCAATACATCTATCTCGCGCTCTGTAATAAGTCGGGACACCTGACCTTGTTTTTTCCTTGCCGCCAGGCCCCTCACATTCAATGTAGCGACTCTAAAGGCGGAGGCGGGAGCCATTTTTACGCAAGAGGAAGGAACCAACAGCATGGTGCTTACCTTCCACGTCTAGCGCGCAGCTAGACGCCACTGTTGTCGCCGGTATCATCCGGCGCAAGTACATCAGTCTTCTCGAGTAGTACCTTGTCTGCGGAGGAGTACCGTTTGTCGGCCGCATAGTTTGGGCGTGGCCTGAACGACGAACGCCGGGCTTGAGTCGTCTTTGCAGGGGGCTCCTCGACGCCGGGTGCTACCACTTTGCCTCCTTCGGGGCTGGCCTGGTCATGGGGACGCTTCGCCGGGGTGGTAGCGGGGGGCGTGACGCTTGTTGTGCGGGCGCCGGTATTCTCGTGGTGGTCCTCGTTCAGGTCCTTTCCCTCGTCGACCACGGGCTCTGATGGGCACGCCCCGTTCTCTGACGTCTCGTTAGAGACGCCGAGGGAACCTCCCGTCGGCTGTTGGCTCTCTGGTTCGTCGCCCGCTTTGGTGTCGTCACTGGGAGTCCCAGACGTCGCAAGCGTAGAAGCCGACTTGCCCGCCTCGTCCGTACCAGTGGCTGCTTCCTCCGCCTCGGTGATGTCCATGAGTTCCGCAGTGTCGTTCGCCTTTCCGAGCCCGGTAGCTGACGCGTAGGTACGGACGCAGTCCGCGTCCACGTGTCCGTAGCGCCTGCACTGGGAACACCTGGGCACCTTGCAGTCGCGGCGAACGTGACCCGTGCCGTGGCAACGCAGGCACTGCATCGGTCGCCCAGGGACAACAACGAGGGCCAGCTCACCGGCTACTCGGACCTTGTGTGGCAAATCATCCACCTTAATTCCCGGCTTCAACTTCAGTAGCACGGTCCTGGTGGTCGAGCCTTTCTCCTTCATGCCTTGGACACGCCAACGCTCCCGCGTCACCTCCGTCACGTTGCCGAACGCCGCGAACGCAGTCCGAATGTCGTCGTCAGCCACCCCGTGCAGCATCCAATGCAGGCGCAGCTTTACCTGCTGATCTTCAGGGTCGAAAATAATGCACCGGCGCCCTTTCACTTGTAGCTATTTGCAGGCAGCAAGTTTCTTCCCAGCTTCTGACGTGCTCATCGTCACCGCCCACACGTGGTTAATCTGATACGCCCCCAACGCCACGACGTCGGAGAGCGTACCAGCGTTGGCCAGGGCATCCCGAAAATCTTCCACCCTGTAGGGCCTCGCTCGCACGTCGCCGTGAAGAAACACCGTGTTAAGAACAACACGTCCTGTAGGAAGGGTAGGCAAAACTATCTCGTATTCCTTATCTGCGTCGGCAGCAAACCTGTTTCCGCGGCCAGCAAGTGCCGCTATCGCCGCTCCGCCGGAGCTCATGATCCTGCGTCCGTCACGCTCGGTGGCCGGAAGTAGAATGAGGGGAGCCACCGGTGTTGGCCATGGCAGAGAATTCTACTGCCAGTAAATCTGCCGGCATGGAGAGAAAAAAAAGTAAACCTCCCCGTCGGGGAATCGAACCCCGGTCTCCCGCGTGACAGGCGGGGATACTGGCCACTATACTAACGAGGATTTTTTTTTTTTCTTTATTGCCGATTTTGACGTACAAATCAAGAGGTTACAAGAAATAAAACATGGCGGCCACACTTCGGCCGACACGACTTTAAAATTTTTTGAGCGACATTAATCCATCTAGTACAGTTATCCATTGTGGTGGATCAGGCAGTGCGTTGTACACATTTCTTAAGCGCACAACGCTCTCAATGAAATGTTCGCGAACCGGGCGAACAACCAAGTCCGCGTGTTCGAACTGCATTCGTGTTTTCCACACCGCGTGGAGGCCCAGGACCATAATGAGGTCATAAGGTATTTCCTCTGAGGGATTCACAGGCAAGAAACGTTTCCGTACGGATCGAGGGGTAACTGTTTTTTTAAAGTTCTTTGGAGTACATCCCAATGAAAGATCGGGTCCCAGCAGTCTAGAAATACGTGTTCTATTGTTTCGGGTTTCTTGCATAAAAAGCAGTCAGTGTTCCAGGGAATGAAGAGTCCTTTATCGTGAAGCCAGGTCTTAACTGGGAGGGTGTTTGTATGTAACTTGAAAAAGAACGATTTGGCGGAGGGTAGTATAGGCATTTTCTTCACTCTTTTTAGGACGTCCTGTCCTGGGCCACCGCGATGTGGAGAACGGTACAAAGGTACAGGGAGCATGACATCTACAAGTTCTCTGTAGAGTTTTTTCTTTGTAACGGTTGACAGGTACTGCTGGGAAAAACGTACATTCAACAGCCTATACGATAAAACAACTTCATGCAGGTATCCAGTCACCCTTCCGCACATATTTTGCACAGACGAGACTACGAATCCAGGCAGAAGTCTATACAGTCTTACTTGTATAACTGTGCGCAGGAAGATATCATTCTGATCCCGTAAAAAAACAAAGCGTGCCACAATTTGTCGCAGAAACAAGTGAGCCAGGCCAAGACCTCCTTTCTTTACAGGCAAAAACAAATTCGTTCGACTGGACCGCTCCCAAGTCGAGGCCCAAATAAAAATAGCAAAAACCCGGTGCATTTTTTGAATGCTCATCCTCGCCGCACACAACACATTCATGACGTACCAGATTTTTGATATCAAAAAAAGGTTGCAGACAGTGGCTCTAGAAAACATCGACAGTTGCTTGCCTTGCCACCCGTTCGCCTTTTCTTTAGCCATCAAGGCTTGATCCCTCCAGTACGGTTCAGGGTCGCGATAATTTCCGAGAGGCACACCAAGGTACTGCGTTGGCACCATTGACCAGGTGAGCCGACAAAAGGCTTCTGGTGTGTCCACCCAATCGCCATGCCAGAAGCCATGACTTTTATCCCAGTTTATCTGGGCTCCAGTCGCATCACAAAACTTTTCGACGACATTAGTTGCCTCTCTAATGCTATCTTTGCTGGCGCAGAACACCGCGATGTCATCCGCGTACGCCAGAATTTTGACTTCGGCAGCCTGTAGTCTGTAACCTGTTATGCGCGCATTATGTTCCATCGCCAGACAGAGTGGCTCAAGATAAGCGGCAAACAGCAGTGGTGAAAGGGGGCATCCCTGCCTCACCGACGAGAGCACGCACAAGCTATCAGTGAGCTCACCGTTAACAATAATACGCGTTGTACATTTTTTGTACGCCATCGTGACGCCTTCCGTAATCACACTGCCCACATTTGTGTGTTCAAGTATGCAGAGCAATGCCTCGTGCGAGACACGGTCGAAGGCTTTTGCCAGGTCAAGCTGCATCATCGCGACGTGATCGCCCAGCACGTCGCAACACTCGAGCACGCTTCGAGCCACGTGCACATTCGTCGCGATAGTGCGGCCTTTAATGCCACAAGTCTGGTGTGGTCCAACCAACTTCTTAATAACACCTTGCAGTCGCTTTGCTAGAACTTTGGTGAATATTTTATAGTCGACGTTAGCAAGAGTTATTGGGCGATATGAGCCTGGCAACAAACGTTTCTGAGCATCATCACTCTTCGGGATTAGCACGATATGCGAGGTTGTGAAGGACAAGGGTAGTCTTTTCTGGTCATACGCTTCGCTAACAACGTGATAAAGAACTTGGGCAACCTCAGACCGGAAGGTTTTATAGAAAATGGCCCCTAAGCCATCCGGCCCAGGTGCTTTCCCGACTGCCAGCTCATTTATTGCGCATTCTATCTCACTTGGTGTGATTGGTTGTTCTAACTGTGTCCTTACTTCTTCGTCAAGCTTTGGCATCAACGGAAGGAATTCTTTTTGGAAACAATCTTTAAGGTCCCGTGGATGGCTTAGAATTTCTTTAAAGTGCTCGGCAATCGCATGCTTAATTTCATTTCTGTTAGACGTGATGTTTTCACCTATAGCTAGTTGGCGGATTTCTTTTTGACATGCGTATCTTTTTTCATCTGAGAGAGCCCGCTTGGTTGGCATTTCTCCCGCCCACAGCTTCTCGGACCTTGATCTCACTACTGCCGCCTTGTACTTCTCCGAATCTATCCGTTCAAGTTCAGTTTTCACTTCCTTTATTCCTCTAACACACAGACCAGGTTCGACATTCTCCATACTAACAAAAAACTGCAGTTGCTGGCGAAGCTTTGTCTCTGCTTCTTTCTGATTGCGTCGAATGACACTACTTCTTTCAATAGCCATTGTTTTTACTTTCTGCTTAAAATCTTCCCAACGAATGGCGTAACTTTCTGGCTCGCTTGCAGTCAAATTTTTCAGTTCTTTCGTTACAGCGTCGACAAAAGCTTCGTCATCCAACAGCTGCGCATTCATTTTCCACAAGTCCCAGCTAAAGATTCGTTTCCTCTGCGTCTTTCCAAAGGCGGCCGTTACCAAGCAGTGATCGCTGTATGCGATGGGTTTCACTTCGTACTCGCTACACATTGGTATCAATTCGGCAGAGACATATAATCTGTCTAACCTTGCATGGCTGTCTTGCTGGAAGTGTGTAAACTGCGGACGAGTACCGCTGGCGAAAACGCTACCAATGTCTTCAAGGTCATATTCGTGCACAAGTGTATTAAGAAATTCTGCACTCTTGTCACGAACACGCGAATGTTTTGCGCGGTCATCAACATTGCAAACACAGTTAAAATCGCCTAGCAGTATTATCACTTTCTGACAGTTTAGGTACGCCTCAAGCCTTTCAAAGAATGCCCGCCGTTCCATGTCAATATTCGGCGCGTATACACAGATGACGCGACACTCCAATTCGCCAAAGACGATATCAGCGATTAAGAGGCGTCCACTGTCACATGAAAATACTGACTGCACGCAGATTCCAAAGTTGTTGCGTATGAATATGGCGCAACCACCTGATCCACCAATCGCGTGAGAAATACACACATCGAAATGAGCACGAAAATTGGACACCATTCGGTCGGTGAGCTCCTGGCTCTCAATTTTTGTCTCTTGGATTCCCACTATATGTAAGTCATTATCTAAGAGAAGGCGACTAAGCTGACATTGTCGTCGTCTTGCTCCAAGGCCCCGTACGTTTAACGTCGCTACCCGTAGCGCTCTTTCGATATTAACCGCCATGGTTACACGGTAGAATGGTGCCCATTACAATAGCCCAAGGGTCTGTGGTCATGATACTGTGGCGATAAGCGCGTCGAAGGCCAGGAAAAAAAAAAGAAACTCTAACCAACAAAAAAGGACAGTCCAAGTAAACTTGGCACCTCTTTCCAAGCCCGAACACGAAAAATGAACCGCTCATGATGAGGGCCATGGCGTTTACGGAAACCCCTCCCAACCCACCTTAGCTGGACAAACTAAATTTACGGGGGCGGTTTACCCGCCTGCCGCGAATCGACCGGAATGTTCGGTCGCGGCTTCAAGGTAGACCTCCGCATACCTGGGGCTTTGGTGGGTGGCTCGTCTTCGCCCCCGCCGTCCTCCTTCGTCCCAACGCTAAGGGTCTTGTCGTGTGGTCGTTTCCCCGCCAGCAGGCTGGCTGAAGCGCTAAGGATGTCCATAACCTCGGGTTCTGAGGTGCTGGGAGCCGCTTCATAATCAACTGAGGTTTTCAGCTCGGCGCTCACAGCTGTCGAAGAATCCTGCGAAGGCGGTTGATGCTGCTCTGCAGTAACCGCTTCGGTTCCGGGTTGCTCCTGCTGCGGCAGTGGAATCACCGTATTTTCGGCTACCTCCGTTCTTGCACTTGCCACCGATGCTGCATCCTCCATGTCCGCCTCGTCCATGAGCAGGTTTGAGGCGTCGTCGGTGGTTGTCAGTCCTGTTACGCTGGCATACGTCCGCTCGCACTGGCTGCTCTCATGACCGAAGCGTCGGCACGCACTGCACTTGGGGATGCGGCAGTCGCGACGAATGTGGCCCGTGCCACGGCACCGAAGGCAGAGCGGAGCCCTACCTGGCACGACCACGAGGGCCAACTCTCCGGCGACGCTCACCTGGTGCGGCAGGTCGTCCAACTTTACGCCCGGCTTCAACTTCAAGGTGACCAGTCTGGTAGTTGAGCCCTTATCTGCTAGGCCATGCACCCGCCACCGCTCTCGGCCGACGTCTGTGACCTTCCCGTACGGCTCGAAGGCAAACCGTACGTCGTCGTCGGGCACGCTGTGTAGCAACCAATGCACTTTCATGCGAACGTCCTGGTTGGCAGGATCAATTACGATACAGCGGCACTTTTTCACCAGCAGCTCACCCATGCCGACAATCTTTTTCACCGCATCTTCGTCCTTGAAAGTCACCGCCCACACATGGCTCATGCGGTAGGCTCCGAGGGCAATCACTTCCGGCAGGAGCGATAACTCGGCGAGAGCATCGCGAAAATCTTCTGCCCGATACGGGCGGGCCCTAACATCACAGTGTAGAAAAACGGTGTTCAAAACAAAACGCCCTGTTGGCAAACTAGGCAAAACAACTTGGTACTCATTGTCTGAAGCAATATTCCTGTTACCGCGGCCCTGCTGGGCCGCTGAAGCCGCTCCTACGGAGCCCATGACACACACGTCCGTCACGCTCGGTGGCCGGAAATGGAATCCCCGCCACTATACTAACGAGGAGAGATGGAAGAGGGGAGCCACCGGTGTTGGCCATGGCAGAGAATTCTACTGCCAGTAAATGTGCCGGCATGGAGAGAAAAAAAAGTAAAGCTCCCCGTCGGGGAATCGAACCCCGGTCTCCCGCGTGACAGGCGGGGATACTGGCCACTTACTAACGAGGAGAGATGGAAGAGGGGAGCCACCGGTGTTGGCCATGGCAGAGAATTCTACTGCCAGTAAATGTGCCGGCATGGAGAGAAAAAAAAGTAAACCTCCCCGTCGGGGAATCGAACCCCGGTCTCCCGCGTGACAGGCGGGGATACTGGCCACTATACTAACGAGGAGAGATGGAAGAGGGGAGCCACCGGTGTTGGCCATGGCAGAGAATTCTACTGCCAGTAAATGTGCCGGCATGGAGAGAAAAAAAAGTAAAGCTCCCCGTCGGGGAATCGAACCCCGGTCTCCCGCGTGACAGGCGGGGATACTGGCCACTATACTAACGAGGAGAGATGGAAGAGGGGAGCCACCGGTGTTGGCCATGGCAGAGAATTCTACTGCCAGTAAATGTGCCGGCATGGAGAGAAAAAAAAGTAAAGCTCCCCGTCGGGGAATCGAACCCCGGTCTCCCGCGTGACAGGCGGGGATACTGGCCACTATACTAACGAGGAGAGATGGAAGAGGGGAGCCACCGGTGTTGGCCATGGCAGAGAATTCTACTGCCAGTAAATGTGCCGGCATGGAGAGAAAAAAAAAGTAAAGCTCCCCGTCGGGGAATCGAACCCCGGTCTCCCGCGTGACAGGCGGGGATACTGCCCACTTTTTTTTTTTCTTTATTGCCTTCAAGAAAACAACACAACATCTACATACACCAAACTGAAAACTAGCAACCTGCCAGATCTTCCTGGCAGGCCTTGTCAAGTTTAAAATTCTCTCAACAGAGCCAAATTTTCCATCCTGGGTAGCCAATCGGGTACACATGCTTGTAGTTTCATTACTTCCACAAATCTACGTACATTTTCCCGAAAATACATGCGGGCTGGTCTCGCGTCAGAATCGCAGTAATACCCCGCCATTCTGGAGCGCCATATACTATGGAGGCCCCAGAGCATTACCTGATCAAACGGAAACCCGTCCTGGTTTTCAATTGCCAAATATCTGATACCGTAGGGATGAAGCGGCAGCTCTTTTTTAATTGTTCGTTGCAAAACATCCCAAAAAAACACCCCCTCCCAACAGTGAAGAAACACATGGTCTATTGTTTCGGGACACTTGCAGATTAGGCAATGCGAACCCCACGGTAGGAATAAACCCCTTCCCTCTAAAAACCTTTTAACTGAGAGTGTTTCCGTATGTAACTTGAAGAAGAAAGTTTTGGTTCCTGGCTGTACTTGCATTCTTTTTACTCTTTTCAGAACATCCCCTCCGTGGCCTCCATCGTACAAAGCTCTGTACATTGGCACTGGAAAAACAACATCACACAGATCTGCGTATAGCTTTCTCCGCTTCACGTCACTTAAATATTCTCTCGAAAAACGCACAACCAGAAATTTAACGCTATCAGCAACTTCTCTGAAGTAACCTAAAGTTCTTCCGGAAAAATAATTTGTTCCCACCACAAAATCAGGCAAAACACGGGTCAACCTTAGTTGACACATAGTTCTCAAAAAAGGGTCACGCACATCTCGGAAAAAGAAAAACCTGTTTACAAGCTGGCGCAGAAACAGATGTCCTAGCCCAAGGCCACCATCTTTCACACGTCTAAACAAATTCGTCCGTCGGCACCGTTCCCAGGTCGAGGACCAAACAAAAACAGCTAAAATGCGATGTATCTTCTGTACATTTGCCCGGGAACAGTGCAACACTTGCATGACGTACCACAGTTTGCTTAAAAAGAACAAGTTACACACCGTCGCTCTCGCAAAGATTGATAAATGTGCCCCCTTCCATCTATCTGATTTTTCCCGTAGTTCGTGCGCTTGTTCTTTCCAATATGCATCACTGTCCCGGTAGCAATTTAGTGGCACTCCTAGGTATTTTGGGGGGATAGTTACCCAAGTCACATTCGCAAAACGATCTGGGGTTGATGGCCAACCCCCATGCCAAAGTCCCTGGCACTTTGCCCAGTTCACTTTACTTCCGGTTGCCTTCCTGAAACTGTCAACAGACACAACAGCCTCCCGTATGCTCTGCTGATTCACAGCAAACACCGCTAGGTCATCCGCGTACGCAAGCAACTTGACTTCAGCTGCCTGCAACCTAAAACCTTGAACAGCCTCGTTCTTAATAATGTTCAAACATAGTGTCTCTATATAAATGGCAAACAAAAGTGGACTGAGGGGGCAGCCCTGGCGTACCGAACGTTGCACCCGAATGGGGGCCCCCAGACTCTTGTTTATAATTAATCTCGTAGTGCAGCCGCGGTACGCCATGGCCACGCCCTCTCGAATTACTGAACCTACATTCGCGTGGTCCAGAATACAGAGCAAAATTTCGTGGGCTACACAGTCAAATGCCTTTTCGAGGTCCAGTTGGAGGATGGCCACACAGTCATTAGTCAGATCACAACACTCCAGAACCGATCTTGCCGTGTGAATGTTAGTCATAATTGATCTCCCCTTTATCCCGCACGTTTGGTGAGGGCCAACAATATCCTGAATTACTGACTGCAGTCTCCTTGCTAGCACTTTCATTAATATTTTATAATCGACATTAGTCAAGGAAATTGGCCTGTAAGCTGTGACCTGCTGGAGCTTTTCCTCGTTATTTGTCTTTGGAATTAGAATAGTGTGAGATAACCCGTATGACAGCGGCAATCTGTTTATTTCGTAGGCTTCTTTGAACAACGCAGTCAATATTGGCGCTATTTCGTTCTTAAACCCCTTATAGAAGGCTGCCCTTAGGCCGTCTGGCCCAGGCGACTTTCCCATATTTAAACTATCGATTGCTTTTTCGACCTCGAGTTCTGTGATTGGCATCTCTAATCTTTCCTTCGTGTCCTCGTCAAGTCGTGGCATAGCGATAAGAAACTTTTCTTTGAACGCGTTTATGTCGACCTTCTGTTTGTTAAAAAGCTGCTGATAATACTGGAAGAAGCCTTGTCTGATATGTTCGTCATCTGACGATAGCATGCCGCCCCATTCAATCTTATCAATATGATTTTTTTCCGCATGCGCCTTTTCCAAAGCCAGTGCTCTTTTCGAGGGCGTCTCGCCCATGTCCCAACTTTCCGCCCTTGCCCGCACTAACGCTCCTTGGTATCTGTCTTCTTCCATCAACGCAAGCTGTTCGTTTATTTTATTAATATCTTCTATCCATGTGCCGGGTGCGTTACATTCTTGCTCATGTAGTTTTTCCAGCAAAGCCTTTAGCTGGGTTTCTTTAATTTTCTCCTGGTACCGCAGGCAACTGGACCTATCAATGGCTTTTATTTTAATCTGTTCTTTGCACATCTCCCATTGCTTCCAGATTTCGTACAATGTGCCCGGCCTTACTTTAATGAGTTCATTTAGTACAACCCGTCTAAAGGTCTCATCAATGAGCAATTTGTTGTTAAATTTCCATAACTCCCAGCTAAATGCATTCCTTCGTTTTTTGGTGCCGAATACGCATTTCACTAAACAGTGATCCGTGAATGTCATGGGCACAACTTGGTATTCATTGCATACGGGAATCAAATCCAGCGACACGTAAATTCTGTCAAGGCGTGCGTGGCTCGCACCTTGGAAATGCGTGTACTGTACGGCACGCGCTCCCCCCAGGTACTCGGCCACATCTTCCATATTCCACTCGCTTGTTAACTGGCACAACACATCAGTGCTCTTGTCTCTGAAGCCGCGTGTTCTGGTTTTGTCCCGAGCATTCAGTACACAGTTGAAATCGCCCAGCATTACTACCTGCCTCTCCGTACTTAACTGCTGCATAACATTCTCGAAAAACACTGCTCTTTCCTCAACAATGTTCGGGGCATACACACAAATAATGCGCCACTCAGCATTGTAATATGCAAAATCAGCTACAACACACCGTCCTGACAGACATGAGTAGTGAGCCTGTACAATCAGTCCAGGCAGCTTTTTGACAAGCAATACACACCCAGCCGATGTCCCTACCGCGTGGCTCACAATGGCGTAAAATCTAGCCGTGAAACGTTGCACCATGCTCCCGGTCTCTTCCTCCCCATCAACCTTTGTTTCTTGCACGGCAAGCACGTCGATATCATGGTCACTTAGCAGGCGATGTACTTGGCTCTGCTTCTTTTTTGCTGCCAATCCCCTGACATTTAACGTGGCTACTCTCAAAGGGGTTTCAGGCGCCATTTTCATAAAGGGTGAAAAGACCGAGAGCATGGTGCTTACCTTCCTCGTCTAGCGCGCGGCTAGACGCCGTCGTTGGAACCGCCTCCGTCTGGTGCGAGCGGCTGAACTGGCAGCGGGGGCGCTTTATCCGCTGCACGCCTCTCCGAAGAAAGGTTTGGCCGCGGACGTAGTGCGGACCTCCGGGATTGGACTGTTTTTGCTGGCGGCTCGTCGACACCGGGGGCTGCTGCCTTGTCACCTTCGAGATCGGTCTGTGTGTGGGGTCGCTTGGCTGGGGCTGTGACGCTTGGCGAACGGGTACCGCTGGTGTCCGGGTGCTCCTCACCGTTATCTTGCTCCATGTCGTCTGCAGGCTGAGGTGACGTCTCGTCCTCTGACCTCGGGAGGTCAGGTGTAGCGTCACTCCTCCCTGCATCGCTGGCACCACTGATATCTCGTGCCGAGTCCCCCGACGAGTCTGTCTCCCGTGCCTGCGTGCGCGCTTCTCCGGTTCCCTTTGCCGCCTCCTCTGCCTCGACTACGTCCATAGTGAGCTCCGCCGACCGCTCCCTCGTTCCAGGTCCCGCGGCCGAAGCGTACGTGAGCACACAGTCAGCCTCCTCATGTCCGTAGCGCCTACATTTTGAACATCGGGGCACCTTACATTCGCAGCGGACGTGTCCCGTGCCTCGACAGCGTAAGCACTGCATCGCCCGCCCAGGCACCACGACAAGGGCTAATTCCCCGGCGACTCGCAGCTGGTGCGGTAAATCATCAACCTTAATGCCAGGCTTCAATTTCAGGAGCACCGTCCTCGTGGTGGACCCCTTCTCCTTGACGCCTTGAACTCGCCACCTCTCCCGGGTCACTTCGGTCACGTTTCCAAAAGCAGCAAACGCCGTCCGGATGTCCTCATCTGCCACGCCGTGCAACATCCAGTGGAGACGCAGCTTCACTTGTTGGTCTTCGGGATCGATGATGAGGCAGCGGCGACCTTTCACTTCCAGTTCCTTGAACGCCGCCAGCTTCTTTGTTGCTTCTGTGCTGGTTAACGTGACAGCCCACACATGGTTGATCTGATACGCCCCCAACGCCAAAACGTCGGGGAGCGCACCAACGTTGGCAAGGGCGTCACGGAAATCCTCGACCCTGTATGGCCTAACCCGCACATCGCCGTGCAAAAAAAGCGTGTTAAAAACAACGCGTCCGGTGGGCAAAGTTGGCAGAATAATCTGGTACTCGCTATCTTCGTTGTCCTCGAGCCTGTTTCCGCGGCTGGAAAGGGCCGCTATCGCCGCTCCGCTGGAGCTCATGATCCTGCGTCCGTCACGCTCGGTGGCCGGAAGTAGAATCGGGGATACTGCCCACTATACTAACGAGGAGAGATGGAAGAGGGGAGCCACTGGTGTTGGCCATGGCAGAGACTTCTACTGCCAGTAAATGTGCCGGCATGGAGAGAAAAAAAAAGTAAAGCTCCCCGTGGGGGAATCGAACCCCGGTCTCCCGCGTGACAGGCGGGGATACTGGCCACTATACTAACGAGGAGAGATGGAAGAGGGGAGCCACCGGTGTTTTTTTTTCTTTATTGCCTGGCTTTTGCACAGAAAATTAAACAATACAAACAATCAACAAAACACAACAAACGCTTTATACATACGACTCGTGGTCAGCCAGTATGAACCTGGCTTCGTCAACTTAAAATTCAGGCAGAGTACAGAGCGGCTCTAGTCTTGAGAGCCACTCCGGAGGCTCCGCAGCGGCTTTCTGAATGGCCAGAAACATGTGCATGCTTTCGCGGAAGTAGATTCCGGCAGGTCTTGCGTCTCTGTCGCAATGACAGCTTGCCATTCGAGAGCGCCATATACAGTGGAGGCCTGTAAGCATTATTAAGTCAAAAGGCACCCCATCCTCATTTTCAACACATAAGTACCGGATGCCGTACGGGTCAAGTGGAAATTCTTTCTTTAGCGTTCGCTGCAATACATCCCAAAAATAAACCCCTTCCCAACAGTGTAAAAATACATGGTCTATTGTTTCAGGCTTCCTGCAAATCAAACAATGGGATCCCCAGGGTAAAAATAATTCCTTTCCCTCTAAAAATTTTTTAACCGGTAAGGTTCCGGTGTGCAGCTTAAAAAAGAAGGTTTTTGTGCCCGGGGCCACCTGCATTTTTTTTACTCTCTTTAAGACATCTCTGCCTGGGCCTCCACTGTACAAGGCCCTGTACAAGGGCACTGGGAAAACTACATCACACAATGCATGGTACAGTTTCTTTCGTTTCACAGTGGACAGAAAGTCATTTGAAAACCGCGCGGAAAGAAACCTTACACTGGCAACGATTTCCCAGTAAAAACCGGTGACCCTACTATACACCTCAGCAGTTCCGACTATGTACTCTGGAAGTAGACGCCGCAGCCTAACTTGGCATACGGTACGCAAAAACGGGTTTCTTGTGTCCCGAAAAAACAAAAAACGATTGACCAGCTGTCTCAAAAACAAATGGCCCAGTCCCAGCCCGCCGTCTTGTACCCGTCGGAACAGGTTGGTCCGGCTGCAGCGCTCCCATTCAGACGACCAGATGAAGACGGCGAAAATTCTGTGTAGCTTTTGAATGCTTAGCCGTGAACAGTGCAACACCTGCATTACGTACCAGAGCCTGCTGATAAAGGACAAGTTGCAAACAGTGGCTCTGGCGAAAATCGACAAGGTGGTTCCTTTCCACTTATCCGCTATCTCCCGTATCTCCTTGACCTGTCCTGTCCAATACTTTGCACTGTCACGGTAGGCATCCAGCGGAACGCCCAAGTATTTAACTGGTGTCGTCGTCCAAGGCACGCTGGCAAACCGTTCAGGCGTAGATGCCCACCGACCATGCCAAAGCCCGAGGCACTTCGACCAGTTAACCCCGCTGCCTGTAGCTTGGCTGAAATCGCGTACACATTGAACAGCCTCGCTTATACCTCTCTTATCAACAGCAAACACAGCAATGTCATCAGCGTACGCCAAGAGTTTTACTTCGGCTGCTTGTAATCTGAATCCGGTAATACTCATGTTTCTCAGTATCTTTAAACAAAGGGTCTCCACATAAATACAAAATAAAAGGGGGCTGAGGGGACAGCCCCGAACGCTGCACGCTAATGGGGGCCCCCAGACTCTTGTTAACGATCAATCTCGTCGTGCAGTTCCGGTATGCCAGGGCCACACCCTCGCGGACAACAGAACCAACATTAACATGGTCTAATACTGAAAACAAAAGTTCATGGGCAACGCAGTCAAAAGCCTTTTCCAAATCGATCTGTAGAATCGCCACCTGACCATTAGTGTCGTCACATGTTTCTAAGACACTGCGCGCAACGTGAATATTTGTGAAAATAGACCGCCCTTTAATGCCGCAGGTTTGATGCGGACCAACTAATAAATGAATCACGGTCTGCAGCCTTCGTGCCAAAACCTTCATGTAAATTTTGTACTCGACATTAGTGAGTGCTATGGGTCGGTATGCTGTTACCATTCGTAATCTGTCTATGTCATCCGTTTTCGGAATCAGCACAGTATGGGACGAGCCATAGGACGGAGGCAGTGATTTTAGTTTAAAGGCTTCATTAAAGATGACCGTCAAGACCGGGGAAATAACATGTTTAAATTCTTTGTAGAATGCCGCGCTGAACCCGTCCGGTCCAGGCGACTTACCTGGGTTTAAACTGTCTATTGCTTGCTCGACTTCCAATTGAGTTATCTCCTGCTCTAATCTGTCTTTACTTTCGTCGTCCAGACGCGGCATCTCGGCTAGAAACGCCTCCTTAAATGTGATAACATCTACCGGATGCAATGCGAAGAGCGCCTGGTAATGCTCGAAAAAAGCTGCTTTGATGTGATCGATGTCCGTTTTTGAAACACCTCTCCATTCTATTTCGTTTATGTGGTTTCTTTCGGCACGGGCCTTTTCTAAACCAAGCGCTCGTTTCGTTGGCGCTTCCCCTGCTGCCATGTCTTCTGCCCTTGCCCTCACCAGCGCTCCCCGATAACGTTCTTCTTCGATAAGCTCTAGCTTTTGTTTGGTTTTTCTTATGTCTTCTATCCATTTACCAGGCGCTCGGCATTCCTGTTTTGTCATCTTCTGAAGCAGTGCCTTTAGCTCCATTTCCTGCATTTTTTCCTCATGACGTATACAGGTGGCTCTTTCTTTGGCTTTTAATTTTAAAGTTTCTTTACTGAGCTCCCACTGCTGCCAAATCCTCATGTTGCTACTTGGTTCTATTTTTGCTATTTCTTCCTTTACAGCTCGGTTATAAAATTCGTCCTGAAGTAGCTTGTCGTTTAGCTTCCACATTTCCCACGAAAAACCATTCCCCTTCTTAACGATACCTATGCAACATTGAACTAAACAGTGGTCAGAAAATGAAACCGGCAAAACTCCATAACTATTGCATTTAGGTACAGTATCAGCGGATGCATAAATGCGGTCTAGCCGTGCATGACTTGAGCCCTCGAATCGTGTGTACTTTACAGCACGCGTTCCTTGAAGACACTCAGCCACATCCTCGAGGTTGCAGTTCAGAATCATTCGCAACAACACTTGAGTGCTCTTATCTCGGAAATTTCGGACGCTTGTCTTGTCGCGCGCACTAAGGACACAGTTGTAATCGCCCATAACAATGAGCTGCCTGTCCGTGCGAAGCCGTTCTTCGACAGTTTCAAAAAACGCTGCTCGGCCATCGACCGCATTAGGAGCGTACAGACAAACAATGCGCCAGTCAGTGTTGCACAGCGAAAAATCTATCGACACGTATCGACCCGACAAACACGAATGATGACCGTGTACCTCTAGCCCCGGCAACTTCTTGACAAACAGAACACAACCAGCCGATGTGCCCACCGCATGGCTGACAACGGCAAAATATCTAGACGTGAAACGTCGCACCATGCTCCCGGTCTCTTCCTCACCATCGACTTTAGTTTCCTGCACTGCTAATATATCAATGTCTTGCTCCGTTATAAGTCGGTACAGCTGGCTTTGTTTTCTTTTGCCTGCCAGGCCTCTGACATTTAAGGTGGCGACTTTGAACGGAGTTGCGGAAGCCATTTCAACTTAAGAAGAAGGGACCGAAAGCATGGTGCTTACCTCCCGCGCCTAGCATGTCGCTAGACGATGCCGTCGCCGCCGGTGTCATCCGGCGCGAGCACATGGACCTGGTCAGGCGGCGCCTTGCCGCCGCCACGCCTGTCATCCGGAACCTTCGGGCGCGGTCGCAGACTGGGTCGTCGTGCTTGGGGCGTCTTTGTCGGCGGTTCCTCCACGCTGGACTCCGCTGCCTTCTCCCCGTCGGCCTTGGTCTCGGTGTGCGGACGCTTCGCAGGGGTGGTCACGCCGGTGTTCACGCGGGCGTCGGCCTTCTCGTCGCGGTTCTCGCTGGCCGCCTTTGTTTCCTCTTCCACGTGCTCTGGGGGGCTCGGGTTATCGTTGGGCGTCTCCAGAGGCGTCAAAGGTTGGTCACAGATGGGCGACCCGCTCTCTTTTGCGCCAGCCGCGTCGGTGTTGCTGGTCGAAACCGCAGGCTCAACCCCCGCCGTTTTGCCCGTGTCGTCGATGCCGCTGGCTGCTTCCTCCGCCTCGACAACGTCCATGAGCTCTGCGGAGTCGCTCGCCGCTACACGCCCGGTAGCCGACGCGTAGGTGCGCACGCAGTCGGCCTCGGAGTGACCGTAGCGTCGGCACTTCGAGCACCTGGGCACCTTGCAATCACGGCGCACGTGCCCCGCGCCGCCGCACCGCAGACACTGCATCGGCCGCCCGGGCACCACCACGAGAGCCAACTCGCCAGCAACTCGAACCTGGTGGGGCAGGTCGTCTACCTTAATGCCTGGCTTCATCTTTAGGAGCACGGTCCTCGTGGTGGACCCCTTCTCCTTCATGCCAGCGACGCGCCAACGCTCCCGGGTGACCTCGGTCACGTTGCCGAACGCCGCGAATGCCGTACGGATGTCCTCGTCGGCGACGCCGTGAAGCATCCAGTGCAGTCGCAGCTTGACCTGGTGGTCCTCTGGGTCAAAAACGATACAGCGGCATCCCTTGACTTCCAGCTCCTTCATGGCGGCCAGTTTCTTTGCGGCGTCGGCGGTGCTGAAGGTCACAGCCCACACGTGGTTAATCTGGTACGCCCCCAACGCCACGACGTCGGGGAGCGCACCCACGTTAGCGAGGGCGTCTCTGAAGTCTTCGACCCTGTAGGGTCGCACACGCACGTCGCCGTGCAGAAAAACCGTGTTTAAAACAACACGTCCGGTGGGCAGGGTAGGCAGAACGATCTCGTAGTCCTTATCAGCGTCGCTGGCAAACCTGTTTCCGCGGCCGGCAACGGCCGCTATCGCCGCTCCGTGGGAGCCCACGATTCTGCGTCCGTCACGCTCGGTGGCTGGAAGTAGAATGGAGCCACCGGTGTTGGCCATGGCAGAGAATTCTACTGCCAGTAAATGTGCCGGCATGGAGAGAAAAAAAAGTAAAGCTCCCCGTCGGGGAATCGAACCCCGGTCTCCCGCGTGACAGGCGGGGATACTGGCCACTATACTAACGAGGAGAGATGGCAGAGGGGAGCCACTCGGTGTTGGCCATGGCAGAGAAGTCTACTGGCCGTGAATCTGTCGGCATGGAGAGAAAAAACATGAGCTCCCCGTCGGGGAATCGAACCCCGGTCTCCCGCGTGACAGGCGGGGATACTGGCCACTATACTAACGAGGAGAGATGGCAGAGGGGAGCCACTCGGTGTTGGTCATGGCAGAGAAGTCTACTGGCCGTGAATCTGTCGGCATGGAGAGAAAAAACATGAGCTCCCCGTCGGGGAATCGAACCCCGGTCTCCCGCGTGACAGGCGGGGATACTGGCCACTATACTAACGAGGAGAGATGGCAGAGGGGAGCCACTCGGTGTTGGCCATGGCAGAGAAGTCTACTGGCCGTGAATCTGTCGGCATGGAGAGAAAAAACATGAGCTCCCCGTCGGGGAATCGAACCCCGGTCTCCCGCGTGACAGGCGGGGATACTGGCCACTATACTAACGAGGATTTTTTTTTCTTTATTGCCGATTTTGACGTACAAATCAAGAGGTTACAAGAAATAAAACATGGCGGCCACACTTCGGCCGACACGACTTTAAAATTTTTTGAGCGACATTAATCCATCTAGTACAGTTATCCATTGTGGTGGATCAGGCAGTGCGTTGTACACATTTCTTAAGCGCACAACGCTCTCAATGAAATGTTCGCGAACCGGGCGAACAACCAAGTCCGCGTGTTCGAACTGCATTCGTGTTTTCCACACCGCGTGGAGGCCCAGGACCATAATGAGGTCATAAGGTATTTCCTCTGAGCTATTCACAGGCAAGAAACGTATGCCGTACGGATCCAGGGGTAACTGTTTTTTTAAAGTTCTTTGGAGTACATCCCAAGGAAAGATCGGGTCCCAGCAGTCTAGAAATACGTGTTCTATTGTTTCGGGTTTCTTGCATAAAAAGCAGTCAGTGTTCCAGGGAATGAAGAGTCCTTTATCGTGAAGCCAGGTCTTAACTGGGAGGTTGTTTGTATGTAACTTGAAAAAGAACGATTTGGCGGAGGGTAGTATAGGCATTTTCTTCACTCTTTTTAGGACGTCCTGTCCTGGGCCACCGCGATGTGGAGAACGGTACAAAGGTACAGGGAGCATGACATCTACAAGGTCTCTGTAGAGTTTTTTCTTTGTAACGGTTGGCAGGTACTGCTGGGAAAAACGTACATTCAACAGCCTATACGATAAGACAACTTCATGCAGGTATCCAGTCACCCTTCCGCACATATTTTGAACAGACGAGACTACGAATCCAGGCAGAAGTCTATACAGTCTTACTTGTATAACTGTGCGCAGAAAGGTATCGTTCTGATCCCGTAAAAAAACAAAGCGTGCCACAATTTGTCGCAGAAACAAGTGAGCCAGGCCAAGACCCCCTTTCTTTACAGGCAAAAACAAATCCGTTCGACTGAACCGCTCCCAAGTCGAGGCCCAAATAAAAATAGCAAAAACCCGGTGCATTTTTTGAATGCTCATCCTCGCCGCACACAACACATTCATGACGTACCAGATTTTTGATACCAAAAAAAAGTTGCAGACAGTGGCTCTAGAAAACATCGACAGTTGCTTGCCTTGCCACCCGTTCGCCTTTTCTTTAGCCATCAAGGCTTGATCCCTCCAGTATGGTTCAGGGTCGCGATAATTTTCGAGAGGCACTCCAAGGTACTGCGTTGGCACCATTGACCAGGTGAGCCGACAAAAGGCTTCTGGTGTGTCCACCCTATTGCCATGCCAGAAGCCATGACTTTTATCCCAGTTTATCTGGGCTCCAGTCGCATCACAAAACTTTTCGACGACATTAGTTGCCTCTCTAATGCTATCTTTGCTGGCGCAGAACACCGCGATGTCATCCGCGTACGCCAGAATTTTGACTTCGGCAGCCTGTAGTCTGTAACCTGTTATGCGCGCATTATTTTCCATCGCCAGACAGAGTGGCTCAAGATAAGCGGCAAACAGCAGTAGTGAAAGGGGGCATCCCTGTCTCACCGACGAGAGCACGCACAAGCTATCAGTGAGCTCACCGTTCACAATAATACGCGTTGTACATTTTTTGTACGCCATCGTGACGCCTTCCGTAATCACACTGCCCACATTTGTGTGTTCAAGTATGCAGAGCAATGCCTCGTGCGAGACACGGTCGAAGGCTTTTGCCAGGTCAAGCTGCATCATCGCGACGTGATCGCCCATGGCATCGCAACACTCGAGCACGCTTCGAGCCACGTGCACATTCGTCGCGATAGTGCGGCCTTTAATGCCACAAGTCTGGTGTGGTCCAACCAACTTCTTAATAACGCCTTGCAGTCGCTTTGCTAGAACTTTGGTGAATATTTTATAGTCGACGTTAGCAAGAGTTATTGGGCGATATGAGCCTGGCAACAAACGTTTCTGAGCATCAGCACTCTTCGGGATTAGCACGATATGCGAGGTTGTGAAGGACAAGGGTAGTCTTTTCCGGTCATACGCTTCGCTAACTACGTGATAAAGAACTTGGGCAACCTCAGACCGGAAGGTTTTATAGAAAATGGCCCCTAAGCCATCCGGCCCAGGTGCTTTCCCGACTGCCAGCTCATTTATTGCGCATTCTATCTCACTTGGTGTGATTGGTTGTTCTAGCTGTGTCCTTACTTCTTCGTCAAGTTTTGGCATCAACGGAAGGAATTCTTTTTGGAAACAATCTTTAAGGTCCCGTGGATGGCTTAGAATTTCTTTAAAGTGCTCGGCAATCGCTTACTTAATTTCATTTCTGTTAGACGTGATGTTTTCACCTATAGCTAGTTGGCGGATTTCTTTTTGACATGCGTATCTTTTTTCATCACAGAGCCCGCTTGGTTGGCATTTCTCCCGCCCACAGCTTCTCGGACCTTGATCTCACTACTGCCGCCTTGTACTTCTCCGAATCTATCCGTTCAAGTTCAGTTTTCACTTCCTTTATTCCTCTAACACACAGACCAGGTTCGACATTCTCCATACTAACAAAGAACTGCAGTTGCTGGCGAAGCTTTGTCTCTGCTTCTTTCTGATTGCGTCGAATGACACTACTTCTTTCAATAGCCATTGTTTTTACTTTCTGCTTAAAATCTTCCCAACGAATGGCGTAACTTTCTGGCTCGCTTGCAGTCAAATTTTTCAGTTCTTTCGTTACAGCGTCGACAAAAGCTTCGTCATCCAATCCAACAGCTGCGCATTCATTTTCCACAAGTCCCAGCTAAAGATTCGTTTTTTCTGCGTCTTTCCAAAGGTGGCCGTTACCAAGCAGTGATCACTGTATGCAATGGGTTTCACTTCGTACTCGCTACACAAGGGTATCAATTCGGCAGAGACATATAATCTGTCTAACCTTGCATGGCTGTCTTGCTGGAAGTGTGTAAACTGCGGACGAGTACCGCTGGCGAAAACGCTACCAATGTCTTCAAGGTCATATTCGTGCACAAGTGTATTGAGAAATTCTGCACTCTTGTCACGAACACGCGAATGTTTTGCGCGGTCATCAACATTGCAAACACAGTTAAAATCGCCTAGCAGTATTATCACTTTCTGACAATTTAGGTACGCCTCAAGGCTTTCAAAGAATACCCGCCGTTCCATGTCAATATTCGGCGCGTATACACAGATGACGCGACACTCCAATTCGCCAAAGACGATATCAGCGATTAAGAGGCGTCCACTGTCACATGAAAATACTGACTGCACGCAGATTCCAAAGCTGTTGCCTATGAATACGGCGCAACCACCTGATCTACCAATCGCGTGAGAAATACACACATCGAAATGAGCACGAAAATTGGACACCATTCGGTCGGTGAGCTCCTGGCTCTCAATTTTTGTCTCTTGGACTCCCACTATATGTAAGTCATTATCTAAGAGAAGGCGACTAAGCTGACATTGTCGTCGTCTTGCTCCAAGGCCCCGTACGTTTAACGTCGCTACCCGTAGCGCTCTTTCGATATTAACCGCCATGGCTACACGGTAGAATGGTGCCCATTACAATAGCCCAAGGGTCTGTGCTCATGATGCTCTGGCGATAAGCGCGTCGAAGGCCAGGAAAAAAAAATAAAACTAACCAACAAAAAAGGACACTCCAAGTAAACTTGGCACCTCTTTCCAAGCCCGAACACGAAAAACGAACCGCTCAGGATGAGGGCCATGGCGTTAACGGAAACCCCTCCCAAACCACCTTAGCTAGACAAACTAAATTTACGGGAGCGGTTTACCCGCCTGCCGCGAATCGACCGGAATGGTCGGTCGCGGCTTCAAGGTAGACCTCCGCATACCTGGGGCTTTGGTGGGTGGCTCGTCTCCGCCCCCGCCGTCCTCCTTCGTCCCAACGCTAAGGGTCTTGTCGTGTGGTCGTTTCCCCGCCAGCAGGCTGGCTGAAGCGCTAAGGATGTCCATAACCTCGGGTTCTGAGGTGCTGCTTCATAATCAACTGAGATTTTCAGCTCGGCGCTCGGAGCTGTCGAAGAATCCTGCGAAGGCGGTTGTTGCTGCTCTGCAGTAACCGCTTCGGTTCCGGGTTGCTCCTGCTGCGGCAGTGGAATCGCCGTATTTTTGGCTACCTCCGTTCTTGCACTTGCCACCGATGCTGCATCCTCCATGTCCGCCTCGTCCATGAGCAGGTTTGAGGCGTCCTCGGTGGTTGTCAGTCCTGTTACGCTGGCATACGTCCGCTCGCACTGGCTGCTCTCATGACCAAAGCGTCGGCACGCACTGCACTTAGGGATGCGGCAGTCGCGACGAATGTGGCCCGTGCCACGGCACCGAAGGCAGAGCGGAGCCCTGCCTGGCACGACCACGAGGGCCAACTCTCCGGTGACGCTCACCTGGTGCGGCAGGTCGTCCAGCTTTACGCCCGGCTTCAACTTCAAGGTGACCAGTCTGGTAGTTGAGCCCTTATCTGCTAGGCCATGCACCCGCCACCGCTCTCGGCCGACGTCTGTGACCTTCCCGTACGGCTCGAAGGCAAACCGTACGTCGTCGTCGGGCACGCTGTGCAGCAACCAATGCACTTTCATGCCAACGTCCTGGTTGGCAGGATCGATTACGAGCGGCACTTTTTCACCAGCAGCTCACCCATGCCGACAATCTTTTTCACCGCATCTTCGTCCTTGAAAGTCACCGCCCACACATGGCTCATGCGGTAGGCTCCGAGGGCAATCACTTCCGGCAGGAGCGATAACTCGGCGAGCGCATCGCGAAAATCTTCTGCCCGATATGGGCGGGCCCTAACATCGCAGTGTAGAAAAACGGTGTTCAAAACAAAACGCCCTGTTGGCAAACTAGGCAAAACAACTTGGTAATCATTGTCTGAAGCAATATTCCTGTTACCGCGACCCTGCTGGGCCGCTGAAGCCGCTCCTACGGAGCCCATGACACACACGTCCGTCACGCTCGGTGGCCGGAAATGGCACTTCACTATACTAACGAGGAGAGATGGAAGAGGGGAGCCACCGGCGTTGGCCATGGCAGAGAATTCTACTGCCAGTAAATGTGCCGGCATGGAGAGAAAAAAAAGTAAAGCTACCCGTCGGGGAATCGAACCCCGGTCTCCCGCGTGAAAGGCGGGGATACTGGCCACTATACTAACGAGGAGAGATGGAAGAGGGGAGCCACCGGTGTTGGCCATGGCAGAGAAGTCTACTGCCCGTGAATGTGACGGCATGGAGAGGAAAAAAAGAAAAGCTCCCCGTCGGGGAATCGAACCCCGGTCTCCCGCGTGACAGGCGGGGATACTGGCCACTATACTAACGAGGATTTTTTTTTCTTTATTACCGACTTGGCCGGGCAAACAAAACAAAAATACAATGACATGACAATAAAAGCACAGGTCAGTTTCTACCTAGTGCACGATGATAAAATGGGTTAAATGATTTTAGTTGGTCGAGGACAGGCAGCCACTCAGGCTGAGGAGCTTGCTGTCCGAAAACGTCCTGAGTATACTTGATGCTCTCAATGAAATACTGATGAGCCGGATTCACAACATGTTCATGCCTGACATCCATTCGCGTACGCCATAGGCTGTGCATGCAGAGCAACATTAGCAGGTCGCAAGGCACTTCACCTGGCTCTGCACATGGTAGGAAGCGTATTCCAAAAGGAGTCAGGGGGAAATCTTTTTTCAGTGTGCGCTTCAACACATCCCAAAGAAAAACAGCGTCATGACAGTCGAGAAAGATATGTTCTATAGTTTCCACTTTCTTGCAAATAAGACACTCTACTGACCAAGGTACAAAAAGGTCTTTGCTTTGCAACCATGGCTTCACTGGGAGGGTTCCAGTATGCAATTGAAAAAAGAAAGAACGCACTGAAGGCTTCACCGGCATTTTTTTTACTCTTTTTAGCACATCCCTTTCGGGACCCAGAAGATAAGCACTGCGATAAACAGGCACTGGCAGAAACACATCAAGCAGGTCCTTGTACATCTTTTTCCTTGTTACAATGGTCAGATACTCATCGGAAAATTTTGACCGAAGAATACGGACTGCTGCAACAACTTCTTGCAAAAAAGCACTCAACCCACTCCGCCCTGCAGACATAGATGACACAACATAATCAGGCAGTGATTCTGACAATCGCACTTGTATAACAGTTCGCAGAAAATCATTATCTTGACGCAAGAAAAAGAATCTAGTGACTATCTGTCTCAGAAATAAATTTGACAACATTAGCCCCCCGTTCCGCACCTTGTGGAACAGATTGCATCGGCTGGTACGTTCCCATGTTGACGCCCAAATAAATGTTGCAAACACTCTGTGCAACCTTTGCACTGAAGTCCTTGGCAAAGTTAACGCTTGCAGAACATAGAAAATCCTCGCTATTAAAAACATGTTGCACACCGTAGCTCTTGCAAACATGGAAAAGTTGTGACCGCCCCATTTGCCTGTCTGAGCTTTGAATCGTTCGGTTTCATGGGCCCAATATTCTTTGCTTTCTGTGTAGTTGGTTAGCGGCACGCCGAGGTACTTCTGGCGTGTCTACCCACTTCATTCGACAGAATACTTCTGGCGTGGCCTGCCACTTTCCATGCCAAAAACCAAAACATTTCTGCCAGCTTATCGCACAGCCACTTGCATCACAAAAATTTACGGCTTCTCTCACCACTTCTTGCACGCTTTCCTGGTCTCTGCAGAACACTGCTATATCATCTGCATATGTCAATACCTTCACTTCATTATGACAAAAGGCGTAACCTCGAATGTTTTGCGTAGTTAACAGCTTTAAACAAAAGGGCTCCAGGTAAAGTGCAAAAAGCAGTGGAGAAAGAGGGCAACCCTGCCTCACTGACGACAAGACAGGAATACTATTACTCAGGCGGTTATTAATTATGAACCTTGATGTACAGCCATCATAAACCATTTTCACGCCATCAGTGATGATACATCCTACATTCACATGTTCCAAAAGCACGAACAAAATTTCATGCAGAACTTTATCAAACGCCTCATACAGGTCCAGTTGCATCATGGCGACACGACCCTCCGTTGCATCACAGCATTCAAGGACACTTCTAGCTACGTGTATGTTAGCAAAAATGGATCTTTCTTTTATGCCGCAGGTCTGGTGTGGGCCAACAAGGGTTTTAACTACTGTTTGGAGTCGTCCGGCTAGCACTTTCATATAAATTTTGTAGTCTACGTTAGTTAAGCTTATTGGGCGGTAACACTCAACTGACTGCAACCTACTCGGGTCGTCCGATTTTGGGATCAACACCACGTGGGAAGTTCGAAAAGAAGGCGGAGTTAACTTTCTTTCGTAACACTCGCTTATTACGCGCTGTAATGCTATTGCCATTTCTGTTTTCAAAGCCTTGTAAAGTGCGGCACCGAGGCCGTCCGGCCCAGGCGACTTGTTCAAGCTCAGCTGCTGTATTGCAGCTTCGATTTCTGCTGCCGTTATGGGCTCCTCAAGTACCTGCGCCAGGTCCTCCTCGACTCTTGGCATTAGCGACAGGAATGCAGTTTTGTAATGTTCAACATCAGGCGTTTTAAGGCTGAACAAGTTTTGGTAATATTCCAGAAACGCCCTTTCAATCACCTCAGATTCGGAAGTTACGTCATTGCGATAACAAATTTCCTTTATCTCTTTCGAAACTGCATACTGTTTTTCGTCACTGAGCGCCCTTTTTGTGGGCGTCTCCCCAAGCCAAAATCTTTCGCTGCGTGCCCTTATCACAGCACCTCGATATTTCGTTTCATCTATTAGTTCAAGCTTAGTTTTGGTCTCTTTTATTTCTTGTCTGTACAACCCCGGCTTGACGCCTTCCATGCTGAGCATGAAATCAAGCTCGGTACGAAGTTCCTTTTCTTGCTGTTTTTCTTTACGCTTTAAAACACATGCTCTTTCTATAGCGGCCACTTTCACGTCGCATTTAAATTGTTCCCATGTTTGTATAAAGTCTGTCTCTTTTTCTAACAAGCTTTTGACTGAGTCTTTTAGTTTCTTGCTAAACTCGTCATCCTCCAACAATGAGTCATTAAATTTCCATAATTCCCAACTAAACTTGACAGTCCTTTTCCTCTCCCAAGTGTGATCACGACTAAAGAATGATCACTGAAGCTGACGTGCACAGTCTGGTACTGGGAACACAAGGGCACAACTTCAGAAGCAACATAAATTCTGTCCAGCCTTGCGTGACTAACGCCTTGGAAATGCGTGTACTGTGCTTGTTCTGAACCTTGCATTATAACGCCAATATCTTCCAATTCTGCTTCATTAATCATCTCAGACAGTAGCTCGGCACTCGTGTCCTGCAGGGTTTTGTTGCTTGTTCTATCTTCAGGTCTACACACGCAGTTGAAATCTCCAATAGTACACGCTTTTCTGTCAGCAGGAAAGGTTGAACACGGCGAAAAAAGGCATCTCGTTCGGGAATTCTATTAGGTGCATATACACACACAGCTCTCCACTCTACACCAGAAAAGTAAAAATCGCATGCTACAATCCGGCCACTTTCACAGGAAAATACAGTTTCCACAGCGACTTTGCCGTTTCGAGTTAAAATCAGACACCCTCCCGACTTTCCTTTTGCATGGCACACGCAAACACTGAGCTGTGCACGGTAAATTTCTGCCATCGCATCTGTCAACTCTTCGCTTTCAATTTTTGTCTCTTGAACAGCCAACAGATCGATTTCGTTTTCGAACAAGAGACGTTTAAGCTGATTTTGCCTTCTTCGCGCAGAAAGACCTCTTACGTTCAGTGTGGCAATACGCAAGCTAGATGTTAGTTGAGGCGCCATCTAAATGGTTGGGATTCGCCGCTCTCAAAGTGACATCGGTTTGCAGCTCACCTCATCAAAAATCCTTCCAGCTTGCAAAGTACGGCGGTGTCAGCACTGAACCCGATCGAAGACCGGGTTACCAACACGAAGACCCTGCAAGGCACCTCCGCTAAGGCGGAGGGACACCCGACGAAGTCCTACGATCAGGAGGGATGTTCGGCTTGGGCTTGTAGGCCGCACGTCGAACAGGAGGCGCTTTGGGAAGAGGTTCCTCATGGTCCGTCCCGTCGTAGCTCGTCGCCTTGTCATCAGCTTCGTCGTGCGTCCTCTTCGCTGGCAAAGTTGACGCCGCGGGCATCTCCGTGTCAACGTCCTTCTCGTCGGTCGATTCCAAAACCGTCTCAGCTGCACCTACCACAGCATCATCTGCTTTTCCCGCGTCCGCCTCAGTTCTGGTGTCAGGCACAGGCGGTTCTTCTGAGTTGGCAGCCTCATGTTCCGTGGGAAGCGTTGCTTTTTCTGAGGCTATGCTTTTCGGTACTGCGTCTTCCCGACTCTCACGGGTCGCCTCTACTGCGTCGACTTCGTCCATAATATGCTCCTCAGTAGTATCCCTACGACCAGGACCAGCTACGGTAGCATATGTTCGCACGCACTGGGCGTCGTCGTGGCCGAAGCGACGACAGAGCCCGCAACGTGGCACACGGCACTCCCGACGTATGTGTCCGGTGCCGCGGCACCGGAGGCAGAGCGGAGCTCTGCCAGGAACGTGGACGAGTGCGACGTCCTCTCCAACACGCAGCTGGTGCGGTAAGTCCTCGATGGTAACGCCCACCTTCAGCTTCAATGTCACTGAGCGCGTAGTAGACGACTTGTCGACGCAGCCTTTGACTCTACACTTGTCCCGAGTTATGTCGGTCACTTTTCCAAAAGCCGCCAGAGCTGCCTTCACGTCGTCATCTTTCACGCCGTGTAGCAGCCAGAACAGCTTCAGCCTGACGCCCTGGTTGCATGGGTCAATGACCACACAGCGGTGGTCCTTGACGTTGAACGCCTCCGCCTGTAGCATTTTGTTTTTTCCTTCTTCATTGCAGAATGTCACGGCCCAAACATGATTCATCTGATATGCCCCGAGGGCAACCACTTCCGGCAGCAATGACAGACGCTCAAGAGCGTCACGAAAGTTTTCAACACGGTATGGCCTGGCTTGGACGTCGCCATGCAAAAAAACAGTATGCAAAACGCTCGAACCTGTTGGCAAATGCGGCAAAATCAGCTGGTAGTCCTCGTTCGGTTTGATCGTACTCCTGATACCGCGGCCCGGCTGGGCCGCTAAATCCGCTCCTTGGGAGCCCATGATACACACGTCCGTCACGCTCGGTGGCCGGAAGCAGAATCCGGAAGAGGGGAGCCACCGGTGTTGGCCATGGCAGAGAATTCTACTGCCAGTAAATGTGCCGGCATGGAGAGAAAAAAAAGTAAAGCTCCCCGTCGGGGAATCGAACCCCGGTCTCCCGCGTGACAGGCGGGGATGCTGGCCACTATACTAACGATTTTTTTTTCTTTATTGCCGTCTGTGACATGATAACAAAAATGTACAAATGATAAAAACATCAGCCTAATTCGGCTGACGTATCAGGGCTTAAAATCTTCTCAATGCGACCAGTTCATCAAATACAGTAATCCATTCAGGTGGGTCAGCTTGTGCTCGGTACATTTCTCTCAAGCTAGCAAAACTTTCAATAAAGTTTTCGCGCACCGAGCGAACGTTAACATCCGCGTGTCGCACTTGCATCCGTGTCCTCCAGAGACTGTGGAGGCCCAGAAGCATGATTAAATCATATGGTACTCCTGCTTCATTCTGAATTGGCAGGAATCTGATGCCGTAGGGGTCCAGGGGAAAATCTTTTTTGACTGTTCGTTGTAGCACATCCCAATAGAAAATGGGGTCCCAACAGTCCAGAAATACATGTTCTACTGTCTCAGGTTTCTTGCATAAGAGACAGTTTGTGGTCCATGGGACAAAAATCCCCTTTTCGTGCAGCCACGTTTTAACAGGAAGTGTATTCGAGTGCAATTTAAAGAAAAAATATTTCGTAGATGGGTTCACAGGCATATTTTTTAACTCTCTTTAATACATCGTGCCCTGGGCCTCCACGATAAGGTAACCGGTAGATTGGGGTCGGTAACATGGTGTCCACCAGATCCTTATACAGCTTTTGCTTTGACACTTTAGATAAGTACTCAAGGGAAAATCGCACATGGAGCAGCCTAAAAGAAAGTACAACTTCTCGCATGTACCCATTGACAGTGCCACACATATTCGCACAAGATGAGACGACAAATTCAGGAAGAAGTCTCTGCAACCGCACTTGGATAACAGTCATAAGAAAATTATCCCTTTGATTTCGGAGAAAGAAAAAACGCGAAACAACTTGACGCAGAAATAAATGCACAAGGCCGAGGCCTCCTTTTTTCACTGAAAGAAACAAATTGGTACGGCTGGTTCTCTCCCAATTTGACGACCAAATAAAAACAGCAAACACTCGATGCATCTTTTGAATACTGGCCCGAGATGCGCACAGCACATTCATCAAATACCATATTTTGGATACAAGGAAAAGATTGCAGACGGAGGCTCGCGCAAACATTGATAACTGCCTCCCTTTCCAGGCATCTGCTTTCTCCCTCGCCCTTGACGTATCTTCATTCCAGTGTTCACTTGCATCGCGATAATGCACTAAGGGGACGCCGAGATATTGCGTCGGCAAAGACGACCATCGCATCCTGGAAAAGTGTTCAGGCATCGCTTCCCAGTCGCCATGCCAAAAGCCAGAGCTTTTGTCCCAGTTTATGAGACACCCCGTTTGTTTGCAGAATTTATCCACCGTGCTGATCACCTCAGTAATGCTGCCTCTGTCTGAACAGAATACCGCAATATCGTCCGCATAAGCAAGGATTTTGATGTGAGTCGACTGCAATCGAAAGCCCGTGATGCTCTCACTTTTGATGATAGCTAAGCACAGTGGCTCCAAGTAGGCCGCAAACAGCAGAGGCGATAGCGGGCATCCCTGCCTTACTGACGAATGAACTGCTATCCTGTCTGTGAGGTCACCATTAACAATAATGCGCGTGGTGCAGTTTGCATATGCCATCTTAACACCTTCTGCAATAATACGGCCTACATTAGCGTGCTCCAAAATGCTGAAAATGACATCATGGGAAACGCGATCGAAGGCTTTTGCCAGATCTAGCTGCATCATAGCGATGCGGTCCCCGAGCACATCGCAACATTCCAGCACGGTCCGTGCGACGTGCACATTTGTGGCGATACTCCTACCTTTGATTCCGCAAGTCTGGTGCGGCCCAACCAATTTCGTAATTATGCTCTGCAATCTCTTTGCTAAAACCTTCATGTACAATTTATAGTCCACGTTGGTGAGGCTTATCGGGCGATAATTTCCCACGAACAACCTCTTTTCTGGGACATCTGATTTCGGAATCAGCACTATGTACGACGTGGTGAATGAGAGTGGCACTTGTTTTCTTTCGTAAGCTTCATCTAGAACTCGTAGCAGTAACTGAGCGACTGTGGGCTTAAATGCTTTGTAAAATTCGGCCCCTATTCCATCAGGTCCTGGAGCTTTTCCCGCTTGCAGGTCTTCGATTGCAATCTCTATTTCTTTTGCAGTTATGGGCTGCTCAAGACGCTCCTTTACTTCGTCCTGAAGTCTCGGCAGGAGAGGCAAAAAGCCAACCAGGAAGGCCTCATTCATGTCACGCGTATGTCCAAGAAGCTCAGTGTACTGCTCTTCAAATAGCTGCTTGATTGTAAAAGCGTCATTGCAAGCAGTGCAAGCATACTCAAGCATCAGTGCAAGCATACTCAAGTATGCTTCTAACGTTTGTATTATACAGCAGTTCTTTAGTCTTTAAAGGGAAAAGTTTAGCGTTACGTCGCAGGAAACCTAAAACACGACAGGCTTTGGCAGTAACGAAATGCACGTGACGATGCCAAGACATTGAACTTGTTAAATATACACCAAGATATTTAAATTCCAACACTGAAAGCAGTCTGCTATTATTTATGTTATAAGTGAAAATATGGGGAACCTTCTTTTTAGTGAAACACATATGTACAGATTTTTGTAAGTTAATATGCATTCTCCAGTTCTCACACCACTGGGCCACTTTACACAAATCCTGTTGTAATGCATCGCAGTCACTTTGATCGTTAATAATTCTATACAATACACAATCGTCCGCAAAAAGACGCATGTATGAAGAAATACCTGAAAAGATGTCATTCATGTAAATTATGAACAGTAATGGGCCCAAGACGGATCCCTGAGGCACCCCTGATGTTACAGCCACCTCATGCGATTGTTTCCCGTTGACAACAACACATTGACGCCTAACGCTCAAATATTCCTTTATCCACCTAATAACGTTCTCATTTATGTTGTACCAGTATAATTTTTGTATTAATAAGGAATGTGATACAACGTCAAGGCCTTCTTAAAATCTAGAAAAATACAGTCAACAGAATATCCCTTATCTAAAGCACTTGACAGGTCATGTACAAATTCGGTAAGCTGGGTGACACACGAGTAACCACTGCGAAAGCCATGTTGATTAGTATTTAATAATGAATGTATACTAAGATGATTCATAATACTAGTATAAAACACATGCTCTAAAACTTTGCATAATACACTGGTCAAGGACACTGGTCGATAATTTGAAACAACATTCCTAGGTCCCGATTTATGTATAGGTACAACATTAGCAAGCCTCCATTCATCAGGCAAGGAGCCTTCCTGTAATGACTTTGTGAAAAGAATTTGAAGGTACCTTGACAACGCAAAAGCGCAAGAAGAGAGCAGGATGCCTAAATTATTTCGGACAAATAATACGCACCCACCCGAGGTGCCAACGGAATGGCAAACACAAACGTTAAAGGCTGCACGAAAGGTGGACACCATGCGATCAGTGGATTCCTCACTTTCGATCTTAGTCTCTTGGACTGCAACTATGTCAAGCGCGTTTTCAGCAAGCAGGCGGTTAAGCTGGCACTGACGCCGTCGTGCACCAAGGCCTCTCACATTCAAAGTTGCTACATGTAAAGCTGTGTCTAGTTTCATCGCCATGCCCTATGAAAAGGAGACTTGAGTCCCACAGTACCCCTCATAGTCAGCCGAGCAGTCTTCTTAAACTCACTGTGCATGTACGGTGTCGCCTTTCCAGATATCCGCGTGCAGGCGTCGGGAACCCATGGGTAATTCCTTTGCCAGCAGATCCAGATCCGTGCACACAGTCTGATGGGTACCACTCCCCACCAAAAAAAAAAGACAACAAGGAAAAAAAAGAAAAGCAAGAAAAAAAAACAGCACAAATGCACATTGCAGAACTACGGAGACGGTTTCCCCGCCTGCCTTGTCTCGGCCATGACGTTCGGCCGCGGCTTGAACATCGGACGCCGGATTCCCGGGGCCTTCGACGGCGGTTCGTCGCTGCCACCATCAAGATGCGTCTTTTCGCCGGCGCTTTCCTCGCGGGAGCGTTTTCCAGCCGTTAGGGTGCCAGCCTCCTCAGTGAAGTCCATGCTTTCGGTGTTGGCAGGTTCAGCGCTGTCCAGAGCTTCGGCCGCGGCTTCTGGCGCGCTCTTCGGCGCGCCATCGCCACCCTGTTGAAAGGCACTCTGAACTTGTACTACACTCGCCGGTACCTCACTTGACGACGCCTTCTGCTTCGTCAAAACCGTAAGCGATGGCCCTTCCCTCGCTGCTGGTTGCCCGTCTGCACGGGCTGCACCTTCCGCATCAGCCTCGTCCATCAGCAACTCAGACTTGTCTACTCCTGTACCGGGGCCGGTAATGCTCGCGTAAGTGCGGGCACACTGTCCGTCTTCATGGCCGAACCGTCGGCAGGTTCCGCAACGCGGGACTCGGCATTCCTTACGGATGTGCCCCGTACTCCGACAGCGTAGGCACAACGGTGGTCTGCCCGGCACAGCAACGAGCGCCAGCTCACCGCTAACATTCAGCTGGTGCGGCAGGTCGTCCAGCTTCACGCCAGCTCTCAACTTCAACGTGACGAGTCTAGTAGTCGAGCCTTTTTCTGACATACCACTCACGCGCCAGCGCTCGCGGGCCACTTCCGTCACTTTTCCGTACGGCGCAAAGGCAGCCCGAACATCCTCGTCTGGCACGTTGTGTAGCAGCCAGTGAAGTTTCAGTCGCACGTCTTGGTTGGCCGGGTCAATCACCAAGCAGCGGCCTTTTTTCACTACCAGCTCACCGACACTAATAATCTTGGTCACCGCTTCAGCATCCTTGAGAGTGACGGCCCAGACGTGGCTCATCCGATACGCCCCCATTGCGATAACATCGGGGAGCAGCGACTGCTCTGCTAAAGCGTCGCGGAAATCTTCCACCCCCCAGCAAACCACAAACCTCCCATAGATGTCCAGATTAAGTCTGAACGTCTATGTACCAAAGAAAAATCTCTCAGACGTCTTATCTACCAACCTTTTTTCGTGGAAAAGCTGGAGACGTACCCACGACATTATATCTGCCTTAACCTAGACTCCTCATAGATATTACTTGTCACGTCCTGGGTATGTAAGCGAGATATATAATTTAAGAATTCCATATTTTTCAATCATTCGATATTTCGTGTTGCCTTACTGCATTTAAAGTTGGAAATCGCTGTTGACTACAAATTGGAGGCATGACCAGCGCTGCCTGTGTTTATGTGTTTTTTCGTGCTCGCTTCACGGCAACATTATCCTACCTAGAAAGAAGAAATTAAATACGGGAAGTAGTAAAGACAAATCTGAATGCACACGCATCAGGTTTCTGACTCAACTGTACGCAGTTGGTTTGAAATGCCAGTCACTTTGGTCAGGATTCGCATTGTTATTTCATTACTATTCTTACATTCAATTTATACCTTGTGCTACAGTCTGCAAGCTATCTCAACCACACTGAAAAGTGAGGACACACTAAAAAACTTTTTTGTTATTTAGCAGCCAGGACTATATAATAACCATTTTTTCTGATTAGGCATGTTTTATTCAACTTATCCAACTATTTAAAGTACAAGAATTGGTTCAGTTCAATTTTTGGGAGTTATTTTTTTTTCAAAAATGTCTTAAATCTGCTAATCGCGCTAGCAATGATAAATATTGGAATGTTGAACTGAGGAAAGCTTAGGCATTTGTGTAGCTGAATGTGAGACCTCATATTTCTTGAGAATAAACTTCTTGAGTCCCGCTTTTTATCATCATGTCAACACTGTAATCATGTCCAGTGCAGGCCAAAAATTTCTCCAGTTAACCCTGTGCCAGCGGCGGCCCCCTTATTATGGACCCTTATCCCAGCAAACTTCAGAACCTCATCTGCCCACCTGCCCTGATCCTCTCTGCTGTGCTTGCATTCTCTCTGAATCCAGCCCGTTACCCTAACGATAATTGGTTATCTTGCCTTCATGCAACATGCGCTGCCCATATGCCTGTTCTATGCCGCGGACAGGCGGCGGCGGGGAAAGTGCGGTGAATTGTCTACGCCGCCATCGCGTTGTAGTTCATATCGTATTTTATCAATAATAGCGCAAACTACGCATGGCGATTAGCACAGTATGTTACTGCAACGTTGCAACAACATTGCCAATGTTGTACTATGTTGCGCTAACATTCTTAAACATTAGATAATGTTGCTGCAATGTTACCGAGCAACATGCTGATAACGTTGCTCTAAAGTGGTCTTTTCACATTGCAGCAATATTGTCAAATTATGGATAAAAGTTGAACCACATACGATGGCATTGCTATAACATTCATAATTGTCTGCCCTCTCGGGCTATTTCTGAAGCCCAAATAGAAAAGCCGGTACCAGATCACTTCTCCTCACCATGACAGTATTAATTTATTTACTTATTAATTTTTACTTCGAGTGCAAGTCTGCATGTGGTCTGTAATGGTGAGCACCGCAAGTGTACTTGCACTCTATGACACTAAGGTAGAAAGATATATTTCTATCTAAAATATTTTTAAACAGCTGGAATTACTTTATTTTTCAATAAAACACGCAGACAAAATTAAAACTGGCGAAGAAATTGAGTTCTGGTTTCACTGACGCACCGCAGTCTAATGGACATGGAGATCACTATCACAAATCCAAATCATGGAGGAAAAAAAACTAAGGAGGGAGCATGACGTCACGCGGCCAGCGTTCGCAAGCCGAGTGTTTTGAAGTCGTTTTCTCCCTCAGTTTTTCGCTCTCCGAGCCGGTCCTTTATGTTTTGATTCCGGTATGTTTTAGTGCGCGCGTATGCGCGACCCGCGGCGCGGGCGTCTACAGAAAGGAAGTTCATCTACAGTTAGTCTGCCGCGCTAATCGGCGCATGCGCGCGCGCAGCGGGGCTAGACTTTACCGCACGCTATCACGTGGTGCGATCACGGGGGGACACACTCTCCTTTTTTTGCTATATCTTTACTTGTTAAGACTAGACTTCAAGGTTGTCGCCGGACGCTCCCTCCTCAGTTTTTTTTCCTCCATGATCCAAATTATCCAAACCGCGGCTACTCGCAGCCGCGCCGAAAGCCAATCCTGCGACGCGCGCGCTCATCCGAGAACCCGCGTGTCAGCAGCAGTCGTGGCAAGGTCTTCACGTTTTTTGTTCTTCTAGTACAGTTTTTTTGCTGTCGCCGTGCCCGCGCTGCTGTGTTTCGTTGTGGTTTCACTGGAATTCAGCTGAAACAACAAAGGCTTGCCCAGAGGATGACCTCAATGGTGAGTGATTTCTGGACTACCATTGCTGTGCTGTGACTTGTGTTGGTTGGCACAAAGCCAGTAGTGTATAAATGTTACCCACGCCCTTCGTGATAGTTTGATAAAGTGCTACATTCGTTGTATCATGAAGAGAATGAAGTGTTCGCTAAGCGAAGTGTCCTTTCGGCAACGACGCCGAAGAACAGCAGAGGCTGTTCACGACGAACTAGAAAACTGTTTGGCAGTTGTCAGTCTTGATAATGGTCATGGCAGCAGATTGTGCGCAACAGGAGCAGAACAGTATCAAGATGCCTTTTCATCGCATAATGTTATTTTATCCTCTATCAGCGCCAGCCGAGGACGCAGTTGAAAGCCGCAGTTCTCACTTGTCGGATTTTAGCTCCGCTAGCAGCATCTCTGACATAGAAAGTGCAACGTAAGAGTTGTCGCGGATTTCTGACATAGAGGAGTTGGTGGTTTATGAAGATAGGATGACAGTTGAGTCTGGTGCCGCCACTCAATGTCTAGAGCACGACTTGCGCGTGTGGGCAATTAATAGCCTGCTTCTCACCTGCATTCCCTGCATAAAGTGCTGAAGCCATACATACCATCCAGAGTTACCCACGGATGCTAGAAAATTACTAAAGACGCAGAGGCATACTGACCCAGCAGTGATCACCGATGGTCATTACCACTACTTTGGAATTTTTCGTTCACTGGAAGAACATGTGCATGTTCTGTGTTTGCCTTTATAGTCTCTTTGACCTAATATAGTTCTTTTTTCTTTTACAAGCAGAATGTACTGCTTACTGAACGTACATGTGTCATTCTATGTACAGAACATACGAGTTTTTTCTTACTATTTGTTTGATGTCCTATTCCGCCGCCGTCAATGCTGCACTGTAAGAGGAAGCCAGGACCTCTCAAGCTGTCTATACAGCTTTTTCCCTGGCTGTCCTCGCAACACCTAGTTGCGGAAATAAACCTTCAAACCTTCAAACCTTCCTTAACGTCTGCACTTTGTGCGAGGGCATTACACCAGTTCTCATGCATTCTACTGGAAGATAGCATAAATCCAGCGGCATTTTAAGCAAGGAACCAGAATTTATTATTTCACTCGAAACACGCTGCTGCATCATGCCAGTAGTTTTGTCTTTTCCCTCTCATTCCCAATCAGATCTATACTCTTATAACCAGCATTTATGGGACTGTGCAGCGATTTGCGCCAAGGGTAAGAAAAGTGAAATATTCATTGGTATTCAATCATCCTTCATCATCATCAGCCAGACTATACCCACTGCAGCGCGACAGCCTCTCCCACATTCCCCAAATTAGCCCTTTCCTGTGCTAGCTGCATCCACTTGACCCCTGGACCCATCATCAGTTTGTGATCTAGCTTATGTAGCCCAGGAAGAATCGGCTGTCAGCAACTTTGCCTTTAAAATTGTGCACAGCAGTGAGGCTGAAAAAGACTATAGGCTGGGCCTGCCCTCTTCGCTCGGTTTACTTTGTCGGCCACCTGCCATGGCACAATTGAGGGAAGACAAAGGGAGCGATGTGCAACCACCTCCAGTCGTGCCTTCATCTACAAACGCCCTTGTGGTTTTAAGCAATTGAATGGCCGTCCCCATGGCTGACACGAGTAGGTCCGCTTGTAAGGCAGGATTCAAGCGAGACAGCAGCACTGGCCATTGCTGTGAGGTGCGGGAATGGGAATTTTTGTTTGTATATTATTTGCTTGCTTTTGAGGAATTTTAGGTGGCATGAATAGTCGATGTCTTTTATGTAATGAATGCATTTTTTAGCCACTTTCAGAAGAATTTGTTGCTCAGGCAGTTAAAATACGCTCGCGGTGCCAGGGAAGGGCGTTTTTTTTCACTATTTTGGTTTGAGCCAAGTGTCTGGACATAAGTTCTTTGTACAGAGCTGTCCAATGTCTGTGTTTATTGAGGAGTGTAAAAGATTTGTTATTAGACGTGGCCCACCAAGATGCTTATATTAGGAAATTTTGGTTCTTTCTTTTTTTTTGCAGGGATGCAGCTTCGCTTGTGACATCATGAATTAGAAGAGACCATCATCGTGAGCAGCTGGAGGCTACGAGAAGACAAGCATATTTTAGACGTGCTAAATTGTTCATGCAAATGTTGACAGTACTTCAAATTTGTAATTTTCCAGTGCAACGGTGCATGACCAAAGAAGGGAAGAAGGATGCTTGAAGAAAACATTGCAGCAACAGGGACAAGAGAGAAGATGAGACAGGTGCTGACTGGCAACTGAAGGTTTATTGAAAAGGAACGCATAAAGTATACTCTCTTCACAACCAATAGTGCGCATGAGCTGCGCGAACAACACCGATAACCTGTCAACTTCAGTCATGGTGGTCAAGATTCAACAGTTCACAGTCATGAACAAGGACGGACGGTCGTTCATGACTGTGAACTGTTGAATCTTGACCACCATGACTGAAGTTGATTGCTTATCAGTGTTGTTCGTGCAGCTCATGCGCACTCTTGGTTGTAAAGTGAGTATATTTATGTGTTCCTTTTCAATAAACCTTCAGTTGCCAGTCAGCACCTGTATCATCTTTTCTCTTGTCCCTGTTGCTGCGATGTTTTCTTCAAGTATGTACCAACTTGCCGTTTTACTGAAGTTTGGAAGAAAGATAAAACACAGCGCTCACTGACAACTGGTTATTTAATGGCGCAGACACTGCTTAAATGCCCTCAGACCAGCGCAGGAGGAAAAAAAAACTTATCACATCTTCATAACAACTATGAAAGAAACATCATTTCTGCGTTATATGATACAATTGAAGTATTGCTCGCACATTGTGAACCAGCTTTTTTAATATGATGAGTCTCTGTCGCTTCACAAGTGGTTTGTGGAGCGCGTCTGCTAAGGATCTTCATACTTGAAAATCTCTGTACAATCACTGCAGTGTTTGACAATTTTCAAACCTGTCCTCATTCTTTAGATCTCTTGCATGCAGATGGCATTTACGGGCCTCTAGCATTTTGCCTCCATCGAAATGCAACCACCGCGGCCAGAATAGAACCAGTGTCTTAACAGGCCAGCAGCCGAGCACCATAACTACTGAACCACTGCGGCGGCTCCTGTATCTGTGTGTGTGTGTGTTCCTTAGGGCTGGAAAACTATTAACCTAAATCAGTGATGTTAACCAGCCCAACAACTAACTCTGTTGTTCATAATACCTCTGCTCCTTGTTTCTGAATGGCCAACTAGGTTGCATGGCTACTTTGTTTATTTGTTGCAATTTTGTGCACAAAATGACTGTCTTATATTTTGGAAATACAAAGTCCAGGTGGTGCATGTTTTCAAGGTGTGCTATTGTTGTGTAAATAGTTTACTCAAGTGTTTTGTATTTATAACATGCCAGTTGAGAGGTGTGTGCGCATTTTCATGCTATGTTAATGTGCCTAGTAACTGTTTAAAACATTAGCTCTGGTTCTTGTTCCTGAGTAGCTCAAATGTGTGTTTTTTAGAGTTGTTGCAAGTTTCTTTATAAAGTAATAAATCATATCTGTGAAAATGTAAGGCCGCGTGTTGCATTTTTCAAGCTATGCCAATGTGTTTGTGTAAATGTTGAGTGTATTATAAGTCTGCTTCCTTTTTCTAAATTATATTTCTGTCTAAATAAATCAGTCTAATTGTCAGAATAACCATGTCATGGGATCTTGTTGCATCTAAACTATAGGAGCACTGGTAGAGAGCTGATGAATGTTACATTTAAGGATTTATTTAGAGTGAGCGGTCTGGAAAGTATGGAAAAACAATGTGTTGTGTAGTGCAGTCTTGTATGTGTATTCTATAGCAAGCACCGCATTACTGTGTAGCAAGGAGTAATGCTCAATTGCTCATTCTTGTGACCTTAAGCTGCTGTAACCATTCTGGTATGACGATGCCATTATACACAGTTTAGCATTTCAAGAGATCACTTTATTGAGTAGCAGCCATTGGTAGCTGAAATATTTCAGTAATTTGGAATGCTGTCTGAAAGTTTCTGAAACATTATGACAGCGTTGCAGCAATATTACAGTAACATTGTCGTGAGAATGTTGCATGTGTGCAAATAAAAAGTTGGATCAACATTAAGAACATGTTGTAGCAATGTTGCATTAATATTGTCTCCAGAAGTTGCTTTAACATTGACTGAAAGTTGATGTAACATTGGAGCAATATTGTCTCAACGTTGTCTTATCGTGTATGTTGCGTTAACGTGGCAAAAAGAGGACGCTAGCCAAGTTAAGGCAATGTTAGAAGCTAACGTTGTGGCCACACCGAGGCATCAAAGCGTGCTACTAGGGCAATTGCAGCTGTGAAAAAAGTAATATGCTACAGTTTAAAAATTATTAACTTATTTTTCGTGCCACAGCAAGCCTGCTACTAAGTACAAAAAAGAGACGATACAAAATATGTGACAGTTTCGCACATCCGCACGAGGCTAGGTTCAGCCATGGCGGCAATGGTAGAGCGCACGGCGTGTGTGATTTCTCATCGTGTTCCGTGGGAACGTTGTGTTTGAAGAACCTCGACACAGAATTAATTATTCCCTTATTATTGCTGGCGAGATTGTTCAACCGTTCTTTCCTTGATGGAGCTGAAGGAAGACAGTTTGCTTGCTTTTACTACTCGGCGAAGTGGACCCATCAATACGAATTAGGACTACAAGTCGTTTTCACCGGCTGGAATCGTGACCTTTCTTGGTGCGTACTCAGTCTCAGTTTACTCATTGAAGTGTATTTTATGCTATTTTTGCGTTCGTAATGAAAAAATTCTAACGCATTTATCGGCACGTTATATTTTTACGCTCACTCGTTTGGCTGTTTTGCCAAGCTCGCTGTGTATTGAAACAAAGGCTGGTGATGTATGCAAGTGGCCTCTACTACCGAAATGTGGGCATGCGTTCGGATGGTGTGCCGAAGTGCGTGTGCAAGCACACTCCGCTCAGCACGACTGCCTTTTAGTGCTGCAAGGGCAACCTTTGACGCTTCATAGACTTGCGTCGGTAAAAGTGGCGTAAATTACTGGGTTTGTTTGTTGTGGTTTCTGTGCCATTGTCTTGTTACCTGTAAAAGTGAACAATTATGCTTTCTTTTGCAGCAACCCTGGCTTATTGGGCTCGGCAGAAGAGTATTGATGCCACCGCAGCTGTAAACCTGACGATTATGCTCAACAAGAAGATTCAGTGAAAGCGCCGAGCGCAATAAAATACTGACGCACTAGGAAGTCATCTGCAGTGTTTTGGGCTCCCGTGATGGCCATGTACTCGCTTACTCAACTGTATTTGAGCTAGCTGGAGTGCTTGGACGTCCCGACGACTCCATAGGGAAGTCTGTGACTGGGATGCAGTAGGTCTCCGTTCCATCTGGAATTGTAACAGGTGTCAGCTGCATCTCGTATTGCAGCTGGTTCCAGTCGCAACTGGTTTAAGGAACAAATTTCCAGTTGCAACAACTGGAAATGTGTCCCTTAAAACAGTAGGACTGGAACCAGTTAGAACTTTTCACCTGGGTATTGATCTATGTATAGTCATATTCTCTTTATATAGACGTCTAGATTACGTATACTGGGCGTACTTACATGTTCACAAATATCTGATAAATGTAGAGCGTGATGTCTGCAGTACGTACCTACAACGTGAACTGGACCCCAATTTTCATGTTGTAGGTACGTAGATTTTTCATAAACGGTACTAAAATGGATGTCTAATGGAGGTGTCTAATGTCCAGCGTAAATATCTCGCTGATGTCTATGGTACGTTTTATGGTTTACTGGGCCGGTACGGGCGGGCCCTGATATCGGCGTGCAAAAAAACCGTATTCAAAACGAACCGACCTGTAGGCAGTGCTGGCAAAACAACCTGGTAAGTATTTTCCTGTTGACTAGCCCTGTCACCGCGGCCTGACACGGCCGCTGAAGCCGCTCCATCGGAGCCCTGCATCCTGCGTCCGTTCACTGGCGTGGCCGGAAGCAGAAATCACTATACTAACGAGGAGAGATGGAAGAGGGGAGCCACCGGTGTTGGCCATGGAAGAGAATTCTACTGCCAGTAAATGTGCCGGCATGGAGAGAAAAAAAAGTAAAGCTCCCCGTCGGGGAATCGAACCCCGGTCTCCCGCGTGACAAGCGGGGATACTGGCCACTATACTAACGAGTTTTTTTTTTCTTTATTGCATGAATGAATGCATAACTAAAATATCGTAGTTGTCATACCCCTTGGCAGACAACCGTGTCTAATGGACTTTCATTAACACAAGTTGGTCCATCAGACTCAATACATCATCAGCGTAATCTTGTTGCTTCAAGACTTCTCTTAATTTATACACATGTTCCACAAAATAATCACATACCGATCGTGCATCCAAGTCACAGTGTCGAACAGCCATTCTACTCCTCCAAATGCTGTGAAGGCCCAATAACATAATCTGGTCGTATTGTGCAACATCACTTTCAGTAGTCAAGTACCGAATTCCGCGCGGTGTCAATGGCAAGTCCTTTTTTAGGGTTCTTTGCAAAACATCCCAGTAGAACACCGCATCCCAGCAATCCAGGAACACATGTTCTACCGTCTCCGGTTTTCTACACAGGAGACAGTTCGAGCCCCAAGGAACAAAAAGGCCCTTTTCCTCTAGCCATGTTTTTACTGGAAGGGTTCCGGTGTGCAGTTTGAAAAAGAAAGTTTTGACGCCAGGTGCAACAGTCATCTTTTTAACTCGCCTGAGAACGTCTTTCCCAGGGCCTTCACAGTATAAGGTTCTGTACAGTGGCGCTGGAAACAACTGTTCAATGAGATCCTTGTATAATCGCTTCGGCGTTACATTCGCTAAATACTCTAGAGAGAACCGCACTTTCAAAAACCTGAACGACCAGACAACCTCTCGCAGGAAGCGAGACACTGTGTACCGCCGAGCACTGCAAGAAGAGACAATGAATTCTGGAAGTGCACTGGATAACATGGTTTGTATGAATGTTCTCAGAAAGGCGTCATTTTGGTCACGCAGGAAACAAAACCTTAAAACAACCTGCCGCACATAGAGATGCATCAGAGACAGTCCCCCGACCTTTACTTTCCGGAAGAGATTATCTCTGCGAATGCGTTCCCAATTAGACGCCCAAATGAAAACCGCAAAAACCCGATGAAACCTTTGGATATTGGTTCGTGCACAATATAATACTTGAAGTAAATACATGATCTTTGCCACAAGAAAGGTGTTACATACAGTTGCACGCGCGAAAATAGAAAGATTACGGCCCATCCATCCTTTGGTCCGGTCCCGCATTTCTTCCGCTTTTTCATTCCAGTAATTGGTATTTTCCCCATATCTGTCCAGCGGGACTCCCAAATAAACCCCGGGAGTTGTAGCCCATCGAACCCCGCAGAACGATTCTGGTTCTAAGTCCCATTGTCCATGCCAGACTGCGAGGCATTTATCTAGATTAACAGCACTACCAGTTTGCCTGCAAAACCTTTCGGTTACTTGTAACGCTTCTACAATACTTTTGCGATCTTCACAAAAGAGGGCAACATCATCTGCATATGCCAGTATTCGCACCTCACACGCTCCCAACCTAAAACCTCGGATGTGCTCGCTCGCAGTTATCATCCTACAAAAAGGCTCCAAATAAATTGCAAAAAGTAGAGGGGACAGTGGACATCCTTGTCGAACAGAAGCCCTCACATCAATTCTTTCAGATAATATTTTGTTTACCATAAGTCGTGTTGAGCAACATGCATAAGCCATTTTTACCCCATTGAGAACAACCGAACCAATACCAATATGTTCCAACAAACAATAGAGTATTTCATGAGACACCCGATCAAATGCTTTTTCAAAGTCAATTTGAACCATAGCCACTTTCTTATTTAAAGCATCGCAGCACTCGAGCACGCTGCGTGCTACATGAATATTTTTAAATATGCTTCTTGTTTTTATGCCACACGTTTGGTGAGGCCCTACAATATCCTTTATGACGTATTGCAATCGCTTAGCTAACACTTTCATCAGGATTTTATAATCAACGTTTGTTAACGTGATCGGTCTATAGCTTGTTACTTTTACCAGCTTGGCAGGGTCATCTGTCTTAGGAATTAAGATTGTATGAGCATTGCTAAACGAAGGTGGCAGCCTACCGACCTCAAAACACTCTTTGAAAAGCTTATGTAGCATAGCAGCAATGTCATATTTAAAGCTCTTATAAAAGGCAGCAGTCAAACCGTCAGGTCCCGGCGACTTTCCGGCATTCAATTCCTCAATCGCTGTCTCTATTTCCTTAATACTTATTTCGCTCTCTAGTTCTTCAGTTATCTCATTTCCTAATATTGGCATAAGTGGCAAAAAGTTTTCCCGAAACCCTTCTTCACTTGGTGCTTTGCATGAAAACAGCTCACGGTACTGTTCCACGAATGCACTCGAAATTTCACTTTGTTCACTGAGGGTTCGTCCTTTGTATTCGATAACTGATATCTCGTTTGACCGCGCGTATCGCTTTTCATCTGTGAGCGCGCGTTTTGTAGGCATTTCACCAGTAAGCCATTTTTCCGTGCGTGCTCTTATCGCTGCTCCTCTGTACTTCTGAGCATCTAAAGCTTCTAGCCTAACTTTGACGCCTTTTATATCATGCATGAACATGCCCGGCGTTTTTTCCTCTTCGTGCCCTAAATTCGCCAAAAGCTCACGCAAATGCTTTTCTTCTTTTTTTTCCTCATATTTTCTTATGGTTGAACGCTCAATGGCATGCATTTTCAACTCCTGCTTAAAGCATTCCCAAGATTCAATACGTCCTCTTTTACTATTATTAAACATATCCATGCTTTCCTTAACTTTTCTTAAAAATATGTCGTCTTCTATAAGCCTTGAGTTTAGTTTCCACATATCCCAGTTCATTTTTGCTTTACGCTGCTTCCTTCCTCCCAAAGTTACCGTAACTAGGCAGTGGTCACTAAATGACACTTGCTTCACTTCATACTGCTCACAGGAAGGTGAAAACTCCGGCGACACATATATTCTGTCCAGTCGTGCGTGGCTACTACCTTGAAAATGCGTAAAATGCACGTGATTCTGACTCTTCGCCAGACCTATTACATCCTCCAAGCTGCACTCGTTGAGGACACTCTTCAAGAAATCAACACTCGGGTCTTTTACATCCTTTACATTTGAACGATCTTTAGGGTCCAAAACGCAATTGAAGTCTCCCAATAGTATGAGCACTCGACTGCAATCAAGGAACGAGGCTAACTGTTCAAAAAAACCGCGCCGTTCCTTTTGTATCGTGGGAGCATACAGGACAACAACCCTCACCGATGGATGAGACAGTCGCTTCCATTAAGCGACCTCGTGACTACGAAAAGGCACCGGCTACGGAACGAGAACTGCGTCGGCTAGAAAGGCATTGGAGAGGGGAGGGAGCCAAGAAAGGCAAGTTAGCCTTGTCGCGGTCCTCGTCGCTAACTCGCGACGAGGGGCCGAAGCAGTGAGCCTTAGTCACTGTTGTTTGTTTGCTGTGTGCACGCTATGGCTTATTTGAAGAAACCGCTAAAAGTTGGCACTCTGAACGTACGAGGGCTTGCCTCGAAGCGTAAGCAAGTGCAGTTGAACCGACTGTTCGGGGAGTTAGATCTAGATATCGCGGCTATTCAAGAAACAAAAGTTGAGGATGAGCAGCAAACAGATAACATGGTGCTTGGTTTTCGTTCGCATTTCAATGTTTGTGTAAGCCATGCGGCTGGTTTGTCGGCGGGATGCTGTCTTTTCCTGAGGAAAAACATAGGCATAGTAGAAGAACAAATAATAACTTGTGCAAGGGGGCGGTTTATCGTGTGTGACTTCACATATGAAACATTCGCCACTATACTAACGAGGAGAGATGGAAGAGAGGAGCCACCGGTGTTGGCCATGGAAGAGAATTCTACTGCCAGTAAATGTGCCGGCATGGAGAGAAAAAAAAGTAAAGCTCCCCGTCGGGGAATCGAACCCCGGTCTCCCGCGTGACAGGCGGGGATACTGGCCACTATACTATTTTTTTTTTCTTTATTTCCTGGCTTTGGAAAACAACACTGCACAAAAAAGAACAGACAAATCACAAACGCAATAATACAAGACAATGAACACACTGAAAGTCATACTCAGCCAGCATCAGGCTGGCTTCGTCACATTAAAACTCCCGCAAGGACAACAAAGGCTCTACCCTTGAGAGCCAGTCGGGAGGTTCCGCAGCCGCTTTTTGTGTAGCGACAAACCAGTCCATACACTCTCGGAAATAAATTCGGGCAGGGCGTGCTTCCCTGTCACAGTGATAGCCTGCCATTCTTGAGCGCCATATACAGTGGAGACCCAGGAGCATAATTAAATCAAATGGAACCCCGTCGTCATTATCAATGCTTAAATATCGAATGCCATGCGAATCTAGGGGGAAATCTTTCTTCATAGTCCGTTGCAAAACATCCCAAAAATAAACCCCTTCCCAACAATGTAAAAAAACATGGTCTACTGTTTCCGGCTGCTTACAGATTAAACAATGTGAACCCCAAGGTAAAAATAAATCCTTTTCCTCAAAAAATTTCTTTACTGGCAACGTTCCGGTGTGTAATTTAAAGAAAAAGGTCTTAGCTCCTGGCGGCACCTGCATTTTCTTTACCCTCTTTAAGACGTCCGAGCCTGGGCCTCCACTGTATAAGACTCTATACAAAGGTTGTGGTAAAACAGTGTCACATAAATCGTGGTACAGCTTTTTCCGTTTTACACAGGACAAATATTCATTAGAAAAACGCACTGAAAGAAATCTAAGACTTGCGACGACCTCTCTGTAATAGCCGAAAATACCACACGTAACTTCTTCGGTGGAGACAACAAACTCCGGCAGTAGGCGCCGCAGCCTAACTTGGCAGACAGTGCGCAGGAAAGGGTCAGAAACGTCGCGGAAAAACAAAAACCGATTGACCACTTGCCGCAAAAAGAGGTGTCCAAGTCCCAAGCCGCCGTCTTTTACCCGACGGAACAAATTTGTTCTGCTGCAGCGTTCCCATTCTGCAGCCCAAACAAAGACAGCGAAAATCCTGTGGAGCTTCTGTATGTTTACACGCGAACAATGCAAAACTTGCATAACAAACCAAAGTTTACTGATAAAAAAAAGGTTACATACAGTAGCCCTGGCGAAAATCGATAAGTTGGCACCTTTCCACTTCTCCGCTTTCTCCCTTAGCGCTTTCGTCTGCTCTTGCCAATATTGCTCACTTTGGCGGTAACCATCAAGCTCGACACCTAAGTACTTGGTTGGGGTTTTCGCCCACGTCACATTTGCAAAGTGGTCAGGCTGCGATGGCCACCGTCCATGCCAGAACCCAAGGCACTTGGCCCAGTTCACCCCGCTTCCGGTAACCTGAGAGAACTCACGGACACATTTGACCGCCTCGGTTATACTCTCATGGTCAACCGTACAAAGTGCAACATCGTCCGCGTACGCCAGCAGCTTCACCTCGGCTGCTTGTAACTTAAACCCTTTTACGTTATCATTGTTCAATATTTTAATACACAATGTCTCAATATATATACAAAACAAAAGAGGGCTGAGAGGGCAGCCCTGTCGCACCGAACGCTGCACGCTAATGGGGGCCCCCAGACTCTTATTTACGATCAATCTCGTCGTGCAGTTTCGGTACGCCAGAGCCACGCCCTTGCGGATAACTGACCCAACATTCGCATGGTCCAAAATAGAAAACAAAATTTCGTGATCGACACAGTCAAAAGCTTTCTCAAGGTCGACCTGGAGAATGGCCACCCGACCATTCGAGTCATCACAACACTCAAGCACACTTCGCATCTTATGAATATTGGACATTATTGACCTCCCTTTTATCCCGCACGTCTGGTGTGGCCCAACTATATCCTTAATCACCGTCTGCAACCTCCGAGCCAAAACCTTCATAAAAATTTTATATTCAACGTTCGTAAGTGCTATGGGTCTGTAGGCTGTAACCAGTCGCAATTTATCTATTTGATCCGTTTTAGGAATGAGCACCGTATGGGATGACCCATATGACGGAGGCAGTGCATTTACTGTGTAGGCTGCGTTAAATATCACGTTCAAAATAGGGGCAATTTCGTGCTTGAATTCTTTGTAAAAACGCGCGCTGAGCCCATCTGGTCCCGGCGATTTACCGGGGTTTAAACTGGCGATTGCATGTTCCACTTCGGCTTCACTGATAGCCATTTCTAATCTCTCTTTTACGTCATCACCGAGACGCGGCATCGCCGCCAGAAACTTATCTTTAAACGTGATAGTGTCTACCACGTGGGAAGCGAAGAGCGCTTGGTAATGCTCGTTGAAAGCTGCTTTTATGTGGTCGTTGTCCGCCGACAAGACACCGCCCCATTCTATTTTGTCGATGTGGTTTCTTTCAGCGTTTGCCTTTTCCAACCCTAGCGCTCGTTTTGATGGCGTCTCCCCTGCAGCTATGTCTTCTGCCCTTGCCCTTACTAACGCTCCCCGATACCGTTCTTCTTCCATCAATTCTAGTTTTTGCTTTGTTTTCCTTACATCTTCAGTCCATTTCCCCGGCGCTAGAGATTCCTGTTGAAGCAGCCTATGGAGCAGCTTCTTTAACTCTGTCTCTTTCTGTTTTTCTTGAAACCGTATACAGGAAGCCCTCTCTATTGCTTTCATTTTTATAGTTTCTTTACACAGCTCCCACTGTTGCCATATGTGCATATTTTTACCGGGGCCTATTTTTGCAATTTCGTCTTTTACTATGCTGGTATACAGTTCGTCCTGCAAGAGTTTATTATTGAATTTCCACATTTCCCACGAAAAAGAATTCCCTCTCTTTACCATCCCAAAACAACATGTAACTAAACAATGGTCTGAAAAAGATACTGGCACAACATCGTAACTATGACATTCAGGTAAGACATCGACGGATGCATAAATGCGGTCCAGCCGTGCATGGCTAGAACCCTGAAAGTGTGTGAGCTTTACTGCACGCGATCCCTCAAGACACTCTGCCACATCTTCCATGTTCCATTTCTCAACCATTAGCGATAACACTTGTGTGCTGGCATCTCTAAAGGGTCGAGGGCTTGTCTTATCACGCGCACTAAGAACACAATTAAAATCGCCCAGGACGATCAGCTGTCTGTCACTACGAAGGCGCTCTTCGATGCTATAAAAAAACTGCGCCCTTTCTTCTGCTTCATTAGGCGCGTACAGACAAATAATCCGCCACTCGACGTTATTCAATCGAAAGTCAAGGAAAACACACCGGCCCGACATACAAGAGAAATGAGCTTGCACTTCTAGCCCCGGCAACTTCTTTAGAAAAAGAACACAGCCAGCCGATGTGCCTACAGCGTGGCTGACTACAGCAAAAAACGAGGACGTGAAACGTTGCACCATGCTCCCGGTCTCTTCTTCGCCGTCTACTTTCGTCTCCTGCACAGCCAGTACATCTATGCCGTGCTCCGTTAAAAGCCGAAAGAGCTGGCCTTGCTTTCTCTTTCCTGCCAGACCTCTAACATTCAGGGAGGCGACTTTCAGCGGAGATGCAGGAGCCATTTCTACATAAGAAGAAGAGACCGAAAGCGTGGTGCTTACCTCTCGCGTCCAGCACATGGCTAGACGCCACCGCCGCCATCGCCGCCGGCGTCATCCTGAGCGTGCACCTGCCCCAGCTCGGGAGGCGCCTTGTCACCGGCGCGCTTCTCGCTCGCAAGGTTAGGGCGCGGCCGAAAACTGGCCCGCCTTGCTTGAGGCGTCTTTGCTGGTGGTTCCTCTACGCTGGGCGCCGCCTCCTTGTCGCCGTCGGGGCTGGTGTCTCCATGGGGACGCTTCCCAGGCGTAGCCACAGTGGTCGCACGGCCACCGGTGTTCTGCCGATGACCCTCGGTAGGCTCCTTCGCTACAAAGTCCATGGGCACTGGTAGGCTTTTTGCATCCCCCGAAGTCGCCTCCTTTGACTGAGGCGAGTCTCCCGTTAGTGGCTGGAGTCCTGGTGCACTGGCAAGGGGGGCGTCGCCGCTTGAAGTCGCCGACGTGTCCAGCGACACAGGGAGGTTGCCCAACTCGTCGGTACCCCTCGCTGCGTCCTCAGCCTCCGCGACATCCATCAGCTCCGCGCTGTCTCCTTTACCTCCGAGCCCGGTCGCAGACGCGTAGGTACGGACGCAGTCCTCGTCCGCGTGTCCGTAGCGCCTGCACTTGGAGCACCTGGGAACCTTGCAGTCGCGACGAACGTGACCCGCGCCGTGGCAACGCAGGCACTGCATCGGCCGCCCGGGCACCACCACGAGAGCTAACTCGCCGGCGACTCGAACCTGGTGGGGCAGGTCGTCCACCTTCATACCTGGCTTCAACTTGAGCAGCACTGTTCTCGTGGTGGATCCCTTCTCTTTCATTCCTTGAACGCGCCAACGCTCCCGCGTCACCTCGGTCACGTTTCCGAACGCCGCGAAAGCAGTCCGGATGTCGTCATCGGCGACGCCGTGCAGCATCCAATGCAGGCGCAGCTTTACCTGCTGATCCTCCGGGTCGAAAACAATGCACCGGCGTCCCTTTACCTCAAGCTCCTTCAAGGCGGCTAATTTCTTCGCGGCTTCTGGGCTGCTGAAGGTTACCGCCCACACGTGGTTTACCTGGTACGCCCCCAACGCCACGACGTCGGGGAGCGCACCAGTGTTGGCGAGGGCGTCCCTGAAGTCTTCGACCCTGTAAGGTCTCACACGCACATCTCCGTGCAAAAAAACTGTGTTTAGAACAACACGTCCGGTGGGCAGGGTAGGCAAAAAGATCTCATACTCCTTGTCTTCGGCGCTGAACCTGTTTCCGCGGCCATCGATGGCCGCCGTCGCCGCTCCGTGGGAGCTCATGATCCTGCGTCCGTACACGCCAGTGGCCGGAAGTAGAATGACTGGCCACTATACTAAAGAGGAGAGATGGAAGAGGGGAGCCACCGGTGTTGGCCATGGAAGAGAATTCTACTGCCAGTAAATGTGCCGGCATGGAGAGAAAAAAAAGTAAAGCTCCCCGTCGGGGAATCGAACCCCGGTCTCCCGCGTGACAGGCGGGGATACTGGCCACTATACTAACGAGGAGAGATGGAAGAGAGGAGCCACCGGTGTTGGCCATGGAAGAGAATTCTACTGCCAGTAAATGTGCCGGCATGGAGAGAAAAGAAAGTAAAGCTCCCCGTCGGGGAATCGAACCCCGGTCTCCCGCGTGACAGGCGGGGATACTGGCCACTACACTAACGAGGAGAGATGGAAGAGGGGAGCCACCGGTTTTTTTTTTTTCTTTATTGCCGGCTTGGCGAAAAACAAGATCACTGTACATGAAATGTTAAAATACGTCCTCCGACATTTGGTGGAGCGTTCATTAAAAGTGTTTCAAATTTGCAAGTTCATCCATGATACCAATCCATTCTGGGGGGTCATTTTGGGCCTTGAGTGCATCTCTGACATATAAAATGCTCTCAATAAAGTACTGTCTCGCAGGGCGAGTATCAATGTCTGCATTCCGGACTGCCATACGCACTTTCCACAGACTGTGCAGGCCCAGCAGCATGACCATATCTAGGGGTATACTACCAAGATCTCGGACAGGTAGAAACCGGATGCCGCGAGGTGACAACGGGAGGTCTTTTTTTAAGGTTCTTTGAAGGATGTCCCACAAGAATACGGCATCCCAACACTCGAGGAAGATGTGTTCTGTTGTCTCTGGCTTTCTGCACAATAGACAGTTTGTAGACCACGGAACAAAGATTCCCTTTGCTTCAAGCCAGGGTTTTACCGCCAGTGTATTGCTGTGGAGCTGGAAGAAGAATGTTTTGGCTGAAGAGCGAATTGGCATCTTTTTAACTCTTTTTAGGACGTCTCCTCCTGGGCCTGCACTGTATATGGTACGATACAAAGGCACGGGCATCATTAAATCACATATATCTTTGTACAATTGCTTCTTAGAAACAGTACACAAAAATTCTAAAGAAAAACGAGCTTTCAACATCTGGAAAGCAGCAACCACCTCAAACAGGAAACCGCGGACACACGTGCTTCGTACGTCACTCGTCGACACAACGAAATTTGGAAGGAGTTCATGTAGCCTAACTTGTATGACGCTTCTTAAGAAAGGATCACTTTGGTCCCGCAGAAACATAAATCTGGAGACGACCTGCCTCAAAAACAAATGGGCTAGCCCCACACCTCCCTCTCTCACCGACCGGAACAAATTGGTCCGACTCGTTCGCTCCCATGTAGAGCCCCACACAAAAACGGCGAGAACTCTGTGCAGTTTCTGAACATTTACACGCTTCATGCACATAACTTGAAGCACATACCAGATTTTCGCCACTATAAACAAATTGCATACTGTGGCCCGAGCAAACACTGACAGCTCACGTCCTCCCCAGTTTAGTGTTCTCTCTCGCGCTTTGTCAGTTTCGCAGTTCCAATATTCAGTAGCGTCCTTGTAATGCTCAAGGGGTACCCCTAAATAGTTTCCCAGTGATTCAGTCCATTGCATGTTTTGGAATGATAAAGGTTTGGACTCCCAGCTCCCGTGCCAAAAACCCAAGCATTTACCCCAATTCACAGTGCTCCCTGACATTCTACAAAATTTGTTTACAATGCTCCCTGTTTCGTTGATGCTGTCTCTGTCTGTGCAAAACACTGCTATATCATCAGCGTAAGCTAAGAGTTTAACTTCAGTCGCCATTAGACGGAAACCCCTCACTTGTTCATTATGAATAACCTTCAAACAAAACGGTTCTAAGTATATCGCAAACAACAGAGGAGACAGTGGGCATCCTTGCCTCACGGATGTCAGCACCTGAAAGGGTGTTGTGACGCACTTGTTGACAATAAGGCTCGTGAAACTCTCGGCATATGCCATCTTAACGCCTTCCATTATCACTGAACCTACATTAACGTGTTCTAATATGCTGAAGAGAATTTCGTGTACGACGCGATCAAAGGCCTTTTGCAAATCGATCTGCATCATGGCGACACGTTCCCCCCAAGCATCACAACACTCTATGACGCTTCTGGCCACATGTATGTTTGTAAAAATTGATCTTCCTTTAATTCCGCATGTCTGGTGGGGCCCAACTATTTCTTTCATCACCCTCTGGAGTCTTCTCGCCAAAGCCTTCGTGAAAATTTTATAATCGATGTTTGTCAGGCTGATGGGGCGATACGATGTCACTGAAAGCTGTTTCACGGGATCGTCAGTTTTAGGAATAAGCACAACGTGCGTTCTCCGAAAAGACAGGGGCAGTCGCTTTTCGTCATAAGCCTGCTTCAGTACTCTGTGCAGTGCAGCTGCTAGTTCATCCTTGAAAGACTTATAAAACACCGCGCCTATGCCGTCTGGTCCAGGCGTTTTGCCAGGGCAGAGTTCACCAATTGCTGTCCTTATCTCTTCCACCGTGATTGGCTCTTCTAGCGCAGACATCACATCCTGATCTAACTTCGGCATGAGGCTTAGAAATTCGTGTTCAAATCCGTCGTCTACACTTCTCTTCCGACCGAGTAAATCACGATAGTAATCTACAAAAGCTTGCCGGATTAAATCGGGGTCGGTGGTCACAGAATCCCCGTGCCTTATCTGTTTGATTTCATTCTTTGCTGCGTATCTCTTTTCGTCTGATAGGGATCGCTTCGTTGGTGCCTCTCCTAAAAGCAGTCTGTCGGCACGTGCCCGCACAACGGCTCCCATGTACTTTTCTTGGGCGATAACTTCTAATTTATTTTTGAGTTCTTTGATTTCATCCGTATACCTGCCCGGATGTGCACTTTCCAAACTCAGGGCAAACTTTAGGTCGCACTGCAAATCTTTTTCTTTTTTCCTTTGACTGTGCCTTAGGAGGCTACTTCTTTCAATGGCTTTCATCTTAATTTGTTCTTTAAACTGTTCCCACATCTCGATTGATCTTTCTGGCCGAGCTTCTAGTAGAAACTGAATACTTTGCTTTACTTGGTTTAGAAAAACTTCGTCTTGTAGCAGTTTAGCATTCAATTTCCATAACTCCCAGTTGAACAGCGACTTCGTTTGCTTTAATCCTATTGTGGCGATTACTATACTGTGATCGCTGAAAGATACATGTTTCACTTCATAGCGCGTGCACACTGGCAAAAAATCAGTGGAAACATACAGTCTATCGAGTCTCGCATGGCTTGTTCGCTGGAAGTGCGTGAACTCTGGTATATCACCACTGGATAAAGCGTATCCAATGTCCTCCAAGTCATTTTCAAGCATCAGTTCGCTCAATAAATGCGCACTCTTGTCTCGAACAGCTTGACTACCAACTCTGTCTTCGGCTGTGCATACGCAGTTGAAGTCTCCAAGAAAAATAACGTATCTGTCACATTTCAGGTAAGGCCCTACGTTTGCAAAGAACAATCTACGTTCTTCCTCCCTATTTGGCGCATAAACGCAGATACTTCGCCACTCAACGTTTGACAAAGAAAAATCACAGACAATAAATCTACCATTTTCACACACAGTCAATGCTTCAAATTGGACAGCCAAGGATTTGCGAACAAATAACGCACAGCCTCCCGAAGACCCAACAGCATGGCACACACACACGTCGTATCTTTCTCTAAAAGGCTCGACCATGCGGTTCGTCTGCTCTTCACTTTCAACCTTGGTCTCTTGCACTGCAATTAAATCTAGGTTGTTTTCTAAAAAAGCACGTCTCACTTGATACTGCTTACGCCTCGCAGACAGCCCTCGCACGTTCAAAGTGGCTACATGCAGTGCTGTGATGGTATTTGCTGCCATTTTCGCTACGAGTGAAACGAGCCGCATGGTCTTACCTTGAGCTCTTCGGCAAATAGAGACGTCCCATGTGCCGCAACACCGCTCCAATGGTCTAGTGGTTGGCGCCTCGGCAACTGCTTAGGTGTCTCGGCCCCTTCACCGACGCCACAGGCACCTCTTAGTTCCACGCTGGTAACGAAAACACTTTCCCCCGTCATGACGGGGGCGTTGTTCCCGCAGGTCTCCGTTCCGGTGGGATGGTTGGCTTTGGCTTGAAGCTTGGGCGCCGAGTTAGGACCGTCTTTGCGGGCGGTTCCTCATTCTCGGTGTTCTCTGAACTGCCTGTCAAGTTGTGGTCGTCCTCACGAGTACGCTTCGCCGCACCGATGCTGCACACATCCTCACTCGCGTCCATGGGGGCTGTGTCTTCCTTGGCAACGGCCTCCAAACCATCGCCCAAAGAATTCTCTCGTGCGCTAGAGTCCGGTGCCGGAGCATGCTCATGCTGCACGGTGGGTGGGGCCTGAACGCTGTTCTCGCGGTCTTCAGGCACGTGCTCAGAAGGAAGAGGCGTGCTGGCCGCCGCATCCGCTTCTTTGAGACCCCGTTGGGCCCCTGACGCCTCTTCGGCCTCTACTTCGTCCATTAAATGTTCTACAAAACCATCACCTTTGCCAGACTCCGCCGCACTTGCGTACGTTTTCACACACTGCCCCTCGTTATGTCCGAAGCGGCGGCATAGGCTACAGCGCGGAACTTTGCAATCCCATCGAATGTGCCCATTCGACTTGCACCGCAAGCAGAGCGGCGGCCTTCCCGGCACAACAATAAGTGCGGGCTCACCTGAAATTCTCAGCTGGTGTGGAATGTCGTCAGTCTTGACTCCGGCTTTCAGTTTCAAGGTGACGGTACGCGTTGTGGTTCCTTTGTCCACCACACCTTGAGCCCGCCACCTTTCCTTCGTCACGTTCGTCACCTTTCCGTACGGGGACAGGGCCTCGTGCACATCCTCGTCCGCGACGCCGTACAGCACCCAGTGAATCTTTATCCGCAGGTCTTGGTTATTCGGATCCACGAGGATACCCGGGCCGTTTTTCACTTTAACATCTCTGGCAGTCAAAAGCTTCTTCGTCGCGTCGGCGCTCTTCATTGTGACAGCCCACACATGATTCATCTGGTACGCCCCCAAAGCCAGCACTTCGGGGAGCAAACCTAGACGAACCAGCGCATCCCGGAAATCTTCGACACGGTAAGGCCTGTTCTTCGGATCAGCGTGCATAAAGATGGTATTCAAAACAATTTTTCCTGTTGGTAGCGTTGGCAAGATGACCTGGTAATCTTCATCCGACGAAGCAAGAAACCTGTTTCCGCGGCCAGCAGCGGCCGCTGACACCGCTCCTTCGGAGCTCATGATAGCACGTCCGTCACGCTCGGTGGCCGGAAATGGAATCGAGGGGAGCCACCGGTGTTGGCCATGGAAGAGAATTCTACTGCCAGTAAATGTGCCGGCATGGAGAGAAAAAAAAAGTAAAGCTCCCCGTCGGGGAATCGAACCCCGGTCTCCCGCGTGACAGGCGGGGATACTGGCCACTATACTAACGAGGAGAGATGGAAGAGGGGAGCCACCGGTGTTGGCCATGGAAGAGAATTCTACTGCCAGTAAATGTGCCGGCATGGAGAGAAAAAAAAGTAAAGCTCCCCGTCGGGGAATCGAACCCCGGTCTCCCGCGTGACAGGCGGGGATACTGGCCACTATACTAACGAGGAGAGATGGAAGAGGGGAGCCACCGGTGTTGGCCATGGAAGAGAATTCTACTGCCAGTAAATGTGCCGGCATGGAGAGAAAAAAAAGTAAAGCTCCCCGTCGGGGAATCGAACCCCGGTCTCCCGCGTGACAGGCGGGGATACTGGCCACTATACTAACGAGGAGAGATGGAAGAGGGGAGCCACCGGTGTTGGCCATGGAAGAGAATTCTACTGCCAGTAAATGTGCCGGCATGGAGAGAAAAAAAAGTAAAGCTCCCCGTCGGGGAATCGAACCCCGGTCTCCCGCGTGACAGGCGGGGATACTGGCCGCTATACTAACGAGTTTTTTTTTTTTTTTCTTTTTTCTTTATTGCCGATTCTGACGTACAAATCAAGAGGTTACAAGAAATAAAACATGGCGGCCACACTTCGGCCGACACGACTTTAAAATTTTTTGAGCGACATTAATCCATCTAGTACAGTTATCCATTGTGGTGGATCAGGCAGTGCGTTGTACACATTTCTTAAGCGCACAACGCTCTCAATGAAATGTTCGCGAACCGGGCGAACAACCAAGTCCGCGTGTTCAAACTGCATTCGTGTTTTCCACACCGCGTGGAGGCCCAGGACCATAATGAGGTCATAAGGTATTTCCTCTGAGGGATTCACAGGCAAGAAACGTATGCCGTACGGATCGAGGGGTAACTGTTTTTTTAAAGTTCTTTGGAGTACATCCCAATGAAAGATCGGGTCCCAGCAGTCTAGAAATACGTGTTCTATTGTTTCGGGTTTCTTGCATAAAAAGCAGTCAGTGTTCCAGGGAATGAAGAGTCCTTTATCGTGAAGCCAGGTCTTAACTGGGAGGGTGTTTGTATGTAACTTGAAAAAGAACGATTTGGCGGAGGGTAGTATAGGCATTTTCTTCACTCTTTTTAGGACGTCCTGTCCTGGGCCACCGCGATGTGGAGAACGGTACAAAGGTACAGGGAGCATGACATCTACAAGGTCTCTGTAGAGTTTTTTTCTTTGTAACGGTTGACAGGTACTGCTGGGAAAACCGTACATTCAACAGCCTATACGATAAAACAACTTCATGCAGGTATCCAGTCACCCTTCCGCACATATTTTGCACAGACGAGACTACGAATCCAGGCAGAAGTCTATACAGTCTTACTTGTATAACTGTGCGCAGGAAGATATCATTCTGATCCCGTAAAAAAACAAAGCGTGCCACAATTTGTCGCAGAAACAAGTGAGCCAGGCCAAGACCTCCTTTCTTTACAGGCAAAAACAAATTCGTTCGACTGGACCGCTCCCAAGTCGAGGCCCAAATAAAAATAGCAAAAACCCGGTGCATTTTTTGAATGCTCATCCTCGCCGCACACAACACATTCATGACGTACCAGATTTTTGATATCAAAAAAAGGTTGCAGACAGTGGCTCTAGAAAACATCGACAGTTGCTTGCCTTGCCACCCGTTCGCCTTTTCTTTAGCCATCAAGGCTTGATCCCTCCAGTACGGTTCAGGGTCGCGATAATTTCCGAGAGGCACACCAAGGTACTGCGTTGGCACCATTGACCAGGTGAGCCGACAAAAGGCTTCTGGTGTGTCCACCCAATCGCCATGCCAGAAGCCATGACTTTTATCCCAGTTTATCTGGGCTCCAGTCGCATCACAAAACTTTTCGACGACATTAGTTGCCTCTCTAATGCTATCTTTGCTGGCGCAGAACACCGCGATGTCATCCGCGTACGCCAGAATTTTGACTTCGGCAGCCTGTAGTCTGTAACCTGTTATGCGCGCATTATGTTCCATCGCCAGACAGAGTGGCTCAAGATAAGCGGCAAACAGCAGTGGTGAAAGGGGGCATCCCTGCCTCACCGACGAGAGCACGCACAAGCTATCAGTGAGCTCACCGTTAACAATAATACGCGTTGTACATTTTTTGTACGCCATCGTGACGCCTTCCGTAATCACACTGCCCACATTTGTGTGTTCAAGTATGCAGAGCAATGCCTCGTGCGAGACACGGTCGAAGGCTTTTGCCAGGTCAAGCTGCATCATCGCGACGTGATCGCCCAGCACGTCGCAACACTCGAGCACGCTTCGAGCCACGTGCACATTCGTCGCGATAGTGCGGCCTTTAATGCCACAAGTCTGGTGTGGTCCAACCAACTTCTTAATAACACCTTGCAGTCGCTTTGCTAGAACTTTGGTGAATATTTTATAGTCGACGTTAGCAAGAGTTATTGGGCGATATGAGCCTGGCAACAAACGTTTCTGAGCATCATCACTCTTCGGGATTAGCACGATATGCGAGGTTGTGAAGGACAAGGGTAGTCTTTTCTGGTCATACGCTTCGCTAACAACGTGATAAAGAACTTGGGCAACCTCAGACCGGAAGGTTTTATAGAAAATGGCCCCTAAGCCATCCGGCCCAGGTGCTTTCCCGACTGCCAGCTCATTTATTGCGCATTCTATCTCACTTGGTGTGATTGGTTGTTCTAACTGTGTCCTTACTTCTTCGTCAAGCTTTGGCATCAACGGAAGGAATTCTTTTTGGAAACAATCTTTAAGGTCCCGTGGATGGCTTAGAATTTCTTTAAAGTGCTCGGCAATCGCATGCTTAATTTCATTTCTGTTAGACGTGACGTTTTCACCTATAGCTAGTTGGCGGATTTCTTTTTGACATGCGTATCTTTTTTCATCTGAGAGAGCCCGCTTGGTTGGCATTTCTCCCGCCCACAGCTTCTCGGACCTTGATCTCACTACTGCCGCCTTGTACTTCTCCGAATCTATCCGTTCAAGTTCAGTTTTCACTTCCTTTATTCCTCTAACACACAGACCAGGTTCGACATTCTCCATACTAACAAAAAACTGCAGTTGCTGGCGAAGCTTTGTCTCTGCTTCTTTCTGATTGCGTCGAATGACACTACTTCTTTCAATAGCCATTGTTTTTACTTTCTGCTTAAAATCTTCCCAACGAATGGCGTAACTTTCTGGCTCGCTTGCAGTCAAATTTTTCAGTTCTTTCGTTACAGCGTCGACAAAAGCTTCGTCATCCAACAGCTGCGCATTCATTTTCCACAAGTCCCAGCTAAAGATTCGTTTCCTCTGCGTCTTTCCAAAGGCGGCCGTTACCAAGCAGTGGTCGCTGTATGCGATGGGTTTCACTTCGTACTCGCTACACATTGGTATCAATTCGGCAGAGACATATAATCTGTCTAACCTTGCATGGCTGTCTTGCTGGAAGTGTGTAAACTGCGGACGAGTACCGCTGGCGAAAACGCTACCAATGTCTTCAAGGTCATATTCGTGCACAAGTGTATTAAGAAATTCTGCACTCTTGTCACGAACACGCGAATGTTTTGCGCGGTCATCAACATTGCAAACACAGTTAAAATCGCCTAGCAGTATTATCACTTTCTGACAGTTTAGGTACGCCTCAAGCCTTTCAAAGAATGCCCGCCGTTCCATGTCAATATTCGGCGCGTATACACAGATGACGCGACACTCCAATTCGCCAAAGACGATATCAGCGATTAAGAGGCGTCCACTGTCATATGAAAATACTGACTGCACGCAGATTCCAAAGTTGTTGCGTATGAATATGGCGCAACCACCTGATCCACCAATCGCGTGAGAAATACACACATCGAAATGAGCACGAAAATTGGACACCATTCGGTCGGTGAGCTCCTGGCTCTCAATTTTTGTCTCTTGGATTCCCACTATATGTAAGTCATTATCTAAGAGAAGGCGACTAAGCTGACATTGTCGTCGTCTTGCTCCAAGGCCCCGTACGTTTAACGTCGCTACCCGTAGCGCTCTTTCGATATTAACCGCCATGGTTACACGGTAGAATGGTGCCCATTACAATAGCCCAAGGGTCTGTGGTCATGATACTGTGGCGATAAGCGCGTCGAAGGCCAGGAAAAAAAAAAGAAACTCTAACCAACAAAAAAGGACAGTCCAAGTAAACTTGGCACCTCTTTCCAAGCCCGAACACGAAAAACGAACCGCTCATGATGAGAGCCATGGCGTTTACGGAAACCCCTCCCAACCCACCTTAGCTGGACAAACTAAATTTACGGGGGCGGTTTACCCGCCTGCCGCGAATCGACCGGAATGTTCGGTCGCGGCTTCAAGGTAGACCTCCGCATACCTGGGGCTTTGGTGGGTGGCTCGTCTCCGCCCCCGCCGTCCTCCTTCGTCCCAACGCTAAGGGTCTTGTCGTGTGGTCGTTTCCCCGCCAGCAGGCTGGCTGAAGCGCTAAGGATGTCCATAACCTCGGGTTCTGAGGTGCTGGGAGCCGCTTCATAATCAACTGAGGTTTTCAGCTCGGCGCTCACAGCTGTCGAAGAATCCTGCGAAGGCGGTTGATGCTGCTCTGCAGTAACCGCTTCGGTTCCGGGTTGCTCCTGCTGCGGCAGTGGAATCACCGTATTTTCGGCTACCTCCGTTCTTGCACTTGCCACCGATGCTGCTGCATCCTCCATGTCCGCCTCGTCCATGAGCAGGTTTGAGGCGTCGTCGGTGGTTGTCAGTCCTGTTACGCTGGCATACGTCCGCTCGCACTGGCTGCTCTCATGACCGAAGCGTCGGCACGCACTGCACTTGGGGATGCGGCAGTCGCGACGAATGTGGCCCGTGCCACGGCACCGAAGGCAGAGCGGAGCCCTACCTGGCACGACCACGAGGGCCAACTCTCCGGCGACGCTCACCTGGTGCGGCAGGTCGTCCAACTTTACGCCCGGCTTCAACTTCAAGGTGACCAGTCTGGTAGTTGAGCCCTTATCTGCTAGGCCATGCACCCGCCACCGCTCTCGGCCGACGTCTGTGACCTTCCCGTACGGCTCGAAGGCAAACCGTACGTCGTCGTCGGGCACGCTGTGTAGCAACCAATGCACTTTCATGCGAACGTCCTGGTTGGCAGGATCAATTACGATACAGCGGCACTTTTTCACCAGCAGCTCACCCATGCCGACAATCTTTTTCACCGCATCTTCGTCCTTGAAAGTCACCGCCCACACATGGCTCATGCGGTAGGCTCCGAGGGCAATCACTTCCGGCAGGAGCGATAACTCGGCGAGCGCATCGCGAAAATCTTCTGCCCGATACGGGCGGGCCCTAACATCACAGTGTAGAAAAACGGTGTTCAAAACAAAACGCCCTGTTGGCAAACTAGGCAAAACAACTTGGTACTCATTGTCTGAAGCAATATTCCTGTTACCGCGGCCCTGCTGGGCCGCTGAAGCCGCTCCTACGGAGCCCATGACACACACGTCCGTCACGCTCGGTGGCCGGAAATGGAATCCGCTATACTAACGAGGAGAGATGGAAGAGGGGAGCCACCGGTGTTGGCCATGGAAGAGAATTCTACTGCCAGTAAATGTGCCGGCATGGAGAGAAAAAAAAGTAAAGCTGCCCGTCGGGGAATCGAACCCCGGTCTCCCGCGTGACAGGCGGGGATACTGGCCACTATACTAACGAGGAGAGATGGAAGAGGGGAGCCACCGGTGTTGGCCATGGAAGAGAATTCTACTGCCAGTAAATGTGCCGGCATGGAGAGAAAAGAAAGTAAAGCTCCCCGTCGGGGAATCGAACCCCGGTCTCCCGCGTGACAGGCGGGGATACTGGCCACTACACTAACGAGGAGAGATGGAAGAGGGGAGCCACCGGTGTTGGCCATGGAAGAGAATTCTACTGCCAGTAAATGTGCCGGCATGGAGAGAAAAAAAAGTAAAGCTCCCCGTCGGGGAATCGAACCCCGGTCTCCCGCGTGACAGGCGGGGATACTGGCCACTATACTAACGAGGAGAGATGGAAGAGGGGAGCCACCGGTGTTGGCCATGGAAGAGAATTCTACTGCCAGTAAATGTGCCGGCATGGAGAGAAAAAAAAAGTAAAGCTCCCCGTCGGGGAATCGAACCCCGGTCTCCCGCGTGACAGGCGGGGATACTGGCCGCTATACTAACGTGGAGAGATGGAAGAGGGGAGCCACCGGTGTTGGCCATGGAAGAGAATTCTACTGCCAGTAAATGTGCCGGCATGGAGAGAAAAAAAAGTAAAGCTGCCCGTCGGGGAATCGAACCCCGGTCTCCCGCGTGACAGGCGGGGATACTGGCCACTATACTAACGAGGAGAGATGGAAGAGGGGAGCCACCGGTGTTGGCCATGGAAGAGAATTCTACTGCCAGTAAATGTGCCGGCATGGAGAGAAAAGAAAGTAAAGCTCCCCGTCGGGGAATCGAACCCCGGTCTCCCGCGTGACAGGCGGGGATACTGGCCACTACACTAACGAGGAGAGATGGAAGAGGGGAGCCACCGGTGTTGGCCATGGAAGAGAATTCTACTGCCAGTAAATGTGCCGGCATGGAGAGAAAAAAAAGTAAAGCTCCCCGTCGGGGAATCGAACCCCGGTCTCCCGCGTGACAGGCGGGGATACTGGCCACTATACTAACGAGGAGATTTTTTCTCCTTTATTGCATGGAAATAGTGCCGAAAAGAAAAAATCTAAGCATGCTTACGCAACAAAACACTAGGCCTAACCCCCGCATAACCCCACCTTCCTAAACATCAAAGGTCTGGGAGACACACACATGCATCCAGCGGCGGCGGGACCGGTTTCCAGCAGTCCAGAGAGGAGGCATTTCGCCACTTGCACCATGCTAGCGCGAGGTGTATACTCACCGCGCCAAAGCGCATTGTTCACGAAACAAAGATCTCGACGACCGTGGTGATTCGGCGTGGAGGTCCATCATTCGGCTCTTCTAGAGTCTAAATAGTCCCAGCAACATAAATAGATCATAGGGCACAGCACAGTTCGTCTCCACAGGCAAAAAACGGATGCTGTAGGGTGTGATGTCAATGTCCTTCTTAATTGTTCGTTGTAATATATGTCCCAGAAGAAGACAGCATGAATGCATAGAATAAAACAATGGTCAATTGCCTCTGGTGTATTGCACAGGTGGCAATTCACCGTCCATGGCACAAGCATCTCCTTAGCATGAAGCCATGCCTTCACAGGCAGCGTAGATGTGTGCAGTTTAAGGAGAATGTTTTTGCAGCAGAAGAAATGCACATTCGCCTAACACGTTTTAAAACACTGGTGTCAAGGAACTCCAGAAAAGGTTGCCGATACAACGGTACAGAAACAAGTACTCTTTAAGTGCCTTCTGGTGAGGTTATACAGTTGGTCTAAGGAAAAGCGTACCGTCAGTAAATTGAAGGTATCAGCAATTTCCTTTAGGAATCCCCATAAAGGCCCCTCACGAGTGTGTCCAGTCGGTGCGAACAGGAAAGGCAAATGAGCACTGAGACGCCTAATAATCACAGCTACTAAAGAAGGATGGTTTGGCGGTTTGAAAAAGATAAAACGCGAAACAATCTGATGCACGAATAAGTGAACAATGCCTATTCCACCAGACTTTAGAGAAAGAAATAGGTTCTGGTAACGCATGGGTTCTCGTTGGGAACGCCACACGAAGGTAGCAAATGTTCTGTTCATCTCCTGCGCTTTCTTCCTCGCACGGTCGAGAACCTGCAGCACATAGGCAATTTCTGCAAATAAAAAAATGTTTCAGACTTGAGCTCGAGCAGACTCTGACAGTTCCCTACCCAACCAAGCCTGGGTTTGTCGCCTCATGGAGATTATCTGTGAATCCAAAGGCTCCACTATTGTTGTTGTTGTGTTGTTGCGACTGAGAGAAGGATGAAAAGAAAAGTGCACGGTCCTGCCGACTGGCTCGAGCCGAGCCACCACCGCTGCCAAGTTAAGAGGAAAGAAAGAAAAGACGCGCGTCGCAACAACCTCGTCCGACGAAGCGAAGACGCTGGCTGAAAAAACATATACCCCCCCCCCCTCCCTTAGAGGAACTCCTAGGTAGCGAAGAGTTCCACAGTCCCAGCTTATGCCACCATAATGACTTAGCGTTGCACCCCAATGGCCCAACCAAAACCCCTTAGATTTATCTAAATTAAGAGCCGCACCTGATACCTCGCAAAACTGTTCAGCCAAATGTAATGCATCAACGCTCGTTTTACCAAAGCAAAAGAGGGCGACATCATCTGCATAGGCTAAAATCTTAATTTCACATTGCGCCGGGAAGAAACTACGGATAGTTGCGCTGTTAACGATACTGAGGCAAAAGGGTTCAAGATATAGGGCAAACAACAAAAGGCGATAATGGACAGCCTTGGCGAACAGATAATTTCAATGAAATAGGTTTGGTTAGCTCTTGGCTAACCATTAACCTTGTATAAGACTCTTTATAGCACAGTCTTATGCCTCTAAGCAAAACATCTCCGATATTTGCATGCTCTAAGACCGCAAACAAGAAATCGTAAAGAACTTTATCAAAGGCCTTGGCAAGGTCAATCTGAATTAGAGCTACTTGTCCGGTCTCATCTGATACCGTCTCCAATACTGAACGTGCAATATGAATATCGGTTTGGATGCTGCGGCCTCTGATACCGCAGACATGATGCATGTCTATTTAGTGAGCGACAGTAAGCTGCTGACGATTGAAAAGAACCTTTGCAAAAAGTTTGTCATCTACACCACAGAGGGAAATTAGACGATATCCCTCAATCGTTTTCAGCCGAGTTGTATTTGTGCTTTTTGAAATTAATATAGTACGCCCAGAATAGAAAGGGGGGGGGGGGGCAAAAATCGATATTATAAGAAGCCTGGAAAACCTCCATCAAGACAGGCGCTAGGCAAGTGAAAAATGTTTTACAGAACTCGCTAGTAACTCCATCTGGCGCAGGAGATTTCTGGGCCATTGGTCAGAAATGGCAGATTTAATTCCGTCCAAAGTGATAGGCCCCTCCACTACAGCACGCTGTCCATCATCAAGTCGGGGAAAGGCTTCGAATAAGCGACTAAAATTTGATCTCACATTTCTCACCAAACAGCTTCCGATAATAGTCAGAGAGGGCATCAGCAAAACCAGGACCATCACTGTATGGGCAACCACCATACTGAATTTCCACTATTTCTTTAGCAAGAGCGAACAACTCGTTGCCGAAATCCGCAAGCTCTACCATGACGCCACATTGAAAGGACATAACATAATTTTCCAGTGGCTGCCGTGCCACTGCGGCATTCATGGCAATCACCAGGCTGACGAAGCTGCCCGTTCTGCCCACGATGACGGAATCCCCGTTAATATCCCCGTAACGAGAGCTGACGCAGCGTGTGGGCTTCGTTCCTTGAGGCTGGAGCTCACACTTTCAGCGTGGAACTCTGGTGAGTTGTGCAACCGTCGCCTCAGGACTTTGGACCCTGGACTGCGCCTCCGTCTTCCGTTTAATGTAGCGCGTCGTGAAGCAACACTACTGTGTCGTCTATGGCTCGGTGTTGCCTTCACGAATAAGTATGCTTTCCGGATCGCGATGGCCGACAGCCCTTCTTGTGTGAACTGCGCCTGTGATGAGACAATCACCCATATCTTGTGTGAGTGCCCTGCCTTTGTAGCCGAAAGACATAAGCTGCGATGTGCTCTGGACCGCCTGGACCCTCGCCCTTTCACAGAGGCCAAGATCCTCGGTCCGTGGCCACAACAGTCAACTGCCATCAAGGCTTACAAGGCACTCTTTCGCTTTTTGAGAGCGACTGCCTTAATTGACAGACTGTGATTATTTCCCTTTACTTCTCTCTTTCCTCTTTAATTCCCCTCATTCCCTTCCCCTGTGCAGGGTGGCCAACCGGAATCCTTTCTGGTTAACATCACTGCCTTTCCCTCTCTCTCTCTCTGTCTCTCTTTAGCAAGAGCAGTCTGCCTTTTATCACTGAGGGCCCGTCGAGATGGTTGCTCATCCAGAAACCTAAGGAACCGAGACCTTATGAAGGCCCCTTTGTATCTTTCAGGTTCCAACTGCTGAAGGTCTACTTTTATGGCAGTGATATCTTCTACATAGGCACCTAGCTGGGCTAATCCTCTCTAACTCTTGTAGCTCAACCAAAGTGCCCTGCTTGCGTTACCGTTCACAACGCTGTGACAGACACGCGACACGGCAGGAATAGACAGCAGCTTTCATTGGGTGAAAAAACTCTAGCGATCTACCATTAACTGCCACCTACCAGGGTGGCAGGATGGGCGCGCTGCCTATCCAGTGTCCGGAACGCACAACATTACAGACGCCAAGTCGCGTACAGTTACCCGATACGCCATAGCTTTCGCTCTCTAACCAAGTTCAGCAGTAGTTGAACCGCAGCTAATTTTCTAGCGAGAGCTACACTACGCTACCCAGTCGAGCATTTGGCCGTGAGCCTGGGAGGCCGATAGTGTGCATGCGCGAAACCAAAGAGCAGCAGCAGGTGCGCGGCGCATGACTCAGAGTTCGCCGCCGCCGCCGCCGCCGCGCGAGGAGCCGCGCCGGCCTGACTACACCCGCCGTGTTACTTTACCGCGTGTTACTTTGCCGATCATCGGGCAGTGTTTATGTCTGTAAAAACAATTGAATAAATAAACAATGTTTTTCACCGAATACTTCTTCAATGCTTAACATTACAGTCACAGCAACAAGACAACATGCGTAACCAGGGAACTGTAGCTTTCGCTACGTATATCCTGGCATAGCTGAGCTGCCAATTTTTTTTACATGCCTTTGATTCCACACACAAGAACAACGAGGACAACACGACGGCCGGAGCGCGGTTCTTGTGTTCTGTTCTTTCTTGCACTGTGTCCTGCCAGCATGGACAACCAACTCGCCCCAACAAACATGGTTGTCCAACCATGGGCAACCAACAAACAAACCAACTCGCCCAACAGCAAGTGTTGCTGCCGTTGAGGTGTCCACTGAAAAGTGAGGCAGTTACTGCGCTATTTCTTTTCCTCTAAACCGAGTTTCAATTTTAAAGTAACCTTGTCTCATTGCTTCAAGGAGGCAAGCTGAAGCCCCAAAGGACCGTCTTCGTTTGGCCCGCACGTTCAGAGTAGTGGCTACGAGCCCTCCCTCTGCTATTACCCTGCTTTCATCCTTCGCCGTGCTCTTCACTTTGCTGTAGCTCTGCTGGTTACGCCGTCAACGGCGATGGCTCGCAAGCAAGGAACGGATGCCAAGGAACTGCGCTCCAAAAACTTTTGTGTGGTACCCATCCATCACTGTCACCTTATGGCACCTTATGGCACCCTTCACGCCTGGCAGAAATTGAGGCCATGCGATAGTGATTGCTTGGTGGCTTCCTGGCCCTACGGCGCTGATATAGGCTCTAATCGATTAACCCTTTGATGATTTTTGCCGCATGCGTACGGTGGCAGTTTTCCGTCCCGCAAGGTCTTCGTCGTACGGGAACGGTTTGAACTCTCCGTTTGAAATTTCGCGCCATGATGATAAACATTTTTGAACGGCGAGGTGCTGCTACCTCTTAGGAATTACAAGAAGCGTTTGAAATTCGATTGTGCTACCCTTCTGCGGAGATAAGCAGAACTGATTTCTAGCTGCGGCGTGTCGCGCGGTCAACGGCAACGCCTTTTCTTGGTTTCGGTTTCACTACATGATCGCAACGGAAGCGCGCGAAACTTGATATTTATCTTTATCGCGGGGGCCGCGGAAGTTGATTTCTGTGTTTATTGGCGCCGCTCTTTGCTTGTTTATCACCGACGCTCATGAGGTATTCTCGCTGCCCTTGTTTACCGAGTTTCCTTCGAGTTTTTCAGATGCACGGCAAAGCGGCGATACTGCCGAACGCACCGCCGCTTCTCTTGACACCGACAGCGATTGATTTTGTACATTCGAAATACGCGGTAGAGTAATTTGACCCCTGAGAAAGTTTTTCAAAAATATTAGGTGCACCTAACTCCAGCAGAGCGTTTCTTGTTTCCAGGTGGAAATTTTTCGCTTCCAGCAAGCTTTAGCTATCATGAAATCATCACTTCCTGATGGAAAACTTCCTTTCCAGAAACGCAGCTAGAAAAGTGTCTTTCTAGCCTAAGGGGAAGATAGACCGAACTATGTCATCATCGTTGGTCAGAATTAATCCAGAGGTGTTAAATTAAAGAGCTCTGTCGTCAAAGTCATCAAGCTAGTAAAGCGAAAATCTGCTGACGGATGTCATGCGAGCTACCGTCGGGCTCCTTGCCGGAGCATATGAGCCGGAGCATGTTCGTGTTTCGCTGGTCGACCAGGACTGGGTAGTAGTAGTAGTAGTGGTTTACTTAAAAATAATCATAAAAGTAAGGAAAAGATTTTTGCTTGCCCCGGCATCTGCTATCGCTACGGGAAGCACCTTAGCTGGGGCAGCGAAAATAAAGGAATAGTAGACAGACTGGAGAAATGAAATGAAAGAGGTGGCGGGACAGGCAGAAAGGATGGGGGGAGAGAGGTACAGAGCTAATATACAAGCACCCCACTCCGTATCGACCGGTACGCAAATGTGCCGGTACGCAAGCGAAAAAATAACATAAAGAATAAATCAATTGGCGTAGGATTGCTTTGACAGCAGATCGAACAGATCCACGCTTATTATTTTCTTGAAAACGAAAACGAAAGCAAGTTTTTTAGTGCAGGCATCGACTGGCGCGACGCTGCTCGGCCAAGTGAAAAAGCAAGGTGCGTCACGTGACAGCGAATTACAACGCCTGTGGACGATGCCGCCAATGCCGCCGTATACGAAAACTTTTCTCGTGTCGGCCCGTTGACAAATGTTCGAAATGTTCACCGCTTACGCCGTCCATCCTGACAGCAGTCCATCTAGAGATTAACCTCGCGCCATGAACACGCCGAAGTCAGCTGGCGGCGATGGCTGCGTCTTGCTGCAGAGCAGCATTGTGTTTCGAGCGCTGCAACGGAAAGACGCGGTGTTGTTCAGCAAGCTGGTGCGACACGGCGCGCTTTCGAGCTTCGTGCTGCCAGACTCGGACGACGGCACCACTCTGCTGCATTCAGTCGTGAGCGTGGACGAGTTCTCGTTGGACTTTCTCGAGATGCTCCTCGAGAACGGCGCGGACCCCAACGCAGCGAATGAGGACGGTGTGACTGCCCTGCACATCGCCGCGGCAACGGGCAAAGAGGCGGCCCTTCTACGACTCATCGAGCGAGGCGGTGACCCTACGCGCCGGGACCCTACCGGTAAGAACGTCTTCGACCTCCTCGCCGACAATGAAGATCGGGACTGCCTGCGAAAAGTGAAGCATTTGCTGGGCATGCCCGCCGACAACTGCGCAGACCGGTGTGCACCCGTTGGCGAGGCGAATGGCTCGCCGCAACAGCAGGCATGCTCAAGAACACCTGACGTCGCGGACGCTGACGACCTCGACGCTTCGCCGTGCCTCTCCAGTCCAGCCGACGTAAGCACAGACACCGAGTCTGTTCTTAACACAGCCTACGTGTTCCCGCACCGGTTCCTATCGCCGGTGTATGTCAGCGACAGGCAGAAACGACAGCGGCGCCGTCGGAAAAGCGACGCAGGCAAAGTGGGCAGCGCCAGTCCAGCGGATGACAGCTTGGACCCACCCACAGATGAATCTTCATGGCCGTCGTGTTCCTCATTCGACGTAAGCGACGATGCCGCGACCGACAACACCTCGGCGTCTTCGAACCTTTCAGACGAGTTGATGCGTCTCACTGACGACGAGCTGAGAGAGCAGCTCGCAGCCTGCTGTGGCCACGACGTTGGTCCTGTGCTCGATTCTAACCGCAACGTCCTCCGCCACGCGCTGGCGCACTACCGCTGGGGACCGCGGGCGCGCATCAGGCTCGCATCGTCCGAAGTGTCCTATGGTTGGGCGCTGAACGACAAGTCCACTCCACCGGCGTGCGACTGTTGCGAAGTGGTCCACAAGGACCCGGAGTCTGGCCTCGTACTCAAGGAGGAACACTACCACTCGTCGACGGACGCAGAGTCCAGCACGACGACCGCGGCCAGCAGCGGAACCGACAACGACACCGTCGACGTACCGCCGGAACTCAGAAGTCTCACCAACGCGCAGATCTTCGCCAAGCTCAAAAGCCTGGGTGACGCACCGGGACCTGTCACCGAAGGAACTCGGACCGCCTACCTGAACCGTCTGGCCAGGCTGACGTTAGGCCTAGCGACGCTCCACAAGTCCCGCGACGTCGTCTCCCCTGACGTGCACACCCTAGTGCTCAACGCCGGCAACTTGGACGCGTACCGAGACCTGGAGACGGCGATGTTGCAGGACTTCGACACGCCGCGTCCGAATGGCTTCTGGAGGGAGGGTAACGCCAAGGCCTCGTTCACGTACCTCCTACTGGACACCAGGGTGACCCAGAACCTCCCCCTGAGGGCGAACAACTTAACCTTAGCAGAACGCATGTCCGACTTCCTCAAGGCCATCTTCTACGTCGGCAAGGGCAAGAGGTCGAGACCGTTCAGTCACCTCTACGAAGCTTTGCTGGTCCGGAAAGGTATGGGCAAGTCGTGGCAGAAGGTGGATGTCGAGAAGACACGAAAGATCCTTCAGATCTGGGATTCTCGGCATGGCGTGGTCTCTCTTCATGTCTTCCAGAACACATTGGCAGCTGAAGCCTATACGCGAGAGGCATGTATGATTGATGCTATCGGACTGCGCCGATTGGCAAACCAGAAGAAAGGGGATGTCTATGGTATCGTCCGGTCGTGGCCTGAGAAGAAGCGACGGAAGCTTGGGGCGTATCTTGTGTACAAGGCGCTGAACATTTTCCTTAGCGAGGGTGAACGACATTTGGGACCGCTGGACCTGTGACGTGCTCATCTTTGTGTGGGCTGCCTTCTGAGCTTTTTTATTTTTATGTTGGAATTTTAGATACTGATCGTCTGGGCAAGCTGAGAAGCTTGGCACCATTCAAGTGCTCAGAGCACTATAAATTTTGCATCAGAGTACTTATGCAGACAACTTTCCTTGACTGTGTCATCAGCATTTAGATGAAGTGAATGTTTTGTCATTTGCAAAATCTCAGCTTCCCTTTACCTGTTCAACGCATCTGCTTCTCGCAGGAAAGTATTTTAGTTTTTATGCATTACTGCCTTTTAGCACAATTTTAAACATTAATTGGTTACCGCATGTGTAAATTTTACCTTATGTCTATTCCAGTGCCAAGTAGCACGTCTATGCCGTCCAGTACGCAGTTTTTCTTTCGTCACTGCTGTTTGCAACATTTTATTGCTTGAGTATACATATGCAATCCTGTAACTGTCCTACTGTGACGGTTCCAAGACTTTTAAATGCTACAATCTTCGTTTTTTTTTGTGCTGGTTCTGAAACGCATAAATGTACAGGTGACGGAACTGCAACATGCAATACTCTTAGCTTTTATCTGGGCAGATATATTGATCAAATTAACTGCTAGTCCATTTCGCACTTAACAAGAGTTTCTATGACTGTTATGAAGTGTTTAACTAACTTGAAATCTGCTTTTACTTTGGAACCAAGCCCTAAGGTTCACTTTCTGTATGATCGTCGTACCATTAAAAAGCATTCCATTCAATGAATCTTTCCTGTCGTTATTTGCTGTCAACTGTGAGCAGCCTGAACAAATGTATGGTCTTGTAAATGTACACCTCACTTTATTATAGACTGCATATTTTTCAGGTGCGTGCAGTCTAGCTGCAGTGGCACTACAGATACATGTAATGCCCTTGGGCCTTTAAGGATGAAATAAATGAAATGAAATGAAATGAAATGACAAGTTTTGGACTTGTAGGACTGTCAGCGACAAGTAAAATTCACACCTAAGTGACTGATAGATGGATAACTTTTTGTGTATCTCTGTGTTGCAAACTTACTGCGATATTATTACAGCCGTCGGTAATAATTGGCGCAATGTCAACTCTAAAACACTGTGGGGACAAAGTAGCCAGGAACTTGTGAGCAGGGTAAATGACTAAGGTCGCACAGTTGGTCAGAGTGCTGTCATGGTTTATATCAGCATGTCTACCTTTGCTAGATAGCTGCACTAGTAAGTTCAGATATGTTCATTCATAGAAACTGCCAGGCAGTGCAATTCATCTTGTGCCTTATGGTGACCTAATGATCGCTCGCTGGATTTCATTTCAACAAAGTTACTGCCTGATCCTCGCCCTTTCGCAGAGGCCAAGATCCTCGGTCCGTGGCCACAACAGTCGACTGCCATCAAGGCTTACAAGGCACTGTTCTGTTTTTTGAGAGAGACTGCCTTGATTGACAGATTGTGATTGTGTTGCCCATTCCTTCTCTCTTCCCTCTTCAATCCCCTCATTCCCTTCCCCAGTGCAGGGTAGCCAACCGGAATACTTTCTGGTTAACATCACTGCCCTTCTCCCTCTCTGTATACCGGGTGTTTCAGCAAACACTTTCAAAAATTGTCGAAAGCAGGCTTTTTGTGGTAAATGTATGGCTTTTGCAGCATAGTATTACCAGTGTTGGCGGACACCAGAAAACCGGTAAATCGTCTGAAGTAGTAAGCTGGTTAACTAATTTTTAATAATGAACTTTTTAACTAGTAGAGTTATCCGCCTAGTTGTAATTAGAGATTTGTAGCCGGTCGTTAGTAATAGCCATATCAGTTTTTAGAATTTTGAAAACGCAATTACCCTCACCGCTGTGGCTCTACAAAGCCCTGCTGCATCGTGCGAAAAATGCATGTGCTGTCGAAAGCATGCAGGCAAAGCATCCCCTCCAGTGCACGTAACTAGTCGAAAATGCCAAATTTTGTTGAGCCACAGTGCCAAGGATAATCGCATTTTCGAAATTCTAAAAGCTAACTGATATGGCTATTACCAATGACTGGCTACAAATATCTAATTGCAACTAGGCGCCCAACTGTTGTAGCTAAAAAGTTAATTATTAAAAATTAGTTAACCAGTTTAGTAATTAATATGATTCACCAGTTTTCTGGTGTCCGTTAACACTGGTAATACTAGGCTGCAAAAGCCATATCTCTACCCCGAAAATTCTATTCATGAAAATTTTTGAAAGTGTTTGCTGAAACACCTAGTATATCTACTGCCTGAGCTCAGTGCTCTGGGTGATGGACAAAACTTGGAAGATCGATACTGTTAATTTTGTGGAACACACACCCTACAACTAGACAATTTAGTTTGTCTTGCTGTAAGCAAGGCTATTTGCTGCTCACAAGTCATTTGGTTGAAGCCGAAACAGCATCAAGAAATTCAATTTGCAGTTATTTAACAGTCATAAGCAATACCACGAGGTGAATCATGTATTGCAATACTTTATGCGTTATTACAGAGAAGAAAACATGCAATTTAAATTGGGTATCTGCAGTTCTTTAAGAGCATCATTTGAGAGTGCGTTTCGACTTCAAACTGGCACAATTAGGTCCATCGGCATTTACATCCAGAAGAGGACTAGCATTTTCAGAAACAGCACCACAAGAAGTGCTTGGGACTGGGCTAGCTGGAACATCTTCTCATAAATGCTGCGCTGCTTAGTTGTACACGGACAAAGAAACTGGACAAACGCTGAGGTTAAGCGCAATCTACCAACTGAAGTTTTATTCCTTGGAATAGGAAAAAGGAAACACCAGCTCACGATGTAATCAGCGGATCCTGAATGCACATAAAACATAACAGTGCACTGTAACAGCAAGAACCATGGAATGAACCATGACAATAAGAACATATGGAAATAAACAGTTTATCTAAGCCCGGGATGAAATTGCACTCACCCCCCCCGCGCATTTAACAGACACACGCGGGTGATCCTCAAGCAAGTCTTTTGTCTCTCCGCAACATATCTATTTCCCTGCGGGAAAGGGCTATGGAAGGGGCGCTAACGTAATCCTCTTCTTTGCCAGGAACCATCCGAAAGGCCTCAATTACCTCACGCTTTTTCTTTTCTGTTGCCCACGCCAAAATAACCGTGTTTTGGAAATATGGGCTGCACTCGTGTTTCAGGCAATGGTTCCAAGGAATAAAACTTCAGTTGGTAGATTGTGCTTAACCTCAGCGTTTGTCCAGTTTCTTTGTCCGTGTACAACTAAGCAGTGCAGCATTTATGAGAAGCACCACAAGACACTGAAAACAGTGTACAGACATGAAATATAGCATTGCACTAATGATTTCCTTGCATTCAGCAGAGGTCTTTTGCTGATGTCTATTAAGAAGCTCACTCATTGAAAGGTAGACTGATTGCAGCATGCTGCATGTGTGTGGATGCATGTGATTTTTCAGGACAAGTTGTATACGGACAGTTGCATCAATCAGAGAAAATTTCCGAAAAAAAATTCCCTCGGCCTAACCGCCCACTTGTTGGGGCGCAATATTTGGACAAAGGTGGCATTTGGCGGCCAGTTTTGTTTTATATTACGTTTGGGTAGAGTACTTGCCTGATTCAATCAAAATTAATCGGAAATCATCGTCTGTGGCGACGGCAAACCAAAACTGCGAGCTTTCACAGTACACTGTGCTTATCAGCAGCATTGTCCTTGGAAAAAGAAAAATGCAAGCTGTGTATGCCAATTATCTCAAAACTTTGAGCAGAAAGGGCAAGTGTCAACCTCTGTACTTTCACTTGTGAGCGTTGAGTTGGGAGAGAACCTGGTTTGGTTTGGTTTATGGGGGTTTGACGTCCAAAAGCGACTAAGGCTATGAGAGACGCCGTAGTGGAGGGCTCCCGGCAATTCCGACCACCTGGGGTTCTTTAACGTGCACAGACATCGCACAGTACACGGGCCTCTAGGATTTCTCCTCCAAAGAACCTAAATCATTGAACAAACTTCTTCGTCTTTTGGGCCTCCTGATGTATATATACCCCACAACCATGTACTGTAGTGTAACTATGAAATAAACTTGATTTGATTTGATTCTTCCATGGACTGCAGTCACGCTTTTTTGTGCAGATGGGCTTTCCTCCTCAGTCAGAGAAAATGACCTCATCTTAAGGAAGCAGCTTCCACAAAAGCCCGGTAGAATAACCCATGGTTCTCTTTCTTTTCCAGTCAATGCCATGTTTACTAATCCATAGCCAGTACTGTTTTTTACACACCATAGCTATTGAGATGGGTAGATGGATGGTATCTAGCTTCCTTGGGCTCAAAAGCCATTAGTGCTCTACTCCTGGGGGTACAACTTCCAATTTCGATGTTTGGTTTGGTTTGCTTTATGGGGTTTAACGTCCCAAAGCGACTCAGGCTGTGAGAGACGCCGTAGTGGAGGGCTCCGGAAATTTCGACCACCTGGGGTTCTTTAGCGTGCGCTGACATCGCACAGCACACGGGCCTCTAGAATTTCTCCTCCAAAGAAATTCAGCCACCGCGGCCGGGATCGAACCCGCGTCTTTCAGGCCAGCAGCCGAGCACCATAACCACTGAGCCACTGCGGCGGCCCAATTTCGATGTGAATGAGACAATGGCCTTCAATGCCTTGCAAGGTCAAACCAAACTTAACTGCGTGGTGTTGTGGCCCAAGCTATGGTGGTACGACCATGTGATCATATGAGTATTGGGTACCTGACCTTGAACTTTGACCTTGACATTTGATTTGAAACAGTGGGCACCATATTGACAATGACCTTTAATGCCTCAGAAAGTGAAACCGAACTGCGTGATGGTATGGCCCAAGCTATGGTGGTATGATCACATGATCATGAGTATTGTGTACCTGACCTTGACCTTTTATTTGAGACAGTGGGCACCACATCAACAATGACCTTTATGCCTCACAAGGTCAAACCGAACTGCGTGATGGTATGGCCCAAGCTATGGTAGTATGACTACGTGATCATGAGCATGACCATTAGGTAACTGACCTTGACATTTGATTTCATACAGTGGAGACCATGCTTAACAGAGCTTTTGCTCGTACAACTAGGTTCAAACCACATTGAACCCCAGACATTTTTTTTCTCAGTTTCAGGGAAAGAAGGCGCTCGGGATTGAGAATACTGTCAGCATTGTTGCCTCCATGCCAAATTCCACTTTCCCGTAGACTGGTGCACAGAGGTTGGTTATGCAGCACACAAGGCTGCAACGATGATCATGATGTATGCACTCTCTAACTCACTCACTCTGCTACATTGTCATCAGATTCCAGTCAGACCTATTGACCCACCTTGTAATAAAAGCCTATCCAAGCTTGCTAAAAGCCTCATGCAGCTTCCTTATGAGGTTAAGGCCCTGCAACCTAGCAGTTTGGTTTAGAACACCTGTACAGAGCACCGAAACTGTAAGGGTGGGGATATAAAGGGGAGGAGGAAATTGTACCCTGCACCATGCCACTATCTTGTTTGCAGTCTAGTCCAGCAGTCCCGAATCTTTTTAGCATCAGAGAACCCCATAGGCTTTCAAAACATGCTGGAGAACAAAGTCTGCCTTGGCTTCTGTTTGAAAGGGGCAAAATGCAAAAGGTGCCCATGTGCTGAGCGATGTTAGGGCACACTAATGAACCTCGGGTGGTCGAAATTTATCTGTAGCCCTCTACTTTCTATTTCTTCGTTCATAGCGCAGTTTAGGTACTTACCAAGAAGCAAGACAGTTACTGCTCCCTCTTCTTGAAAGAATTCAATATTTTCAGAAGTTTTCAATACTGAAATCGAACAGATATAAAAAAAAAATTGTATTCCAAATTCCGAACATTCGCACTCCCCTAAAGCAAACAGATCAAGTGATGTTCCCACACATTTCAGCTTTGCACTTTGTCCCAAATTTGGACTTGAATCATGATTGGTTTGGTTTATGGGGTTTAACGTCCCAAAGCGACTGAGGCTATGAGGGACGCCGTAGTGGAGGGCTCCGGAAATTTCGACCACCTGGGGTTCTTTAACGTGCACTGACATCGCACAATACACGGGCCTCTAGAATTTCTCCTCCAAAGAAATTCCAGCCGCCGCGGCCGGGATCGAACCCGCGTCTTTCGGGTCAGCAGCCGAGCACCATAGCCACTGAGCCACCGCGGCGGCTCTTGAATCATGAGTTTGATTCATTAATGCCAAGGAATGCATGCATTCATGGATTAACTCTAGCTGGGTATGGCATGTATGGCTTAACTTTCTAAAGCTGATCATGGACTAAGACACCACAGCAGCAGACTCCAGATTAATTCAGACCACCAGGAGTTTCCGTACACAGCTGGGACTTGTTTCATTTGCTTGGCATACAGAGTTAACTTTATTGAAACAGAGAAATATGCGGATGTTGCAATTTTGAGAAGGTGACTCATTTATTGACTAGTATGCATGTGTCCATGAGTGCATGATCCAAAGTACAGCATACAACATGCAGCACTTTGTCTTTATTAACGCAGAAACTGAATCATTCCCACGCTGCAGGCTCCATTTACACTAGACCAAGCACCAGTCAGCAATAAAATTCCTGTAAGGAAGGGTGTCAGTGTAAGGAGCTAGTACCACCTAGCATTGGTGCAGGGGGAGGCGAAGACGACGAAGCACGGCTGGCACATGCGTGCAGGAGAGAAGAGGAGGGCCTCTGTCAGGGACGTCCGGGCTACCAGACCCGGGCACACTGCGTTCCTTGCGTGCCAGCCTCGTTCCAGCAGCATTAGATTGTGGGCCACCTCCAGCTTCATCACCGCGTATTTGGTCAACCTGACCTGGGAGCCTCCCTTGGGTGCCGCGGCCGTCAAAGTCCACATGGACACTGCCTTCTGCCGCTCGTCTCGGTTTGGGTAACAGCAGAAAGCGACTGACTGCGCCTACGCCTCCTCGCTGCACATCCTCGCTTGACGCACCACCCGACAGAGCCCGCACCGGACGCTTGCACATGAGTGGAGGACTTTTCTTTTTCTCTTTTAGTCTTTATTGTTCCTTCCACTCACGCGTGTTGTCTGTGAATGGAGAATACCCAAGTAATCTGCGATTCGCTGATGACACTGCCTTGCTAAGCCACTCGGGAGACAAGCTGCAAAGCATGATCAATGAGCTAGACAGGCAGAGCAGAAAGGCGTGTCTAAAATGCAGAAAACCAAAGTAATGTTCAACAGCCTAGCAAGAGAACAGCAGTTCACAATTGGTAGCGAGGTGCTCGAAGTAGTAAGAGAATATGTCTGCTTAGGGCAGGTTCTCTCAGATCATGAGTGGCACTTTACCAATACAGCCGAGCCCACTTACAACAGCCCCACTTGAGATGAACTTTCGCTTAAAACGAACGAGACCTGCACGACTGCCAAAATATACATTATTACAATAGCACAAAATCGCACGCATAACGAACGTCCTTGAGCACTGCCAATTGGTTACAGCGAACGCACAGCGTAAACCCGGTGCCCCGATGCAAGATAACGATGGGCTCCGATCCCTTTGCATGCACACAGCATGCGGTCTGTTTTCGCATTCCTTCTCGCAAGCGAGCTAGCTGCCCTTTGCCCGCCGACGCACGCTGCCTACGAGTGTCGGCGTGTGGCCTCCAAGACCACCCAAACTCCGCTCCCCTCTCCTTACTCTTCCTTGCAATTCCCACATGAAACGAAAAGCTCTGGACATGGCAACGAAGCGATCAGTGACAGAACTGTCTCAAGGTGCTAAAAATTGCGAGTTGGTGAAGAAGTACAACATGTCAAAATCAACCATCCCGACAATTGTAAAGAACAAGGAAAAGATCGCCAGCTCCGACGCCAACACGGCGGACAGAAAGTGCCCCCGGAAGGATGCCTATGCGGACATAGAGGACGCGCTGCTCAAGTGGTTCTTCGATAAACAGGCTCGCAACATTCCGATAACTGGATCAATCATGCTGGGCAAAGCCAAAAACTTTGCATTCCTGCTAGATTTTTCCGACTTCTGCCCAGGCAATGGCTGGCTACATTGATTCAGAGCGGCATGGGATTGTTCTTAAATAGACTGTCGGTGAGGCGCGTCTGGCAAGTGACCAAGACGTTGCCACTTGGCTTGCAACAAACCAAGCCATTATTGCAAGCTACGCGGAGCAGGACGTGTATAACTCAGACAAAATGGCATAATTTTATCAAATGCTGCCAGACAAGACGCAGGCCATGATGAAAGGGGAGTCACGCGCTGGCGGAAAACACAGTAAAGTGCGCGTTACAGTACTTTTGTGCACTAATACGAATGACGGCGACCGGTGCATGCCTTTTGTAATCGGAAAATCTAAGAAGCCACGTTGCTTTCGGAGCTGTGTACCCGAGCGCTACAGGCACAATACTAAGTCCTGGATGACACGCGATTTATTCATAGAGTGGCTGGGCGAGTTTCAGAATTTCACCGCGACATGCCGAGGCAAAGCAGGAGCGTGCTGCTTTTGCTCGACAACTACTCAGTGCACCACGTGCAAACTTCTCTGACGGTAGTGACTGTACTTTTCCTGCCGCCCAATACCACTTCGAAAGTCCAGCCTCTTGATTTAGGCATAATGCGTTCCTTTAAGTCATTGTATAGGAGCAGCATTGTAAAGTGTTTCATCACTGCTGACTGCCCGGCCACTACCTTGCCACTCCGAGTTTCGCAGTATTCAGCCCTTGGGATGGTGAAGGCTGCCTGGGTGGAGGTGATGGCCGCTTGCATGTGGAACTGTTTCCGCAAGGCCGGCTTCGTCAACGCAGTGCCGGATGTCAGGCCTGGTGCCTCCGACGATGATCATTCCGGCGGCGTTTTGTCATTCACTCCGACATGGGAAGCCATGACATTGGTTGGGACGATTTTATTTCTGCTGATGAAGACACTGATATTGCGGAACCATGCACGGATGAGGGCATTGTTTCTGAAGTGCGGGCCGAGAGCGACGTGGAAGAATCGGATGACGATGAAACATCGGAGCAAGCACCCATAAACACGTCTGTCGCAATGGGCTGCATAGAGGGCCTCAGGCAACTTGTCTATGCCAAAGGCCTCTGCGAAGAGCACACTTCTGCTTTAAATAAACTGGAGACTGCCCTCACTGCATCTACACTGCAGAAACAGACGAGCATCACAGACTTTTTTGCAAAGAAATAAATTTTGTAAATTTTGTAAAAAATACAGACCACCAACATTTTTTTTTAGTCTGTGGTCCACTTACTATGAACTTCGGGATATAACGAATGGACGCCGCGTGACACTCAGGTTCGTTACAGGCGGGCTTGACTGTATCTCTCAAAAGAAAAGTATACAACAGCTGTATCTTACCGGTAGTCACCTATGAGGCAGAAACGTGGAGGCTAACAAAGAGGGTTTAGCTTATGTTAAGGACAACGCAGCGAGCTATGGAAAGGAAAATGATAGGTGTAAGGTTGAGAGATCAGAAGCGGGCGGAGTGGGTGAGAGAACAAATTCGGGTTAATGACATCCTAGCTGAAATCAAGAGGAAGAAATGGGCTCGGGCGGGGCATGTAATGCGAAGGCAGGATAACCGTTGGTCCTTAAGGGTAACGGAGTGGATTCCAAGAGAAGGCAAGCGCAGCAGGGGGCGGCAGAAAGTGAGGTGGGCGGATGAGATTAAGAAGTTCGTGGGGATACGGTGGCCACAACTGGAAAAGAACAGGGTTAATTGGAGAGACATGGGAGAGGCCTTTGCCCTGCAGTGTGCGTAGTCAGGCTGATGATGATGATGATGATGAGCACAAGAAATACTTCACGGCACATCTTAGCTGCTTGCGTAAAGACTGCGGGCAGTCTGAAGCAATCTCTCCAATTCCAAGCACATAAAAGTCCGCACTTTATGACCTAGGCACGGTTTCTGACACGATACAATGGATAAAGCCGCATCACTTGCAGCCACACGTAGCGTAAGCAGTCACTGGTGCAGACTAGTCTAGTCTGTGTCACTAGGCGTCCTCATCGCGCGGCACACTGATTCCCATGGCCGACAGCAAGTTTCCGGCGGGACCGGGCAGCCCTTCCTGAGAGCTGTACGACTCGAGGATGTTCTTCAGTGTCGTCAGGTTGACGTCAACGGGCCGGTATCCGTCGCCACCGCCGGTCTCTTCGTCGTCATCAGAATCCAGTTCGTCGAGGCTTTCAGCCGTGGCCCGCGGGGCCTTCTTGGCCTGTTGAGAAGATGCGGACACCTTAAAATGTTTCTCAATGCATTCCACAGATGGCAGCACTAGTACACAATCACCTGAGTGGCTGGAAAGGTGACAGACAAGTGGGATCTGCATTTACACCTTTGCTGTGCAGTAAATGTTGGTTGTTGGTACTTAATGTGGTGAGAGAACACTATGCAAAGGGCCATACTGTTACTAAAGTAGAGTAGAAGTTCCACAGAACTTCCAAACTGGTCTCAGCAGTTGCAAACTACGAGATAAACTACAGTCAAGTCCACTTATAACAATACTGGTTATAACAATATATCGGATATAACAATGGTCAGTCATGGCACCATCAGCTTTGCCATGTGTTCTATGGTAAAATAAACTGCTTATAGCAATGCTGTCAAGGCACATTATTGGTTATAACAATTAAATCTGGTAATTGAGTGTCAACCATTATAGAAAAAAAAAACAAGGAAATGCTACAACCACACCATCAAAACCATGCTTACAACACAAAAGCGTGCACGTGTGGGGCCGACCAATGGACTAAGCTGGCGCAGCAACGCCACGATATCAAAAGAGGCAGGCGTCATCACGTCAGGAGAGCTGCTGCATTGGCTACGCACACCACAAATCAGTCTGTGCAGTGCGCGTGCATGCAGCCAGCGCCGTTTTTTTTCTCTTGTCAGCTGTCACCGCAGCCTTAGTTCTGCATGCTTCTTGAATTTCCCATAAGAATGATTCCTGTGACGTGGAGGTGCGCGAAGCTCCTGGTGGCGCAGTGATGGCGGTGCTTTGGTCATCAGTGAACACTGTTCCGGTTTCCTGAAGTTCGAATTAAGAAGCTTTTACAGGCATTAGAACAATCAAATCCCTCCAGGTCCTTCCTGTCAATAAATTCTCTAAAGTTTGTCATCTTTTATTTTTTTCGGCACAACCCTGTTATAACAATTATTGGTTATAACAATGGTATTTCCATGGCACTTCAATATTGTTATAAGTGGGTTTGACTGTATATCAGATATATAGCATATTTGGTATAGTTTCTGATATAGTATCTAGTACTACATTTACAGTAGCCTACTGGTATTTCGGACTCCAATAATTCGGACTAGCGCGATATTTCGGACTTCGCTGAGGAACCGTCGCGCATCTCATAGGAACGTGTACATTTTCACGACTGATATTTCGGACTTTGCAGAGTCTAAAAGTTTGAATTTTCTAACTGAAATAGGCGCCAAAAATATTGTGGTGATCGTTTTCCAACCGAAAGTTTGTTATTTCAGCCTAAAACCTCGTTAATTAGAACTTGGTTTATTCGAAAACCCGCGTAATTCGAAGGTTTTCGGCAGTCCCAACAGTTTCCATGCAAAATTTGCCGGATAATTTGAACAGCCAGCGCGCCCCTCTCCGGATAATACGTAGGTTTAAACCATGGCCTCCGTGATCCGTGAAAAGAAAAATGCGTTGCCAGTCTCTGAGGCCAGTATAGTTGAGTTGCCGGAGTGGCAGCCAGGCGGCACTGTAAATCAACTTTCGGTTTCCGGTGGTTTGTTGTGCCTCAGCAATCTGCACAGTCGACTACCAGTCTCGGAGGCTAGCTTTAGTTGACAAAGCAACAACCAGGTGCCGCTAGGTAACAATTTTTCTGGCACCGTTTCCGTTGTTTGTCTAGCTCGTGGCAGGCGCTGCCCGTAGTGTTTTGATTGTTCGGTGCCACGATCAAACGTGTTTTGTGTTCAGGCGCGTTTATACTCCGACGAAGCGCGCGCTCGCGCGGCACGGCTATGACCGTGGACGTGTCCGGCGGCTTCGGCGCACTCTGACCGCACCGTGGAGCATGTCTCTACTAATTCGCGCCGAGCGCGCCGAAGCCGCCCACCCAGAATGCACTGCGCACGCCTCCCGCGCCACTCCTCCCCTCTACTCCCTTCGCCACTCGCCTCCTCTCCCAGGTGGCGTGTCGAATGAAGAACGTTCTGCGCTCGCGTCGGAGCTCCGCTCCAAGCAGTGCCCCCAATCAAAGGGTGGCAGAAGAGCGAGCGTACCCCCCCCCCCCCCCCCCCCCCTGCCGCAGCCACAAGTAGCAGTCGCGTCGGAGCGCCTGGCGTAGCGTCGCCGATCTGATGTATCCGACCGACCGGCTCTCGCCCGCGCGCCGACAACGTCGGAGTATGTACGCACCTCTAACTACCGCGCCAAGCAGTCATGCATCGATGACTACTTCAAGTGACCATTTTTCAGGCAAAATAAAGGTGCAGTGTTGATGCAGCCATGTTTTGTACGTTTATTTCTCATTTTTTCGTCGATTTTTGATAATTCGAAAACCCGGTTAATTCGATGATTTTTCGCGGTCCAATGGACTTCGAATTAACGAGGTTCTACTGTAGATGCAAGTGGGCATTGCTGTCACAACCAACGGACTAGCTTGGATAGGCTTCACTATTTGTTTTCCATCGTTGCCATTCAAGACAATGGGATGCTCTCCGTTGCCACTGAGATGGCCTACAGACAGCGCACGATCGCATTGAAAATGGTACAACGTGACAGTGGGACAGCTGCAGTGTCCGTAACGGCTTGGACGACGTCCCACGCGCTGTAGAGAGGGAGGGGGGGGACGACGACTGCATTTAGAGGCGCTCGCGGGGGTTACCGCTCGGTTGACACGAGCGTCATTGCCCCAAGCAAACTGACTGCTCTTGCTTCACGCAGTGAGTGCATTCATTCATGGCATGAATTGCGGTCACATCGCACTATCTAGTATCATGATGCGAGAGGGTGCGGACATGACGAAAGCATAACTATGACTCAGATAGAGTCTAATATTATCACTTGTAGGCGGAACATGGTGAGCGGCGATTTTCACAATTTTGAGTGTCGGTTTTCCTAGAAAAGTCACTTTTTTTTTTGTTTCATGAATTTTTCGAACTGTTCGATTATTCTGATCATTTTTCGGGTCCCGGCGAGTGCGAAAAATTGGTCGGCGACTGTATTCGAGTGAACAAGTATAGCAGCATGCTATGGCAGAACAAACCCCCTTTTTTTCTGTACTCCCCCCTACAATAATGCCCGTTGGGCGCTGTAGGTACTGTAAATAAATAAATAAATAAACTAGAACGCGCCCATGCAGTCTTCCTACCTTCTTAGACGGTGACGCAGTGTCCGCCTTGGCTTCCCCTCCGACCGACGGCTTGGCTGCTGGCTCCTGACGCTCAAAGCTGAGCCCAACGTTGGTCCCCGCCAGCTCCCTGTCCATGAGCTCCATGTAGCTCTTCATGTCCAGGGCAAGGTGCGATGGGTCCAGGCCAGACCCACCCAAGTCATCGTCGCTGTCAAAGCTGTCGCTGCCACCGTTGATGACATCTGCCAGGCGATCTGAGAGGCGCGCAGTTCAGACAAGGACCATGGATCAGATTACTGGGGGGGGGACAGGGTTTGAAAAAAAAAAAAGGCCCATTTCTTTCCTTGGCACTGTAATCTAGGAATCTACACCTATTGAACTCACTTTAGCCTACACTGCCTCCCATTTCATGCATAAGACCCGCCGCGGTAGCTCAATGGCACTAAATTGTAAACAAAGATCAGAGAGCCTATTTACATCTTGCAGATTTAGCGTAACAGAAACGAAGTACAGAGAAGGATAGACAACACGGGCAATGTGTCGTCTATTCGTTCCTACACTTCGTTTTTGTTACTGTAAATCTGCAAGCTGCACGTTCACCATCTAGCCCAATACGCTGTACTGTCACCTACAGTAATCCCTCGTTATAACAAAGTCAGCGGGACGGCGAAAAAATTCGTTATAAGTGATAATTCGATATAAGCGACCGCTCGAAAAAAAAGCTAAAACAGACGAGATTTAATTGCGCCACAACTGCGAGGAAGCCGGTGGATGACGCCGCGCAGCGTCCGTCAGCTGCGGCGGTTGCTAGGCAACAGCTCAAGGTCGGTCTCTGTGCCTCCTCGGAGCACTGCCACAGCGCAATCGCAAGTTCGTGGCCTAAATTTAGCTTTCGCTACAAAACTTGCTCGTAGCACATTTGTTACTTCTACCAGCAACTCAGTATTGCTCAGCGATCCTCAAAGATGATACAGTTTTCAAATTTCTTATACCAGAGTTTATTATCTATATCAAGAACAAGCTTTAGCTCATTTTTGTGATCCAGATGGATCCAGGCCGATCGACAGGCCGGCAGGCTCGGCTTACTCATTCGAGCAACGACAGCATGCCTGTGCAAGAGCGGAGCTTTCGGCAACGACGCCGCCTGCAAGAACGCCGCGTGACAAACTGCGCGCTGCTTCCTGACTGCCCTGGTCGCCGCTAAGCCTAGCCGGTTTCGCATCGATGCCGCAGCTGTTAGCGCTTCGGGGCTGGTCAGCACTCAAATAAAGGCGCTACACTCGGCACGCCTTTACTGTCAACTAGTCCCATAATAAAAGATAAGTTAGATTTCCGCAACGTCTTCAGCAATGGAGCTAGCAGACAGCAGGCGAACCGCATCAGGCAGGAGCAGCACCAAAGTATCGCAGTCATCATCTCTACCAGCAACTCGGTATTGGTCAACGATCGTCAGAAATGATGCATTGTTTACATTAATCTATCCCAGGGCTTGCTATAAACTTGAAAAAACAATACTATCGTGTTTTCAAACGCCGGCGGCCGGCATCAATGCTGGCAGACCATGGCCGGTCTCGACGCGCGCGATCGAGCGAGCGCATCGAGACCGGCAGTGCGCAGGCCGGCCCGGCTCAAAGGAGCACGCCTACGCCATCATGACGCTGCCGCTCTCCGCACTCGCATTGGTTCCCGCTTCCCGTCGTTGCGTTTGCCGCGAGCGGCCCGTCGTTGACATCTAGCAGGTTGGACGCAGGCGGCGAGCTGCGGCGCCGTTCGCAACTTCGCGCCGTGGTGAATCGTACTTTCTTATCGCATATGTGTCCCCGCCGTAACAACAAAATCCAGTCACCCTACCACGCATTTAGACCGTTTGTCTAGTCGAATGGCGCGAATCGAGCATAACCGGCCACTTTTCCGCATCCAAGACACCGCGGTTTTCTGGCATCGCAAAGCGCGAGGAAAACTTTATTTTCGTGTGCATTCTGTCACGGGGAACACCAGGAATGCGCTTCCGACCGAGATTAACGGTTCGGGCGCGCGCTGCACCATGGAATTTGGCCCCGCTGAGCAGGGGACACTCGGCACTCTCTTGGCGCCCGTTACTAGGCAGGTCATCGATCATGGGACTTTTGTGGCCTGTTCTATGCCTGCATGAGTATAATTCGTCGGCAGTATTAATTTGACACTGCATGCGCAAAGGGTCGCCGCCGCGGCGGCAATGCCTACACTCGGCGGCGCCGATGCCTCCGCTCGCCACTTCGCTCTAAGCGGGTCAAGCTCTTCGTGCGCTTCGAGTAATGCGGCTTAAAATGCATGCGTTTGGGTCGGGACCGGAAGAAATTTCGAATAAAGCGATATTTCGAGTAAAGCGGTTTCGTTATAACGAGCGATTACTGTATTTACAACTAAAATGTGCTGCAAACTTCTACCGCACAAAAACAAAAACTGTAGCTGAATTCAGCTGTAGCTGAATAAGCATGTGTCACCAACTAGCCCATTGTTCATCTTGGACTTACTGTTGAATCAGGTTCTGAGAGCGTTAACACAAAATTTACTAGTTTTCAAGCTAGGCATTTTTTCCATATACTGGCCACTTTTGCTGGTTCACAAGGGTTGCTGAATTGAATTTCTGTACTCATTCATTTATCTTTCCGAAGACCTTTGGAAATAACCCCACCCCTCAAGTGCACTGGGGGTACCAGTTATTTTTTTTTTTTTGTAAAGCATCTTTTTCCCACTCTCCACAAACAATGCAAAGCCTCAGAACAAACAAACAAACCATTCTTCACAACTGCTTTTCAAATTTTCAGAGCCCCCCCTACTGCAAGAATCAGCACAGAAATTCAATTCAGCAACCCTGGCGAACAAGCAAAAGTGGCCAGTATACGGAAAAAATACCTAGCTTGAAAACTAGTAAATTTTGTGTTAACGCTCTCCGAACCTGATTCAACAGTAAGTCCAAGACAAGCAGTGGGCTAGTTGATTACACATGACTATTCAACTACAGTTGAACAGGCACAAAAAACGAACAGCGATGGACTATTAAAGACACTACAAAGCACTGCAGCGCACTATGGTATCTTTTCTGCCCTTTGTGCAGCGGTCAAATAGGTATTACGGTAAGTGATTAGGAGATAAAGTGCAACAGCACATACCAAGGACAAGCACAAGAAAAAAAGTTTTTAAAAAACAGGACCAATGACAACTTTTGAACTTTCAGCCAGGAATCTACAGCTGTGCAGGTCACCTCCAGCAAGGAAAAACACCTGGGGCAGACGTGACCAGCACAGACCAGCATGGTGCAATTCTACGTTCCTGCACTCAATCCACAGTCCAAACACTACTCCAGAATAATTAGCTCCAATACACTTGAGTGGAAGCCGTGATGCGGTAAGGAGAGGCTTTCGTTGAACTCTTAAAGGTGCACCGAAAAGGAATCTGAACTCGTATTTTTACCACTGGAACTCCATCTAAACGTTCCCAGCGTTCTTGGAATCTCCGAATTTGCCCTGTGCGGCTGATTTCCCTAATGTAAATCTGATTAAACGTCCCGGCTCCAGCCTTTTTTTTTTTCAATTCCCTGCAGATGGTGGGAAGAGTCGACCAACCTTTCAACAAGTCCCGTGGCAGCTTGCTGCTCTGCCATCAGCGGAGTGATACGTAGTGATTGGCGAAAGCAAACAGTCCATGCGTATTTATATTTCCGTGGGCCTAATTTGCAGCTATGTAGTCTCTGACTGAATCTATTTATTCAGGGAAACCTAAAAGAAACAAAACAAAAGCGAAAAACAAAGCCGCCACGCAACTGCCTGAGAGGCACTCCATGCGTTGGTCGACTCCTCCCATTGTCTGCACGGAATTAAAAAAAAAAAAAGGTGGGAGCCGGACGTTAATCCGATCTAAATTAGGGAAATCGGCTGCACAGGGCAATAAATCAAAGTTTCTAAGAATGCTCAGAATGCGTAGATTGAGTTCCCGCAGCAAAAATACAAGTTCAGATTCCTCTTCACTGCACCTTTAAAGACTTCAATGCATATCCCCAAACTAGTGGCAGCGTGCAAAGTTTTAATTACCAGAAAAATAGTAAACGAGCTAAAAAGTAGTCAGTTGCGTTTGCTACTGTTTCTCGCTTCTCCAGCAACCTTACCGTGAGAGTCGACTTCATCTCCGTAGCTGCTCATGGAAGAACTTGACTCATCGTCTGAAGGAGGAAGCTTAAAATCTGAAAGATAAAAATATAAAGGGCATGTTACACTGGTGTCTCCGCAATTTGAGCTGCTCCACATCAAGTGGACTACAAAGCCACCCCTTGATAACAGCTACACATGGTGCGAACAAATTGCCTGAACTCCTTCGAGCTCGTATTACTGAGAGCCAACAACAATATATTGGGCATTATTCTCGATTTGTGACAATCAGCCAATCACAACCAGAATAATATCACAATTTTACTTAAACTCTACTTGAGAACCAACCACTTTCACTCGGTGTCACTGGCCTTAGTGCCACCACTAGACGCATGGATTCAGTGACAAGCACAGCAAATGACAGAATCAAGGTAACAAGGACCCACCTAAATGACTCGCCCCAAGTATACGATAGAAACAATTTTGTTGTTGCTGGTTCCAACCAGTAACAACAGCACATATGGCTCAAGCCAGCAAGCAAGAACCTTACTAGGTGAAGGTGTCAAAACTTCATTGAGAACAAGTGAGAACCTGGATAAATATTCCATTCTTTATCACAAGAACTGTGGCTACATACCTAACCACTGGCTAGTGCTTTGCATAAATAGTGTCCCCATTGTACTGCTAGTTACCACTTGCAAGACTTTCATCACATTAGGCGAGCCCTTAGAAAGCGCACATCTCTCAACTATGCTCTCCTTCGGGTACCGTTGGCCAATTTCTAAATGATACCTGAGACAGACAGAAACCTTTGCCATCGCAAAAAAAAAAAAAGATAATAAAGAAACTTGCAATCAGGCAAAAGGAAATTGTCTGCCAACACTGTAAGTTAAATCCTGTGACTTCATTCCAAAAGCTGCCCTCTTCATCAAAATAAAACTCACACGTGGAATTTCACATCACGAAAGGCCGAGCTCACCGAGAATGGCTCCGAGCGCCTCGACAAAGCGGTCGGCGTCAAAGTCGATTGTGTCGCCCTTGCTGGATTGGTTGTTGGCTTGGCTGTTGGCTTGGCTTTTGGCTTGGCTCGGCTGAGACTTCTTGCTCTTCCCCTTCGAAGGAACCTCAGCTCCTTCGTAGTCGGAGACGTGGCGCACGAAATGGTCCAGGCTCTCCGCGATGGTAGCACCAAGTGTTTCTTCATCCTTTCTTGCAGCACTAAAGAATAAGTTTTTCTATGTCAGGGCTAGTCATCTTGACAAGTTTGACAGACCCAGCTGTACAAGGGGCGTCGGCTAGTTTCACAGTGTTCTGCATCAACACAGCTGCAGGGGACACATCAACCTCTACGCTTCTGCTGAGGCTACAACAATACCCTGATGTAGCCCCAAGGCAGCACTAGGCAGGTGGACAGGCAGTGACTTATCATGCACCTCACAGGAAAAAAATACTGAAATACCAGTCATGTATCCTACCTTACACCCACATCACAGATGTGATTAAAACACTCATTAAATCGGAGAGCATTGAATATGGTGCACCCTGAGCTCTCCTGCATCGCCACTTTAGGTTCTGTTTGGATCGAAATCGGTGCAACACAGTGTCATTCTCAAATTCAATAGGGTTCCTCATGTAGCATCTCTGCTTCAACGTCTGCTCTCAACGTATGTTTGTTCAAATGCTGCAATGTACGGGGTAAGTTTCTAAAATGTGTTTGAAGAGCCTTTGCACGAGCTACACTGCACAAAAAAATGTTAATGAACAGAAGCTGGATTCAGGCCCCATTACAATGAGACAGAAAACTCGGCTCGCCAGCTACGTGACTATCAACTTCCTTTCATTTTGCAGCCCCACATCACAATCACGACACTCCATTAAAGAGCACATGTCAGCAGCAAAGAGTTGGACATACCGTATTTACTCGCATAATAGGTGCACTTTTTTTCCAGAAAATCCGGCTCAAAGTTCGGGGTGCGCCTATTACGCGGGGTAAAATTTCCGGAAATTTTTCGACTCGCAAAATTGAACACACCGCGTAAACGCACTCGTGTACGGGCCGCACCCCGTTTTCGCGAAGAAAATGTTAAAAAAAACAAAAGATCCGTGTAAGGGCCGCACCGAAACTTTCGGAATGCACGCGCCGAGGCCTCCGCGATCGGCTCCGGCTGCGCGCAACGGGCGCTTGATCGCGGAGGCCACACACGTGCACAGGAGCTTCCAGACGCCGCCCAAGGCCAAGCTCATCATCATCATCATCATCGTTTTCCTCCGCCGCGAGCTTTCGCTATCTATATCGCCATCAGCATCTCCAGCTCGTTTTTTTTTTGTTGTTGTTGCTGTCAAGTGCCGGGATTTGCGGTAGCGTGATAGTTATCGTGGTTTATGGCTTTGCCGCGGAGCGTTGATGTTTTAGCTTGATGGGCAAGCACCTTAACAGCTACACGGCTGGGAGTTTGCTCTCGAACGCGGAAAGCGTGCGGCAGGTTGGAAAATACGACGTGGCCGAGAAGTGTGGCAGTTGCGACTGCGGCGTCCCTAAATTTTCGTACGCGACTCCAAGCGCCGAGGTTTTCGCGGGCCTAAGTCGGGAACGTTTCCGGCTGGAGATGAAGCTTTCCAAACAGACGTTTAAAGTGAGCATCCCTGAAAACTGTGTGCGGCTGTTCTACGCGATGTCGTTGTACGTGCTGTGGGTCCGCAGCAGCTGCGACGGCAGCAGCACTAGTAGGGACTAGTAGTCAGTTCAGCAAAAACTTTGTTAAAATAAAGATTGGGAAGCGGGGGGTGGCGAGGTGTCGGCTTGCAATTGTGTAAATACAGTATTGATCACAGTGCCAAGTTCGGGGTGCGCCTATTATGCGGGGAAATAAAAAAATCTGATTTTTCGCGCCCTAACTAGGGGTGCGCCTATTATGCGAGTGCGCCTATTACGCGAGTAAATACGGTAACATCACCTTGCTGATACGACATTCGCATTTTCTTTCCTTTTCCGATTTCCAAAGTTAGGAGTCAATACTATGTATCGGCCATGCATCCTACATATCGATATGGTAATAACGGCCCTCATCTTGCTATCGGCAGGAAAAGTACATAAGCCACCCAAATGGCATTGAGGTTTCACTGCTGGACAGCTTAGCAGCGCAGATGGAAAACGATGAGCACGGTACGCGCAGTCTGCCATGTTTGGCATCTCCCGACACCTCTGACTTGGTTGAAACGGCAGTTCCGAGAACCCAAACTCAGTGGCCCACTCCTTTCTTTTTGTTAATGGTACATTGCAGTGGACGCTAAGCTGTTGTATGCGTCGAACTGTGTTCGAAAGTTTTGGTGAGCACTGCCCAAAATAGGCAGAGGGATTGCTTAACTAATTGGAATATGACGAGAAAAAAACAAAAACGCAAAGGTGCGCTAGACAAGATCAAATGCAGAGGTGAGCTCAAAGCAGATAACAAGGGACTCAAATGGGTAAAAAAACAGACATGCGATACTTGATGCACTGGAGAGGAGATTTTTCTCCCTGACTGGTACTTATCCCTCACGATGTGATGCCTCGCAATGGGAGACTACTCACCCTGAACTCTTATGATTCTGGTTACTACATGAGCCTCGCGAGGAGTACTCCTCAAGCAGATGGTCCAAGTCCTGCGGGGTGACCTCCAACCACTCCTCGTCTGCCAGAATGCCCGTGAGAGGGAGAAGAAATCAGAGGCACTTTCAATTCAATTCAATTCATTTTATTTTCCAGAAAGATTCTGGCGGATTCATAGGCAAAAAGCTGTTCCTGACAGCTTGACAAAGGCCTACAAAACCACCAACGAGGCAGTAGGTGATGACCTGATGATGCAGAATATTGAAGAAGAATAAAATATGTTTTACACACAATATATGACTACAAACATGGATAATAGCTGAGTAGAAAAATATACATTAACAATATACATTAACATTATACATTAACAATCGCTTTGCTCGCAACCTGCACACACACACATCTGATGACAGCCGCAGCAAAAAAAAAAAAGAGTCACAGAACTACCAAATTAGATTTCTTCAGTTCACAATGGGTAACAAGGGCGTGAAGCGCTTACTCTCTGCGGCATTTGCACAACATGCAGACTTTAGCAGACTTTAGCATTTAGCAGGGTGCCACGGAATGGTCAGCTGCTAGCAAACTTGAGAAGACAACTCGCGCAATGTCCCAGCCAACACCACTCGGCACTGACCAACGTGTGTATACCTTCCTCACTGTGCTTTCCTTGCATTGTGTTGCCAGCATGCTGTATGACACGTCACAACTGGCATTTCACACATACAGAGAAAACTGGCTTACACTCCCCCCAAATTGATGTGAACTTTTCTGGAAAAAAGGTGGGTTCATTACTCAAGTAAATACGGTGCTGCAAAGAAGGCTGGGATTGATTGGGACCACACTGTTGTTCAAACGCCATAAAGTGCAGTGTTCCTCTTTGTTCTTGTTCTGACAGTGGAATTGAAGTTATTGCTCATCTTGCAATTCTTGACTATACATTGAGAAACCCATGATATATAGCACCCGTTAGTTAGACGTAATGAGTCGCTAGCAGTCAGAATCCAGACTGACCACATTCTCCTACGAATTTCGCACATACAGAGAAAACTGGCTTAGAAAACATTAATTAGGTTCACTGAGCCATTAGAAGAAAATTGGCCCCTTTGAGAGGCATAGCATGCACAGGGGTTACACCAGGGGTAACTTAAGGTCACCTTGAAATGGAAATGCATGTTCAAAGAACAGTTTTGACTCAAATTTCAAGAGCAACTGGTCAAAGCTTTGATATGAACAATAAAGTCAGGATCCTGACCACGGGAACTTGTGGGTGGTTTAGGTTTGGTTTAAGGGGGTTTAACGTCCCAAATCGACTCAGGCTATGGGAGATGCCGTAGTGGAGGGCTCCGGAAATTTTGACTGCCTGGGGTTCTTTAACGTGCACTGACATCGCACAGTACACGGGCCTCTAGAATTTCTCCTCCATCGAAATTCGGCCGCCATGGCCGGGATCGAACCCACGTCTTTTGGGTCAGCAGACGAGCGCCGTAACCACTGAGCCACCGCGGCGGGTTTGGAACTTGTGGAGGGACAGTCAGGTCCCCGCAGACCTGATTACCTACCTACAAGCATTGTGCATTTAGTTGTGATAGAAGATGTACTAACGAATAACAAAGATCAACAAATTATTAGTTTTAAAAGCATTCCCTGATTAACAACAGACCGCCAGCGAGCAGTGCAGACAAGGGCCAACACTCACCGTCTGGCTCCCCAAGCTTCTCAGCCTCCTCCCGAAGTTTCTCAACGTTGACATCGAGGATCCGCAGCAGGCGAGCGACTCGCATGCTGGCTGAATGTCTTCCGCGGCGCTCACCATCCCCATCTGCAGCGAAGATCGTCCGCACAAAGTGCTCTCGCGCACGCAGCAGCAGGCTCTGGTACAGCTTGGATCCTTCCAGTTCGCCCTGTGGGGTTGTAATAGGGGGATAAATATGTTTTCCCCGTTAAACCCCGGCTGACACAGTTCAAAACCACCCGGAACCCGCCCAGTGATCGCGCACGCTGCCGAATGCGTATCGGCCACAGCGGGCCTTGCTCCAAGGGAAACAAAGGAATGACACTCTGGCTGACACAAACAAAGCATTTATTGCTACAGCAACAATAACGCTAAGTAGCCACAGAATACGCTAAAGAATCGAGGTCGTCCGACTCACCAGCAAGGTTACGAGCAAATGTGCAACCACGCTAGGGCAGCGGAGAAGCTCTGAGGCCAGACGGGACGAGCTAGAAGAAAAATTACTAGGCCTCGCCTCGCTGGCGAAGAGAGAAGTGCCGTGCCGAAAGATCCGCGGGCGACGAGTTCCCGAGCCAAAGTGAGAGCTCTAACACGCATGCAGCAACCATACCATTCGTGAAGCCCGTGTCGCTGCAACAAGCCACACTCTCTTTTTAGTTTAGATAACTAACTAAGGAAGACGCATAGCGGAGAAGCAAACCGAAGGGGACGGTGTGCGGTGCATCCCCAAAACCCTTAACGCAGACACACAAAAAAAAAAGAAGACCAGCACAGAACTGCAGTGTCTTCAGAAGTATAATTACTCTTTGAAATATTTTGTTTCATGTGTGCCCAATGGCCAGAGCAACAGGTGGGAGTGACAAATGAGAAACTCTCAGGCGGCTGCAGTTTTGATCAGCATCAACTTGGCAACACATGCTGTTAGATGCTTGTGAGAGCATGAAGTGCTTTCAAAATCGTTACACGGCTGCCCAGAACTAGGCTCAGACAGTTAAAACCCAATATATCGAATTATTGCTTATACTGAACAGTCTAGACATCTTCCCATGCAAAAGTACAGCACCACCCATTCAGCGGAAAATCTGGTTCATGGTTTATGGGGGTTTAATGTCCGTAGTATGGGGGTACCGTAGTGAAAGTGCTGTAGAAATCAACAGCACCTGAATTTTTATGCGAGACTATTTTGTTTATAGCGGACCGGTACCAGAATTAGCTCTGTTGCGGTAAGCAGTACATCCACTTTCGCACAACTATAAGTGCACACAGACTTCGAGCCTCTTATCTTAGCTTGCGATTTTAGAAATACAGCCTCTACCTTACAGGCTTTTTCTCTGGTTCATCTTGTGCAACTAAAATGAGCTTGGTATCAATTTATTCAGGAGTACAGCTGTGTAGTGATGCTACCCTTCATGACTTTTACATTGTGCATTAAATTTAATTAGCTACTTTCCTAAATTGCCAGCTAACCCAATTTATACATTTGATTATTTCATTTTTTCTTTTAGTAACGTATTTTCCCTGAGGCAAGTGTAAGAACAGCCTCAAAGCACAAAGTGAGTCTTGGGTGAGCCAGTTCTGTAAATTTCTTTAACAATTTATGAACATCATTTTGGCTAATGGCCCATAACGAACAGCCCAAAAAAAAACCCACAAAACAACTTACATCTTGCATCATAGTTCAGCAAGTCAAAATCTAATTGCATGTTTGGACCGTACATAAAAAAAGCACATTTTCATGGTAATTATGGTAAGGATGCTACCATTAAAAAAAAAAAAACAGTTTAAGACCAGCATCGCCTCTTAACTGAGTCACACTGTGTATCATGTTGACTGCACAAAAAGTCGTTTCTTCACTCTGGGACCATAACGGTTGCGCACTGACTTGTGCGGCACTGAGCAGAGGGCAAAACAACTTTGCTTTTGCAGAAATTTCACTGAAGCAGACATCGCTACAGTGAGGTTCAACTGTATTGACATTCATGTCACAGAAATCACTGCATGAGCACTAAATGGGACCCTGCTTTTGGTTGCGCAGTTATATACCTGAAAGTAGCCCTTGGCAGTGAGGCTCTTGAGGAAGCGTCTCCACCGCACATCGTCACCCAGCTCTGCAAGGTCAGGCTCGCCATTGGTGGCAGCCTTGCTGTCTGAGCCGGCCGCCAGGATTTCCAAACCGCAGGCCTGTGGCACAAAAAAAAGTTTATTAAGGCAGAAGAAGCCTTTAATGCCTCATCGTTGTCGACAGAAGGTTGTCAGCAGAGGCGTCACGCTTTTCGGTTGGTCGAAATGGTTATGACGTCAGAGTGCGCGGATTCCAAGTAATGAGGTCACCCACGGATGCCTTTTGGAGCAGACGACAACTAATAAAATAGTTGTCGTCCGCTCCGACAGGGGGCGTAAGGCATCCGTAGGTGACCACATTACATACCTCATTACTGCGAACAGAGCCACGGATACAACTGAACTCATCGAAGCAGAGAGAGAGTCGTGCTAAAGAAGCAGCCAAAGTCAACAGTCAGAGTGTGTAGTTGTAATGTGCAGTCAAATAAAGCCCCAGTACAGCACGAGCAGTCTTGCAGCCAATGCCAAACAGTGCACCAGGAAATGCTTTCGCCTTGCAGCACTTTAGAGAGCCCAAGTGCCCCCTGAATTTTTTCTTTATTCAGAGAAAACCCGCAGCCTCTACATGAAATTGTTGCGAGATTAGGGGACCGCAGGTACCGCATAAACGCGTGTAAGGGCCACACCCGTGTATGGGCCGCACCCCGTTTTCCCGAAGGAAATATTTTTAAAAAAATAAATCCGAGTAAGGGCCACACCCGAACTTTCCATGACCCAGGCGGATATAGCTTCTAAATGCACGCACCGTGGCCTCCGTGATCGGCTCCGGCTGCGAACAACGGCGCGCTCGATCGCGGAGCGCTTGATCGCAGAGGCCAAGCACGCGCACAAGAGCTTCGAAAAACCGTCCATCGATGGCGCGCGAGGCCACAGCTGTCATCATCATCGTCATTTTTTTCCCCTGCGTCTTCCCGCTATCTACATCGGCATCAGTATCGCCAGCTCTAGCCTTTTATGGCATGTTAGCGCGTTGCCCGTAGTTGTGGCTTTCGCGTGCTGCCGCCGAGTAATGTAGTTTTAGCACGATGGGCAAGCACCTTATCAGCTACACGGCTGGGAGTTAGCTCTCGAACGCGGCAAGCGTGCAACGGACAGGGAATTCAACGTGGCCGAGAAGTGCGTCCGATGATCGTGCTATCAAAAGGGTGCACTGAGAAACACAAGCTGCAAAAAGCGCGCTTTCCGAGGCAAGCCGTGCGAGTTTCCCGAACTGTAAGAAGAGCTGCTCTGTTGTGTGATGGAAATGCGGAGCAACGGCTACGCGTTGACAGCGGACATGCTGGGCGGCTTCTTTGGGATGACCGTGCACCAGGGCACAGCACCAGCTCAGAGTCGAAATGTTCCGCGAGTGACGATTGAACGTAGAATAAATGCCGCTCATTCCCTGATTGGTGTGTTTTTGCTTAAAAGTTTTTTTTTTTTCGTACGTCGCGTGTATGGGCAGCACCCCAAAAATTGGCCCCCGATTCTCGAAAAAAAATTGCGGCCCTTACACGCGTTTATACGGTATTCTTATTACCTGATATTTCAAATTATCGAGCTTCTAAACAAACCTTAACAAATTTAACACACAGAAGCCCGAAGTGGTTGGGCCAGGGATACAGGGCCTGTGCTAAATAAGGCTGCTGAATGAGAATGTGCATGCAGTTTAGGTAGTCCTCCTCAATGCCTAGGAAGCTTTACCCCCTCTCACTTTGGATACTATAGTATCTCGATGATACGAATTTCAAAGTGTTGTGAGAAGTATTTGTGTCATGCAAGGTTAGTATAATCAATTACTGAACAAGATCTTAGGTGAAGTACACCAAACACATTCATGCAAATTTACAAATGGCTGACGGGAATCCTCGAAACTGTAATAGTACTAGGCTCATATGAATTTCCGAACATTCTCGATGGTAGTGAAGTTGAACCTTCCTGCATTTATGCCTATGTGAACGCCTTCGATCAGTTCTAGTGATGCGCACTGTGCAAATGTCGCACTTGTAGTGTCAGTGGTGCACAAACAGTGCTGTTGCAACTGTGTGCACAGTATGCAACACAGTAATGCCAAACAACCTTCGCTACCATGCTCAACTTTCTACCTGCACTTCAGGAGCTATCTGTGCTGCTGCCTCCAAAATCCCAAACCTGTCTCAATCATCCGTATCGATGCAGGAGTGTGTTCGAAACACCCAAAATTTTGCACAATGTAGTACACACTTCGCTTCAGCCAGAGAATTCTACAAGTTCATAACTGAAGATCCTAACGGCCACCATGAACATTTCACCGAGGTTCTGCAGTACTATGACTAAACATCCAGATAATTTCAGTGTCAAATCAATCTGCCGCAGTTGTCTACAAGGACACAGAGGGGGGTCAGCAGCTGGATTGTTACAGTCTATTAATTGTCCTTCCAGAGTCAGGCATAGTAGCGCTTCGGACAGAACCGCACCCAAGAAGCAAAAGCGCTCTGCAAAGAGCTTGGCGTTCCATTGATCGCTGAGCAAAAGAGAGCCATGTGCTGTCTTTGACACAACTGAAAAGCAACAGTGTTCGTGACGCACCCAGACCACACTGTCTCACGTAGGTTGTCGTAGAATTTCAAAAAGCATCCAAAACATTCCCTTCCCTTCTTGGTCACAAAAGAGGCACCTGGAAGCAAGCAGGGCACAAAAAATGCCCCAAGTAACACCTTGTATCAAAGTGGCCTCTCACCGAAGGCCTCTTTCGCACCCAAAAAACATCAAAATAGTAGCCACAAAGAGCCATGTAATATAAGAGTTTCGCTAAGATCGAAATTTGAAAGGAGTTGCCTTTAGTGTCTCTTTAAAAGGAGGGACCCTGGTCTTTGAAAAAAAAATTTTTATTAATGAAGTCACAGTTTTGAGATTTTAGAGAGAGTGTATTTTTGTGTGCTGATCCTAAATAATGTAATTCAATTTTATGTAAAGCAAGTCCTTGTGCAGTTATGAATAACGTTATGCAAGCCTTTTGCAAACAAATCATTTAAGAAACTTTTCTGCAGGAAACTTGCTGAAATGCATGCCACTGGTTTCTACTGACCTCAAGGAAAGCAGGAAGGGTGAAATTATCATCCTGTGTATCATAGCACTTGAGTTATGTGGTTCTGAAGTTGCCACTTCAGAAACAGAAACTGCAGAAGAAAAATTTGTATCCCTTTTTCTCGACCGGCCACTTAAAAGCCGTATAACTCATGACCAATCTTACCCTCAGTGCATTCCTCCATGTCACAAAAAAGTAATGACATGCATTTACCGTATTTACTCGCATAATAGGCGCACTTTTTTTCCAGAAAATCCGGCTCAAAGTTCGGGGTGCGCCTATTACGCGGGGTAAAATTTCCGGAAATTTTTCGACTCGCAAAATTGAACACACCGCGTAAACGCACTCGTGTACAGGCCGCACCCCGTTTTCGCGAAGAAAATATTAAAAAAAAAAAGATCCGTGTAGGGCCGCACCGAAACTTTCCACGACACACGCGGGAATAGCCTTCGGAATGCACGCGCCGAGGCCTCCGCGATCGGCTCCGGCTGCGCGCAACGGGCGCTTGATCGCGGAGGCCACACACGCGCACAGGAGCTTCCAGACGCCACCCACGGAGGGCGCCCGAGGTAGAGCTTATCATCATCATCAACGTTTTCCTCCGCCGCGAGCTTTCGCTATCTATATCGCCATCAGCATCACCAGCTCGTTTTTTTTTTGTTGTTGTTGTTGCTGTCAAGTGCCGGGATTTGCAGTAGCGCGATAGTTATCGTGGTTTATGGCTTTGCCGCGGAGCGTTGCTGTTTTATCTCGAAGGGCAAGCAACTTAACAGCTACACGGCTGGGAGTTTGCTCTCGAACACGGTAAGCGTGCGGCAGGTCGGAAAATACGACGTGGCCGAGAAGTGCGGCAGTTGCGACTGCGGCGTCCCTAAATTTTCGTACGCGACTCCAAGCGCCGAGGTTTTCGTGGGCCTAAGTTGGGAACGTTTCCGGCTGGAGATGAAGCTTTCCAAACAGACGATTAAAGTGAGCATCCCTGAAAACTGTGTGCGGCTGTTCTACGCGATGTCGTTGTACGTGCTGTGGGTCCGCAGCAGCTGCGACGGCAGCAGCACTAGTGAGGACTAGTAGTCAGTTCAGTAAAAAAATTGTTAAAATAAAGATTGGGAAGCGGGGGGTGGCGAGGCGTCGGCTTGCACTCGTGTAAATACAGTATTGATTACAGTGCCAAGTTCGGGATGCGCCTATTATGCGCGGAAATAAAAAAATCTGATTTTTCGCGCCCTAACTTGGGGTGCGCCTATTATGCAAGTGCGCCTATTACGCGAGTAAATACGATAATAATGTTTCTTGCAGCAAAATTTCTCAAAAACTCTCTCCAAAAGAATACATAAAATACTCCATAAGTGCAAGAGGACTTATTTTACATGAAATTTAACAACATATTAGAGAGGTTTAGCTGAGCGGGTTTGTGCGCTCGCTCCGCTCAGCGAGTTAGCGGGAGCGCTACTGCGCATGCGCAAAGTGCTCAGGCGGGAGCGCGCGTGCGGAACGGCTCCTCCGCCCCACTCCCGCGCGAGCCAAGCAGAGACTGGAGCGGCCCGACGAGCGGGCCTCGCGCAAAGCCTTCTGGGCTCGCACTAGCCGAAACAAACGTAAACATTCAACATGGCGGCTGCCAGCGCAGGTCTTGCCGGATACTTTTTGGCATGGCGAACAGATTGCAGGCGGTGTCGAATAACTTGCGAACGTAATTCGATCACGATCGACGCTTGCACGCGTAGAGGATGAATGCACACGCTAGACAACGGTACAAATGCGTACACGCGCACGCTGCGAGGGGTGACTTGCGTGGTCTTAGCTTGGCTCTCGCAGTGGCGGACATTTAAATTTTTTTTTGTAATACGAAAGCTTCACTGCTAAAACCAAATCACTGTTGTTACCAGAAAGCATACAGCAAACGTAAACAGCTATTATTTATTTATTCACGCATATATCAGAGAGGCTTACTTATAACCATTTTCTGGCAAGTCCAGTTACCACCACTAGGAGGCGCAATGAGTCGCCTCGCTTGAGCGGTAGGGGAAGACGCAGCGCTAAAACTCTACTCTTGCGCGACGCTCCGCTGTGGCTCCGCTATGAACTGCGAGCGGAGCGGACAGTAAACTCGCTCAGCTAAAACTCTCTATTTAGGATCAGCACACAAAAATGCATGCCCCCTGAAGGTGTCAAAACTGACTTCATCAATAAAAATTTTTTTTAAAGATTCCCCCTTTAAACACACACGGTGCAAATCTCCTCCGCCAGTTTTGAACTCACCAGCTTCAGTCCAATGTCGTGGGCCACAAACTCGGGGGCGTTCGGTGGCGGCAGGTGCCAGCCAACGCGCCGGTCGGGGATGAAGCGCTGCTGCCTCAACTGCGCGTACAGGACACGGGTGAAGCGCACCTCCGCCATTACGCATGTCTCGGGAGGGAAGTGCCTGCAGTGACAGATAAGACAGGTAGGTGGAGTCTCACCTCCGCATAGCACCTGCCGCCTGTTCGCACCGAACAAAAGTGATCTGAGTGAGTGAGCCATTCCACAACTGGCAAGCCGATTCCACTAAATCTCCATAAGTACTGTCAAACTTAGTCCCTTCAGCACTGTGCAATCGAACTCCTACCCGACAGTCACTGTACCTGTTCAACGCAGTGGTACGGGTGAGGACCTTGTTCTTTCCTTAGCCTCCGTCTAGCCCTGCACAAACTGCATTGACTCAAAAGTAACACAAGTTTCTTTAACTGCAAAGAGAGGGGAGAGATCACCCCTTGCTTTAATTAAACTGAGTCAGTATCATTGAGTGATGGTAATATGGCAATATCTGTGCTTAAATTATAAAAATTCCCCAGATGACAACAGTCCCCTCATCAAGAGAAGCTTACGTGAGGCCGGAGTAAAACTTTTTATTTAGTTTTCCAATCTTTCATGAAGCAACATCAAGTACTGTTCAAGTCTCAAAAAATTATGGCCTACTAATGAAAGCCTGTACAATCATACAGTACATCCGCATAGTCTTGCTCATAGTGGTCGTGCTTCTTGCCTAAACCAACACAGGGTCGAGATGTCTGTGGATCCTAAGGAAACCCAAGCGGTTAAAACATGCAGCCTCCACTGCAGAGCGCCTTAAGGCCCCCCCTGTGCTGCTTCGGCGTGCGAAAGTACATTAAAGGTGCACTGAAGAGGAATCTGAACTTGTCTTTTTGCCGCGGGAACTCAATCTACACGTTCCAAGCTTTCTTAGAAACTTCGATTTATTGCCCTGTGTGGCCGATTTCCCTAATTAAATCGAATTAACGTCCGGCTCCCACCTTTTTTTTTTAATTCTCCCTCGTACGGTGGGCGGAGTCGACCAACGCGTGGAGCACCTTTCACCCAGTCCCGTGGCGGCTTGCCGCTCTGCCATCGGCGGAGTAATACGTAGTAGTCCGTAGTAGCAAATAGTCCGCGCGTATGTTTATTTCTGCGGGCTTATTTTGCGGTTATATTATCTGCAAATGAAACTATTTATTCACGGAAACCTAAAAAACAAAATGAAGCGAAAGCAAAGCCTCCACGGAGCTAGCTGAAAGGCACTCCCCGCGTTGGTCGACTCCGCCCACCGTACGAGGCAGAATTAAATAAAAAAGGCGGGAGCCGGACGTTAATTCGATTTAATTGGGGAAATCGGCCACACAGGGCAATAAGTCCTTGTTTCTAAGAATGCTAGGAACGTGTAGATCGAGTTCCCGCGGCAAAAAGACAAGTTCAGAATCCTCTTCAGTGCACCTTTAATGCTAAGGATGTGCGAATATTCAACCCAATATATTAAATATTCGATTCGTATTCAAGAAAGTGATACCCGAAAATTCCCAAACACTTGCCAGCAATCTGAAATTAGACCATAGCAAGGCCACAATATCCGGGAAAATTATCCGACGATCAAGTTTAAAGTTCAGAGAAAACAATGCCAGAGTCCTGTCCCCTTTCTTCTCAGTCGTTAATCTCATGGAACAATCGCATTCCAGTGCCGCTAGGCTTGACCTTGCGCAAAATTCCGCAAGGGGGCTTTCCCACATATCGCATGTGCTGCAAACAAGATGGTCGATGACCTGCTTCGAACGACTGCAAGGTGAAAGTGGGCCATTTCTTTTAATCCTTTTGTAATATGTTACAGACTTAATGCCCATACCCACGCCATTCGTCCTGTTGCCTTCGTAACTCTCTGTGCATGACCTCCGCCTTCCCGTTTTGATCAATTACGACATGAGAGAAAGCCTACCTGCGGGACATCGCGCGAGGCTCCCGAAGGGGCGAGTTGAGGTGCCACGACAGGGCAAGCAGTCCTGTAAAAATCCTACCTATTGCATGGGGAATTGTAACCCGCGCACTTCTCAAATGGGTGTTAATGGCTGGCGTGACTACCATCACAGGGCCCCTGTTACTAGGCCAAAGAATAGCCTGGCTGCATAGTTTCGGTTTCTGAGCTTCGCCGCTCACCTGCGGCGATGGTAGCTATCGGCCCACACATTTGCCAGTAGTCCAATCAATCGCAGCTCTGCACTGCTTTCAGATGTTGAATGGCGGGTTGCTGGTCATTTATTTATTTTCTCTTTTTAGAAGCTGTCTCACCGTTCCGACGCCAATGTGCGTTCCGGGACCCCTTGCTTATATTTGCGTTATTCTTCCAGCACTCCTAAACTGAGTTGTATGGACATTTTCAGTGAGCAGGCATTCAAGCAGCTCTGAAGGGGGGAAGCTGGTCTTAGAAAAAAAAACTTTTTTTAATGAAGCCACAATAATGAAATCCTCAAGAAACATGTATTTTTCTGTGCTGATTCCAAATATGTAATTTAATTTTATGTAAAACAAGTGCACTTATGTAATATGTTATGTCACTTTTTGCTGAGAGCCTTCAATAAATCCTTCTGCAGGAAACTTGCTAGGACGCATGCCATTGGCTTGTCTTCGCATCAAACTATGCAAAAAGGATAGCAGTCGAGTTACAGTGCTTTGAATTTGCAACTTCACAAACGGGAAGAAACTGATGATTTCAAAATCCTATAACTCACCTTCTATAACAGGCAGGATGATAATTTTACCCTTATTGCATAGCTTGATGTCAAGAGAAACCAATGGCATGCAATCTAAAAAGTTTCCTGCAGTATAATTTCTTTCAAACTCTAGGCAAAAGTTACCTGATAATTTGCATAAGTGCACAAAGAGTTGCTGTACATAAAATTAAATTACATATTTGGGATCAGCATGCAAAAATGCATGTTCTCTGAAGATTTCAGAGTTGCGACTTCATTAACAAAAATTTATTTCTAAGACCCTCTTCCCCCTTTAGGAAGACAGAGGGCAGCCCCTCTCCATACCTCACCCCGCCGCGGTGGCTCAGTGGTTACGGCGCTCGGCTGCTGAGCCGGAAGGCGCGGGTTCGATCCCGGCCACGGCGGCCGAATTTCTATGGAGGCGAAATTCTAGAGGCCTGTGCGCTGTGCGATGTCAGTGCACGTTAAAGTACCCCAGGTGGCCGGAATTTCCGGAGCCCTCCACTACGGCGTCCCTCATAGCCTTAGTTGCTTTGGGAGGTTAAACTCCAATAAACCAAACCAAACTCTCCATACCTCATGGCCCTCAGGACTCTCACGTCGAGGGGATCACGGGACACGAACGCACCCACGGCAGGACTCAGCAGGCTGGGGTCCCGCTGGAGCAGGGCCACGGCTGCCGCCGGCAGGTAGCAGTGCGCCCGGTGCTGCCCTGCACGGTGTCGCGCTGGCGCATCGTGGTAGCGAGCCACCAGTGACTTTTGCACGGCCGGTGCTGCCCTGCACACACAACCGACCACCATTGTCTCTTTGTGAAAAAGGGATAAGCGAATAGATACAGTGGGCACACACTGCATTAGTTAAGTCACTTGCTGTAACCACATCCCCTTCACAGTTTTTCCGAAACAGCTAGGGAGCACTGGAGGTAGTCTGGCTTTACAACAACAAGCTTGCGCCTTATGCATATACTGAAAAAAAAAAAAAAACGGGGGTTAGTGAAATAAAAAAAACGGGGGTTAGTGACATCCCAGTCGAAATCAAGAGGAAGAAATGGGCTTGGGCAGGGCATGTAATGCGAAGGCAAGATAACCGCTGGTCCTTAAAGGTGCACTGAAGAGGAATCTGAACTCGTATTTTTGCCGCGGGAACTCGATCTACATGTTCCTAGCATTCTTAGAAACTGCGACTTATTGCCCTGTGTGGCCGATTTCCCTAATTAAATCGAATTAACGTCCGGCTCCTGCCTTTTTTTTTAAAATTCTCCCTTGTACGATGGGCGGAGTCGACCAACGCGGGGAGTACCTTTCACCCAGCTCCATGGAGGCTTTGCTTTCGCTTCATTTTGTTTTTTAGGTTTCCGCGAATAAATAGTTTCATTTGAAGATAATATAACCGCAAAATAAGCCCGCAGAAATAAACATACGCGCGGACTATTTGCTACTACGGACTACTACGTATTACTCCGCCGATGGCAGAGCGGCAAGCCGCCACGGGACTGGGTGAAAGGTGCTCCACACGTTGGTCGACTCCGCCCACCGTACGAGGGAGAATTAAAAAAAAAAAAGGCGGGAGCCGGGCGTTAATTCGATTTAATTAGGGAAATCGGCCACACAGGGCAATAAATCGGAGTTTCTAAGAATGCTCGGAACGTGTAGATCGAGTTTCCGCGGCAAAAAGACGAGTTCAGATTCCTCTTCAGTGCACCTTTAAGGGTAACGGAGTGGATTCCAAGACAAGGCAAGCGTAGCAAGGGGCAGCAGAAAATCAGAAATCTTTAACATGCACTGACATTGCACAGTACATGGGTGCGCACTGACATCACATAGCACACGGGAGACGTGTGCTGTGCGTTGTCGTGTGCTATGTGATGTCAGTGCATGTTAAAGACCCCCAGGTGGTTGTACCTCCTTCTCCCCCTTTCTTCTTTCACTCCTACCTTCCTCCCTTCCCTTACTGTGTGGTTCGGGGTGCACGGAGATGCGAGACAATTACTGCACCATTTCCTTTCCTCAAAAAACACTTTTCCAATGATATGACATTAGACTTCATGGTGATGAAGAAATCTTGTTTTTGTCTTCGCACAAAAGAAAAACACAGCACTCACTTTGTCTTCGCAAGTGGAGATCTGATCTGTGCAATGGCATCTATGACGTTCAGCGGCTGTGCCCTCTCTGCTGCCTTCCCGTTCTCCAGGGAGACAATGTGCAGGCTGTTACGATAGATGTACACCTGCAGAAAGAAAGCAGAGCAGAGAGTTGACGGGAGGAGCCAACACATAGGTACCAGGGCAAGCTAGGCACAGCAATGCTTATTATGTCTGTGTCTAGCATCTATACTGCCTGGGAGTAGCAACTTCACAGTTATAGCATAGTTATAGGCATCCGTCTGATTCGACGCCTTTCTGCAAACACTCTCCAGTCCCCTAGACAAGGAGAACTACATATGCGTTGGCAGGAAGTAGCCTAGCCATTAGCATGCTCGGCTGCGGAACGGAAGGATGGTGGTTCGAATCCCGTCGTGCACAAAGATTTTTTTTTCTGGTCTGACTAGAAAAGCGTGACACCTCTGCTGACAACCTTCTGTCAACAACGATGAGGCATTAAAGGGACACTGAGGAGAGCTCTATCAATATTTTTTTTAAAGCAAAATCCGATAGTTCGACATTTCATGGCTTTGTTGCCACTTGGCCGGCAGCGAAAGATGCATTTATTTCTAGCAAATTTGGATTCGAAGTTGAAAAAGTTTTTCCAGCCGCTCTGATTCAAACTTGGGATTCTCTTATGACCACACAGGACGTGCACATGACGTAACGCAGACTCCGTGATTTCTGGCCGCCAGCAGTGCGGCCTAGCAGCAGCCGGAAAGAAAGCTACCATTGGCCGCACGTTGAAGGCATCTGTCGGCTATTGCGGCCATTGCTACCGTCGCTTCGTTTGCGTTTGCACCGGCGTTTTGCCAGCGTTACGATGGATCCCGTTCTCGAAGTCGTCAATGAAGTTATTGCAAATATACACCTTTAGCATACCGTGTACCTTGTTACCGTTAGAGGAATACCGGGAGCCCGCCTACCACCGGTGAGCAGGCGCTGATTGGTACCTATGCTGCAGGCGCGCGTGTAGCTGCCGGGGACGTGGCGCCATCTGGCAACGTCAAGGAGATCTGCGCATGCATTGGCTGCGCCTCAGTGATTCGTGGTTTCTCGTGTCCTAGTGTTGCTAGAACCGTTGGTTCTAGCAACACTGTTTTGTCCTATGACGTCATCACGCTTGTACTTGCGAGTTTGCCCTGTGGCGGCGATACCTGTATTTTGGTTCTTGCTCTTCTCTACGTTACAAGAGCTTTGTTGTCAGTATGAGTGGCGTTTTTGTAATCAGGAGCTGGTATTCTGTCGATACAAGCCAACTTCAATTTCTCCTCAGTGTCCCTTTAAAGGTTTTCGCCTTAAAACAGGCAGTACTAGCTTACCAAAGTCTGACACAAGCTGTAAGGATCAGCCATGCATGATCAAACCACAGTCTCTTTCCTGAATGGTTACAGCAGTGAATAAGAAAGGCCCACAATGAGTGCACACTCACTCGATTCTCAGTTGTCTCTGGGGTCATCCATTTCGGAAGGTGCAGAGCAGCTTCTACGAGGAGAAACTCACCATCGGCGTCTTCAACTCTGGGCACAAAGCACATGCCAACATCAATAAAAGCTAGTTTGTTCAACAATGGTCACACCTTCAACTTTTGTCTTTGGGATCAACATCACTCTGCATTTCTTTTTCTTTCTTTTGCGGTGACTTTGCTTACAGCAGAGCCACCGAAACACAGCAAATAAAGTGATTCTTCCATGCTACATGACATCATGCTAGTGGGGAAATATTTACACAACACAGATACCAGAACTGATGCATCCATCTGGCAGGCCAACATCTACTATGAAACAAAGCAACACTTTTTTAAATTCTGATTCGATCAACCAATGGTCACTTGTTTTAGTACGGCAGTAAAAAGGTTCATGGTAAACCTGAATCTAAACCATCGTCAAAGACAGGTGAAGTTCTGACCCCCTGCAACACTGAAGCTTATGAGCACGGCTGTGTAAGTCATTTCCCAGATAGCCACACAGTATCCATTCATGGGATGTCCACAAACAGTCTCCATATCAGACATAATTCCAGGATATCCATGAACTGTCAGCATGATTATTCTTGACAGCACTTTCATTAATTGACATCTCTACAAGAGTTTTGCGATATGATATGGATGTCACTCAACGTATATCACTAAGATGTGAACAGATTATTTCAGTAGAAGTCCAGTGGTCATAAGTGGACATGTACGAGCACCCTGTGTTATTACATCAGCTTTACAGGAAGATATATTTTATGGATATTTCCGGGATATAACTTAAATATCCACCCAGCCGCCACCATAGCATTAACTGACCACAGCTCAGGAACAAGTTCATCTACTGCTATGGCAACGACGCCACTGTACAGGGCTAGCCAAGCTACACACAGACTATCGCTCACAGCCACCCAGGAGCGCAGGTAGCACGTATACAGTACAAGTGTGGCTGCGCGTGACACGACAGAAGCTGCTAACGACGCACTCAGTCAACCCCATGTTCCTTACTTGATGACCAGATCCTTGTCTTCCTTTGTGAGCTCGAAGAGCAAGTACACGATGAACCACTCGTCCTCAATGTTGTCGCCGAAGTACGTGCTTCCTTCCAGATGGGGAGGAACGCCGTCTGTAAAGCAGGGCGAAATTTAGTGGAGTCGAAGACACGCCTTCGCTTGGCGCCTTTCCGATCGAAACCGACGCTCCAATGACGTTCCCTCACCTCTTTGTGCATCGATGACGCACAAGCTGAACTGTTCATCCTGCCAAATGTAGCTCGTGATGGCCGGTAGGAGTTTGGCGGTGTAAAGTTCGGCCTTTTTCTCGAGCTCTAGCTTCGTCTTTGCAGGGTTCTCGAGCTTGGGAAACAAATAATAGCGGACGGTGTCGTTCGCGACGCGCCTGGCCGCCGCCATACTTGAATGCGAAACTTTGGCGAAACTGCGAAACTATTAATGAGGGTAAAATTTGCGCCAGTATGTATGCCAAAGCGAACAAAGTCGAAATAAAGGTTATTTAATGAACAGTTTTTAACATATTTTTTTCAGTAGTTGAAGATAAATCTTACTCTTTAGTTACCGCGCACGCGTGTCGCAGCGTTTTGTCGCTGGCAATCATCGGCTGAATCAGTAGTCACCACTTGCAGCTCGCTTACGATTTCTCGTCATATGATTCCTTGTTGACGTTGTTGACTTCTTTGCCGCCAGTAATTTGGCGGTTAGCAGTTCCCACACATCTCGAATTGTTGTGCGACAGGGCAAGATGCTGAAGCCGCGAGCGCTAACGCAAGTTCTCTCCCAGGCCAACACCAGCGGAGTGCTGTGCACATTGTGAGTTGAGTTGTGGGTGGTTGCGCCTCCTCCCGAGTTGAAAACAAGCTCGACGGGAAAGCGTATCGTGATTCGGACGCCTTTGTGGAGTGCGAGAATTCTGATGTGTTGTTCTCGAAGTCAGCAGCTGGTTTTTTCAGGGATGCCAGTTACCTCGAGCCCAAATGCAAAGCCACAGACGTTGTGTGCCTATCACTCTCGCTGTCTTGGTCACTCTCAATTGCACTTTCTCAGCTTTGGTGTTTGTAAATCGCCTGTCGCGTAGCTCCAAGAACGCATTCTGCGGTTCTTGGCCGCCAGCCTTAGTAATGTCGGCAAGCTCTCCATCGGAATTTTAGAGCGCTACGCACGATTGGCGGTGGTTTGAAGACAGCCTTAGCGCATTCGCCATTTGGGCTATCAGCTAATCCTCTAGCGCGCATGACATGCGCTTAACGCCTTGTGTGCAGCAGTTCAGTGACGTCATCTTTCGGTCCTTTTTGCTTGAGATTCCATTCGTCACGGTACGAATTTAGTGCGCGGATTTGGCATTAAGTATCGCAGTCATAAACTCGGCTTTACATTTTCGATCTGCGTTAGAAATGTAACAGTGTTGTTTGTTCAAAGTACAATGTCAGAAAAAAAAAGTGCGCTGATGACGCATGAACTAAAGACTACTTTTACTGTTCTAGCAAGCTGTGATAAATCACTGAGAAATGGTAGCAAAGGAAATGATGTTTAGACAAAGGAAGTCCTACTTTGGCATGGCGTGTCAGTAAACATGCTATGTTTCTCTGCAGCAGCTCGAAAGAATTCCTCTTTTTGCTGGTTTAATGCAAAGGAATGGCCACCTTTGCTGTTTATCATGCAGTATTCCTGATAAGCTTTTACTTGTTTAGTGATCATTCGCGAAGTCTTCTAAAATGTGGCTTACTGGGGCATGTCGTGTGTGGTTAGATTTTTAGCTATTTGCTTTGGCTTTTGTGAGCATGTTTACCTGCGCTTGGGTATCTTGCTGTTGACACGGGGACTTGGACCAACTTAGCATTCTAAGCTGCTTCCTCTTTAACATCATGTTCCTTTTTATTTTTTTGTCGTCTCATGTTCACATTTTTCAGAGCAATGTGCTGACACAAGCGGCAGCTCAGATTCACATACAATGGTGAAATTTCTGAGCTTTTATGATTATGCCTGTGGGGTGAAAATGTCAGGATTCCTTTCCTTTACCTAATGCTTTATTTTTGTGTTAAGTGCGCAATGCCTTTATAGTTCCTTTGCTGTGTAAAAGGTGCAAAGTGTGCTCATATGCCCACTACTGAAGCATGAAAAAAATCCTTGAAAAAAAAAAAACCCTCATTGTAGGTGAGGTAAAATAACTTTAGCAAAGAGAGGACATACGATATAACATGGCAGAATCTTCGACACACTAGCATGTCCATCCTCTACATGTAGTGAAGCTCTGCAAGCTGTTGATATTTAGTGAGGAAATTTTCGAATTCCTGAATTCCTTACACTTATTGGGTCTGTCTTCTGCTGTAACATTAATTTTTTGTTTCCAACTTGAGGTTGCAATAATATTGTGTTCAGCATATTGTAATTAGTGAAATTCTTTTCATTGTGTACTCAGATCAGTCTATAGTAGCCGATCTTAAACGGCAGTAGCCACATGCCACGTTTCTTGTGCTTAGGTGGTTTGTAATGCCAAGTTATAGTTGCCAACTGTTTGCCATGGTTAATCTCTTCATTGAAGTTCTCCGAGGGGCAGTCTCCAAATTGCAGCGAATCGTGCATAGCGCCTAAAAAATTTGGTGGAGAGCTTATCGATATTGCTATAGCTGATGATCAACAACTGTGGATAGTACAGTCATGTGCAGATAACTTCGCTGGCGAGGAAAGAATATACTGAGGTCAACAGTGCTGACCATTTGGGCCATATCGACAACATTAATTGCCTGAAGCCTCTGCTTAATGCTATTTGCATGGTGCCACACTGAAACATTAAACAGGGTTAGTCTAAGACAGAAGTTTGTTTGCTTTAAAGGAGTGTGCTTTTAAGCATAGAAGCCCTTAATCCTTAGCTGTCATTGATCCATGCATTGTAGAAATGTCTGGCCTGATTGTGTTATGCTGCATCTGCTAAGCTTTTTGAGCGTAACTGACATTTATACTTCGGTCTCCACAGTGGCTCAGGCTGATGATGTTGTGTTATGGTAAATATTTCTGTATCACTGAAGAAATGTGCCTTGCAGCACAGATGTTTTGTATTGGATATAAGCTGTCATTGACAGTGTTGTCGAAAAGTTCTTTTGGTTTCATCTGTGAACACAAAACAGTTCTTAATTCCTGCAGATACGACCAGTAGCATTGCTTTTAATGTCATCAAACTCTTGGTGCGTGATGTCAGCTTGGAAGGTAACAGCATTCAGCATCTTTGGCATGTAGTATCATTAGCCCTGCTTCTTTGGCACGGACAGTAAAGTCAATAGAGATCCAGGGCATAACTAACATTCCATTCTTTCAACTTAGGTGTCATCGTATTTTTTTTTCTCCTTTTCCATCACAGGCTGTTGAACCGTGAGGGCACCTTGCTGGCCTACTCGGGCTATGCGGACAAGGACGCCAAGATGACGGCCGCCATTGCCAGCAGCATCTGGCTCGCCAACGAGAAGAATGCGCATGCCGCCATCAACGAGGGACAGCTGAGGCTCATCATTGTTGAGTGCGAGGTACCGTCTTCCTTTAGCACTCGTGCAAACACTCGTTCAACGTTGTAGTTGTCTGTACGCCCTTCTGGTAGGATACAGAACAAGTGTTTTGTAGTTGTAGAAACAAAATACGGATACAGTGGGATCTTGATAATTTGAATTCACTAAGTAGGCTTCTCCTTATGCAGTCCTCATCTAATTTTAATTAGCAAGAGCCACCTATATGCCCTTATGCTGTTTTAAGTTTTTCTTGTAGCAGAGTCCATCTTTGTTGGATTAGCTGCGGTGGCTCAGTGGTTATGGTGCTCGGCTGCTGACCTGAAAGATGCGGGTTCAATCCCAGCTGTGGCAGTCAAATTTCGATGGAGGCGAAATTCTAGAGGACCGTGTGCTGTGCGATGTCAGTGCACGTTAAAGAACCCCAGGGGGTCGAAATTTCCAGAACCCTCCACTACGGCGTCCCTCATAGCCTGAGTCACTTTGGGACATGAAACCCCCTAAAACCAAACCAGAAATTCGGTTTTACCCGAAAAAGGTCAGTATTCATGACATGCTGGCTATTGAGTAGGCATTACTCTCAGTCGAAGGAAAAAACCTAGCAAAGTACCAGAACCAGGGCATGAAACAAGACAGTTGTACTGTTGGGTGAATTGGTGATGTTGCACGTTTTGTGGCATTGCTCCGCTAGTATACGCGCCTTTGCAGATGGATGTTCCACCTTAGGGCTTTCCACTTCGTCTCCAAATGTCATCCTAACCACCATTCACTGTCACCATCTCTGAGGGCACTTTAAAAAAGGCAGAACCATCACAAAAATGCCATATTCTGGCTGCGACGGTGATTAAGCGGCAGTTCCATCGCTGCCGTCAACACGAAGACCACGTGATGACTTGTTCTCTCGTTTGACCCAGAACAACCCGACTACACTGTGACAGCCCACTCCTTTCCATTCAACTCCTACTCGAGTTTTTGTCTGGTGGGTCCATCAGTTAAGTTCCGTTCTCTTCTTAATGGCCTTTCTTTCTCCAAGCGCAGCTTTAAATGTGAACATTTGTGCGCTAATTACATGTAAATCAAATGGCCACACTCACAGGGTGAGATAAACTGTTAATGACTTTATACTGCACAACAATCCCATAACAGTATATCACTGAAAAAAAAAAAAAACCGATAGTTCATAAAAATGATACTCGTTGAAAAAAACCGAAAACTGAGTTCTGAAGTTAAAACTGAAAAGTCCAGCCCCTAGTTATCTATGAGGGACAAGCCTCAGAGGGCAGAGTGTGAACGTTATGCAAGACATAATTATCTGGTTACCCTTTGTCTTTAGGCATGTGTCGCTCTCATTCTAACCATTCAGGAAAGCATAACGGGTCCCATGGGATTCGAATAAATGTCTATCAAGTGCAGTGCATTCTTTGTTACAACTGAGCATCACAGCCGCTTCTGCTTTGGGAAACTTGGTGAGCACTTCCAGGGATCCTCCCAGCAGTCATGGAATAGTGGCCCTTTTTTGTAACTCCCGGTTCTTTAAGCCATTTTTAAAAGCCTAATATGCATGCTAATGTGTGTTTCACTGTCAGTATTGCAGCAGGCTTTTTCGATGCACAGTGCTGGGATCTGTGCTGGAGAATGTCTCCGGGGAAATAGGATTGTGTGGGAGAGGGGAAAAAAAGTGAAGTCGACGTAACATATGCCTCTTTCCCACGCTTTCATTCTTCTGTTGTCTTTTTTTCTCTCATGTTTATGTTTATTTCTTGCTTTTCGGATTGTTTAACAATGCGAAAGACCTCTTATGACTGTACTGTGATAATGTACAGTTGTTAGTTCAGTGCCCTGTGTGTGTCGTCTTTCCTTTGTCCCTCGTCTGCCAGCGCTGCATGTTCAGGACTGTGATAATGCTTGTGGCATGGCGCACAAATATTCATCACTTTGCCCCTGTTCAAAATGGCACCCATTGGCTGAGGTGGGCCGCTCGTGATGATGTGCCCAATATTGTCGTCCAGATTACTGGTAGCTGTGTGTCACTTAACCAGGGCTTTTTCTGTGTGTGTGAGTGAAATGTTAAAAAATGTTTTTCAGTAGGCATGAGGTGTCGGGAGGTGCATCAATATCTCCTTGGGCAGCTCTGTCAGGCATATCAAGAATGTCTTGGATTCCTAACATTGGCCTTGGGTTGTATTAGAGGAGTATGGAGACCAAATGTTGGTTGTGTACTATTCCTCTCTTGTAATGATGAGCAAGACAGTAAACGCCAATTGTCATGCGCAATTCGCCTGCATCTGATAAATAATTCATATAAGTGTTCTGGTTTTAGGAGTTCAACACCGACTATGTCGTCAAAGTTTAATTTCAGTCAAGTGTGTTCACAAAAACCGGCAGTATTCCAGCCGTGCCTTCATTCATTGTCATCCCAGCTCTTTGGCCACATTGGTTCACATGAGAATAGCTGCAAATTGAAACAGCATAGGAGCGATTACACCACTTTTTTATGCCGGACATGATCTAAACTGAACTTTGATGTTGCTGCCATCAGTTAATGAAACCAAAGCTGCACCAGAACAGAATTCATTTATAAATTCACTACCCGATGTTGGAAAATACTGCCAAAGGATCCATGTATAATGTTGTCTTTGGCACCATTGCAAAGAAGAAAACATACGAGCAAAAATTTGGTGCCAGTACTTTTTAACACGTTCACTGCATTGTGGGTCACCGGTGGGTCACGTCATGTATTCCTGCTGGGCGGCATAAAATATTGAGTGGCGCTATTAAGGTGTCAGGATGCTCACATTCCTCAAAGTGCCTGAGAAAAACGCACACGGCAGATTGCTACCGGCATCTATTTTCGGTTCCAGTAAGTTGACTTCACCGGAGGCTCACTGGTGGTTAACGCTACACCCAAGAAAATCTATGAGTGGGCTACAACTCTCAGGGATTAGGGCCTCGAAAATAACTGCTGCAGTCAACACGTTAAAGGTGTGATTTTGTTTCCGTCAAGCTCAAACCACCAAATTTGTAAATGAATTCATTGTACTTACCTGCCGCGGTGGTTAAGGCACTCGTCTGCTGAGTCGGAGTACCGGGTTCGAACCTGACCGCAGCGGCCGCATTTCAATGGAAGCGAAGCACAAAGGCGCCCGTGTGCACGTTAAAGATCCCCAGGTGGTCGAATGTATTCCCTAGACCTCCAGTACAGCACCTCTTTCTCCCTTTCTTCTTTCACTCCCACCTTCCTCCCTTCCCTTACTGCAGGGTTCAGGTGTCCACCGAGATATGTGAGGCAGTTGCCGCGTTATTTCCTTTCCTAAAAACAAATTTTCATTTTCAATTCGTTGCACTTTGATGTGTCCCTCAGGACGGCCAGGTGGCCATCACCCAGGTTGCCAACCTCCTTCTGTGCCTTCACGCCAAAACCACCGTGGGTCAGGGACTGCTGCGTGCTAAGGCCCGGGCCCTGGTCGAGTACCTCGAGGGGCCCCTGCTCCAAGTGGCCGTCTCGTAGTAGCCGACAAGCCGCCGTCCAAGGGCGCCCCCACAGCACCGTGCCGTTCCGCCCTGCGGGGGCAAGTTGCGCCTCGAGCCATCAACTCCACGTCATTTGTCTACGAGGCATACCGAGTCGCAGTATAGAACGCGGACTGTGTGTGGATGAACTGTTGCGACTCTGCCAAGTGCAGTGTGCGGTGTCTGCCGGTCACACAGCTTTCGTGTGCAGATCGTCCGCACTTGCGGAGTGACCCATTTAGAGTTCACCATGTCACGTGACGTGCAACTAGGAATGCTATTCGGTCCATCTTGTGAAGCTGTCATAGGACAGGAAAAAGGGGGAGAGGGGGGGGTTTAGATTTTAAAAAATGAATAAATAGAGGGATGAAATCAGTCAGCAGGCAAGGAAAGAGTGGTGGAAAAGTATGGAATGTCCATGCAGGTAGTTTCAGGGGCACGAGGTGTGGACTACAATGCGGTATGTCAGATTTCGTAGGCTTATTATGTGGTTGTGTTCACGCTTTGGTAACACCTAGATGTGAAAACCTTCTTTTTTCTTTTTTTGTATAATGCTCCTGCGGGAGCCTATCAACCAAAGACAAGGCTGCAAGTTGAGCAGTGTGGAGGGATCGCATATGGAAATCCAGTCTTCCAGTGGCTGGCGTAATCATGCCCTTGAAATGCATGTTGATTGCAGAAGCACTTAAGAGCAAGCAGAAAGAATGGGTGACTAGCAATTTAAGTACCTTAAGCATCATGCATCCATTTAGCCAGGTTTTAAAATGTCGCCATTGTGGTGTAACATTTGTGTTAGAAAACTTTCACTAGTTGATGTCAAGCGAGAAGAGCTTTGAGCTTCACAGGAGTAGGCAGCAGTCAATGAAAGCACCTGAATTGCTGCTGCCATGCTTAATGAAAGGGTTGTAAGTAGGATGCAATGGCCCCGATCATGGAATGAAATGAACGCAGAGTTTACACGGGGAGTTTTGATATGATACTCATGTTGTGTTTTCTGCACGAATGGGAAGAGGGCTTGTGCTGTTGTTTTCCCAAGCCACTAGGTTTGCTGGAATGTTGTTTCTTGGTGCTCGTAACATGCTAGGAAGCAGCCTCTTATTACTGCCGGGCAAGGAGACTTGCAGAGTTGCATCATGGCTGCCACTGTGTACAGGTGTGTTTGCGCTGATGTCAGGGCACTGCTTGTGTGTTGAGAATAAAGTTTACGTTGTCTTGCAACTTGTGTTTCTTCTGTCGGTCCATCATGGTTAAAACTTCAGTAGAAATCATGGCTGCTCTCTCGCTACAATTTCTTCAGAGTTGTGCGCTTCAAATGTGGCTCCGCGGTATCTTTCATGATGCTTACCTTGCTGCTTGGAATCTTGCACTCTTGTGTGAGATGGGCAGCGTACCGATCTTAATGTTATTGACAAGCACTTGTTGACACCCAGGTTTCTTACATAGTACAGTAAAACCCCGCTGTTATGTTTTAGTGTGAAAGCACTATTTCGATGGGCAAACCCCGAGCAAGGTCTTGCGATGTTTGTGGATTTATGCCGAGTGAAATAAAAAAATTGCCGACGATTACATTACTTCCTAATGCGAAATTTGAGTGCAGCGTTCCAGCTTTTCGATAAATTGAGGCAAAGAATTCAAGCAAGACATATATGTACAATTACAGACAACTTGTTATTTTTCACACATATTCCTTTCTTCAAGAAACACTCGCAGTTCTCGATTGTCATGAAGGAAGCTTTGTGGACGGAGAAATAGATGGATATATGCTCTACTTGCTGCACCAATGCCTGGTTCTCAAAGACAAGGTCTGCGCATGTATTTCGCGAGGTTGTCACAGCCGTGGGAACTGTTAGGAGCCAGAGGAAAAGGATGTTCTCCCATATAAATGGTAAGAAATTCCTGCTTGTCTTTATATCTACATTAAAGTCCCCTGCCACCCTGGCAGGTGGCAGCATTGTGAACGTTGTCAATGCCAAAGCATGCAGACATCTGTCACTACCCACTATGGCCACTCCACATAGCTTAAAGGGGCACCGCGATGATTTCCTCAGTACCAGTTAATATCATTAAATCGATTCATCGTGCGTTCCAGAGACCAGGGCAAAAAGAATTATTGAAATCGGAGCATGCAAACGAAAGTTATTCCACTCTGAAAATTCGAAATGAAAAGCTCAGACGAAAACGCACTTCACTCGCCCATTTCACTCACCCAGTACCGAGATTGGGCGCTACCAACAAGAAACACATCTAGCGCACACGCAGCGGAAGCGTGCATGCAGTTTTTGCTTTGTCGGGGTTGTAGACAGCCGCGCACTTTGACGGCGTTTCCCCCCGTGTACGCGACGCCGTAGTCAGGGCAGGGGTGACTAACGACAAAGGAAGCTCCCCGAAGTTTCTTTTTTAGTCGGACTGGAAGGCTGTCAGCGGTAGCCCCCCTCCCCCCCAAAACTCGACTCCCGTCTCCTGTCCGGCCTTTCTCTTCACAATTTTGGGCAAGGTGTGTCGACTGGCTTTTTTTTTCGCTGCCGTCTTGGTATGGTCACGGCCGGTCTCGACGCGCGCGCTTTCTGGTTTGAGCCAACGTTTTTTGAACAGCGCTGGCCGCCACGAAGGTTTGAAGCGGAATGGAAAGTGTCGCCCCTAGCTGTATTCTTGTTAGTTTTCGTTCGTTTTCCCTGCTTCTTTCCAGTTTTTGTGGCATGCGAAAAGCTTTGAGTACTCAGGGACATAATATTTTGGATTCATTTCGCAAGTATAAAGGAACAATATGCAAACTGGACGCCCAACCAATGAGAAAGGCAGCGCCCTATCTGGATGCCACCTCATTTCCGCTGCTGCAAATGGCCGCCGCGTTGCGACACCATCGGCCCGAAACAAGCATTTCTAGCGAAGATTAAAATATCAAATATTATGATTTCGGTGATCTCAATGCGCGTTCGGGACTCACAATGTCCCTTACTCTGCATACAAAGAATAAAGACCCCATGCTTTATATACTTCGCAGGGCACCTTTAAAGGGGTGGAGACACCAAATTTTGAAGCTATAAAAAGCCTGCTATGGGATTCCTATGTATGCAAGGGCACTCACAGCCAGGTGTTGGACGCAACAAACGTTTAAAAAATATTTTAATTCGGTTCCAAAGATTACCTAAATGCTCACTCTCACGATCTAGACCCATCGCTAGCGCCATCAACCATGACGTCACAAGGGGTGTAGAAAAATTAAAGTTTTAGTGACGTCATACCAAAATACAGTGACGTACGATGAGCGGGGCACAGCCGTGTGAGCGCAGTCGACGCACCAGCGAGCCGCGTTTGCTGCTAACCGCCACTCGCTCGGTTTGCGGCGCGCCGTTGCGAACAGCGTCGCAACGTCCGATTGCAGCTCGTTGCCTGCGTCCGGCCTGCTAGATGTCAACGGCTGGCCGCTCGCGGCAACAACGACGGGAAGCGGCAGCCAAATGCGAGCGCGGAGAGCGGCAGCGTCATGATGACATAGGGCGCACTCCTTGGAGCCGGACGGTCTGCGCGTCTTCGTGCCGAACGCCGGCATCTGAAGAACGCGATAGTATTGTTTGTTCACGTTCATAGCAAACCCTGGGATATATGATTATCAAAAATGCATCGTTTCTGACGATCGTTGTCAAATACCGAGTTCCTGGTAGAAGTGATGACTGCGATGCAAGCAAATTTCATCAGCCGGTTGTGCTGCTGCTACTGGTGCGGTTCGCCTGCCGTCTGCTAGCTCTGTTACTCAAGACGTCGTGGAAATCGAACATATCTTTTATTATGAGACGAGTTCACAGTAAAGGGGTGCCGAGCGGAGCACGTTTCTGAGCGCTCGCCAGTCCCGAAGCGCCCTCAGCTGCGGAGTCGATATGCGAAAGCAGCTAGGCCTAGCGACGACTAGGGCAGTCTGGGACCAGCGCGCAGGTCGTCGGCCGGCGTTGCCGCAGACAGTGTCGCTGCCGAAAGATCCACTTTTAGCACAGTCATGCTGTCGTATCTCGAATCTAGAAAGCATCCTTTCTGGTAGCATGGCTCTTTTGTATTTTCTTGTGCGGACGTGAAGTACGCCGAGTCTGCCGGCCGGTAGGTCAGCCTAGATACCGTCTGCCGACGTCATAAAAGCGAGCTAAAGAGTGTTCTTGACGTAAATAATAAACCATAGGACAAGAAATGTGAAAAAAGTGTCATTTTTGAGGATCGCTAACCAATACTGAGCTGCTAGTAGAGGTAACAACTGTGATATGAGCAAATTTCTCACAACCGCGCCTAGCAGCTGCCGCTGGCGCGACGTTGGGGTCCGGCTCGCCTGGCGCCCGCTAGCTCCGCTGCCGAAGGCGTCGAGGAGATTGACCATACTATTATTTTATTGTGAGATGATTCTGTTAACACTACAGCTATTTGTGAAAAGTAGGCCTTTTATTATAGCGCAGGCGACTTCCGAAGCACCGACCGCTTGCTAAACAGGCTATAGGCCTAGCGACGACCACGGCAGCCAGGCAGCAGCAGAGCTCGTCGCCCGGAGCGCCCGCGAGCGGTGCCGTTGCCGAAAGCTCCCAACATAAGCAGACATGCTTTGTCGCTGCTCGAGTATAGCTGGCAGTTCTGATAACAAGGCGATCTTGTCTTTTCTTGTGATATTCGAACACCATCCCAAGCAGCGCTCAGGTACTGCTGCACGGCAGCGAAGTGTGACACCGGTTGTGGGCGCAGCTTGGGTAGAGCGGCGCAGCCATGCTTACTGGCATTTTGCAGTGTTTCGCATCCTCACGCGAACCCGCAAAGGCGATATTAGCGTGCGAACAAAAAAAAAAGTCGATGTCCTCACTCATTGGAATCAGATCTGTCAGAATCCGAGCTGCTGGGACTAGACGTGCAGTTGTTTGTTTTCATGCGCTGGTCAGCACGTGTGTGGGAAAGCAGACGATGCAGCAGTAGGTGCGTCACAACTTTTGTGGGCCCACGTGACCAAGCGAAGCAGTTGATCTTCCCCCTCTGTGACGTCACTGTACAACTCGGCGTTCCGAAACCGAAAATCGTTCACCTAAAAATGCTATAATAAATTATTCACTGTGAATATATGAATCTCTGAGTGTGTATCATGCTTCCTGGAGCCATAAGAAACGTTTGAAACTAAGAACGCGCGAACCACAAATTTGTTGTCTCCACCCCTTTAAAGCCCGATTGAGATGTCCACCCTTCCAAGAGAACAGTGCCTTCCCTCTGGTTCAGGTGTCCACCGAGATGTGTGAGACAGATACTGCCCATTTCTTTTCCTCAGAAAACCAATTTACAAATTTTACCCTCTGCTTTCCAAGCAACCCCTTCCCTCGCTCTATTGGTTTATTTATTTATTTATTTGAACATACTGCTAGCCTCACATTTGAGGCCCTTGCAGGAAAGGGACACATTACACATTGAAAGCAACAAACTTCAAGTAGGCACGGTCATAAGCAATTTGAACTGATGAGGCAGTAGATATGCATTCTATCTTGGTTTATACAAACGCTAAAAATTGCAATTTCGCAGCTGTGGGAGACATACTGCACATTTCCTTTCCTCAAAAAAATACCGAACACACTTTGGAAATTCTAAAGTGTGCTTGGCGAAAGCCCTGTGGTCAACCCACTGCCGCTACCCCGAACCGTTTGGCGCGGAATCACTGGGCCGCTTCGGAGCCATGCGTCTCACTCACTCGACTGCAATGAGACGTCTGGCGAAGGAGCGGCGGTGTAGTTCTCACTGCCGACGCGCGCGCGCTCATTCTACCGCTACTGTGTGACGTCATGGTTGCTATGCCCAGCTGCGCCCCCCACTGGCGCGCCGGTTGCTAAGGAGGGAAGGAGGTTGCGCTTTTACTTTCTCTTTTCCAAGCTCCCGCTCCATTGCTTTCGCAGTGTCCACTGCTGATTACAACGGCGACGCCGCGAAACGCAGAAACGGGCGCCTAAGAGCTGCGCTCTAAAAATAAGTCATGTAAATATTGCCGCTACTGGAATAGTAACCCGCGACGGCACGAACAGAGCTTCACTGAGAGCTACGCAAGAGCACTAGGCTATCGCCGCAGTCAGTCACGCCTCGTGTTAAACTGCATCATACTCGCGCTGTGCATTGCGCTCCAGCTTCTTCTTGAACTAATAGGGAACCCAAGCTCAAGTTTGGGAGCGCGACGCCAGCGCCGCAGCGGCGAGCAGCGGAAACTCGGGGCGGCGCCGTAGCAGACGCCCTGCTAGCTTTGTGTGCACGTGCGACGGGAGAGTCGCGCGAGGCGCAATCTTCGCGCTGACAGACGCGGTCTCAGCGAAGCAAAAAGGAGGTAGTACGAAGGCGGTAATGTAAAAACCAAAGCGTATGTACACGGTGATCCACTCTTACCGCGAACACGCGAGTATGCGGCCGCGCTCTTCGGAGAGCCAGTGAGTCTGTCCCTACCATGCACGAAAAAAGTGACAGACGACGCGCAGGCAAGTCGCTCGCTGCTCGATTTTCCAGCCTTGCGACTGGGAGTCGCAAGCCGCTGAACTAATCGGCGAGACATTGGAACTTTTGGCAATGACGCCGTCCGCGGACAGTAGAGCTTTCGGCAACGACGTCGCCCGCGGCCACGCCGGGCGACGAGCTGCGCTGCTCCCTCGCTGCCGTAGTCGTCGCTAAGCCTAATCATTTCGCACCGATGCTGTAGCTGAGGGCACTTCGGAACTGGCCAGCGCTGTAATAAAGGTGCTACTCGCGTCACCGTTTTACTATGTTCACCGTCACATAATAAAACAAAGACGTGACCGATTTCCGTGATGCCTTTAACTGCGGAGCCAGGTGACAACAGGCGAGCAGCACTGGGCATCAGCAAAGCGGCTTTGGAAAAGAAATATGCTTGTATCGCAGTTATCGCTTCTACCAGCAGCTCGGTATTGGCCAACGATCCTCAAAAATGATTCATTTTTGACGTTGCTCTACTCCAGGGTTTGGTATGAACGCGAACAAACAATATTAGCGTATTTTTCTGACGGCGGCGGCAGGCAAACAGGTCGGCAGGCCGGCCCTAAAAAGCGCGCCGCTGTCGCTGTCATCATGACGCTTATACGACTGCGGTGCACATCAATACCGTCACGACATCATCCTCCTGGTCACCGTAGTGCATTGAGAATCGCACCGAGCGCGAGTGCAGGAGACGCGGTCAAAGCAGACGAAATTCTCGAAAGCGCGCAAGCAATGTTATTCCGGAGAGTTTTCGTTTCAAGCAAGAAGGCGACCCGCAGGTCGCACTTGCAAGTGTGAACAATGGTGGTCAAATGTTTAGGGGGTTCCCCCAAGGTGGAGTAGAATGTTGACGAACTGTTGCCTGGTCGCATGTCCTTTCGACTCGCACGTAAGTGGATCGCCCTGCGCATCGCATGCAACAACTGACAACTACGATCAACAAGTGTCTCGCTTTATTTCTCACAGCTGATAGTACTTCGCATATTTCGAGCATATAATTATACCGTGGACTTACCTCTAGTTACATGTCATACAGTACGACGTTAATACTCACTCGAGAAACGCATTTTACAGTCAAATGGGCCTCCTCATCGTCGACCGTCTGCTCCACACAGTAGACGCGACTAATCAGTTTCCCCCCTTTAATTAAGTTTGCATTGCAGTACTGCGCGTCAGTCTGAACGATCTTATTGTGGCTCATGCAGGCGACACATCGCGACAGCGCGGGCGCGCGCACGTGCAAGGAAGCGCGCGTGCAAAGAAGCGTGGTGAAAGCAGCGCGAGCAGCGAGCAGCGCCCCAGTTTCTACTTTTCTCCCATAGATGGCGCTGCACATCAGGCGCAGCAGCGCCACCCGGCGATGCTTTGGGAGCCTATACTTCTATCTTAGTAATATTCGCGCTTTGAGCTATGTGGCGGTACGTAGTGACAGAGATGTGTTTTCACGTGTCTAGTTCAAGGGTCTCAAAATTCTACCGTTTCTTTCCTGTTTTTGTTCTGCTTTTAGTGAGGAGAACATGCTCCTGTAAGCATGTTCCCCTCGATCGCTCGCATGCACAGCAAGTCCTAAACGCCCTGCAATGGTTCTCCGTCTGGCTGAGCACCTCTTGCTAGAAGGATGGCAGCAGCGAAGAATCCTACTCAATCCTCGTTTATCTAAACCTAGAAATCGCACTTTTAAGCTTCTGATGACGGAAAACGCGGATGACCGAAACAAAAGCCCCGAAGCCAACCCGCGCAACCGCACCTCGTGCTGCTGGGTCACCTCGCGCCATAGTTTCGTTTTCGTGCCGTGCCATGCGGCAGTGGAGCTGCAACACGTTCCGCGCCGCTGTAAGTGTGCTCGACGTCGGCGTGGGTGCAACACACTGGAAGCTGTCGAACACGGTGGCGATGGAGTCTAAAGTTCCATTTTCGCCCTGTCGCCGTTCCGCGTGCGCTTAATGTAAGCTATAAAAATGCCAGCACGGGGCATTTGTATAGCCGCGATATAGTTTTATATCGCGAAGTGGCATTCGCGACGCCGGAAAGGTGCCTCAGTTACGACGTAACAACCGAGTTTGTATTGCATGGGCTTCTATTGGAGCTTGTACAGGACTGGCTCACGAAAACGTAGCAGCTGAAAAAACGCAGCACCCGGGAACGTAACAGCGGGGCACGTTCCACTTGCAGGATGTGTGCCAGAGCAGAAAACCAGGAATGTTGCTGGCAGGTTGTTAGGAAATTGTGCATTCATCCCAAAGCAGATATGGTGATGTGAAGTATGATATGTTCTGTGAACCTCTTCATTTTTGCTGATGTGGCAAAATGTCAGAATACAGCTGCGGACAGTGCAAGTACTAAACCTGCATGCATCGTCCTAAGGCATTGAAGAAATCCTTGCAGTTGGCCTTAAGAATGTAACCCTATAGCACCGAAGAAAGACACGGTTGACTGACAGCTTTTTTATTTGATGGCATATTTAGTTTTGAACACGAAGGCAGTTATAAAGCTGCTAGGCTGATAGCAAAAAGCAATTGCTCTGCAAATTTCAGTGAAACTGCCTTGAAAAAGTTTACTTGGCCCATATACTACCACCAGTTCGCCACCTTAGCGCGAGCTCTTACGATCTGACTTGCAGGTATATACTAGTTGTCAGATACCAAAGGGCTCGGCCGAATGCTGGGCCATTTCCGGTAGCCAGCCATGGGCTGTCCTTGGCCCGAGCTCGGCCAATGATGTCGGGCCATAATTGAACATTGACATTGGCCTTACATGGGCTGACCTCCGCTATTGCCGACCTCACGCCAAGCTCGAGGACCGATCTGCCCGAGGCTGGACTGCTCGCTCCCACAATAACCAAATGACAAACTACCTTTTATTCTGCTGGGCATACTGGAATGGCGGCTGTACGATACCCCTGTAGCGACCCGCGTGGCAGACGGTGGCGACATGTGGAAGAGGACGAAGTGTCGCTAACGCGTGCTAGAGGGCATTCGACCTCGGCAGGACGTTGCCGCCACCACTCCGCCGCAATTTCTTCTCCGGCAGCCATCTAATAAACGTGGCCGCGGTCGCCTGTTGGCCGACCTCCACACCCCAATGTAAAAAGTTTCCATGGCCCGTCGATGACCCGTGTTCGGCAGCCAACCAGGCCTCCCATGTCTCGAGCTCGGTAAACCAGCTCGGCATGGTTGGAAGTTGGTCGACATTGGCCTTGCAAGAGCCGATCACCGCTGATGCCGGGCCATGCTCAGCCCTACGACGGCCTACTGATATTGCCGTTTGTACTTTAGTAGGACACAACTTATAAAAACAGCAGTTGCTGCAAGATAAGTGGATACCAAGAGAAGGCGTAGCAGGGGGCGGCAGAAAGTTAGGTGGGCGGATGAGATTAAGAAATTTGCGGGAATACGGTGGCCGCAACTGGCGAAGGACAGGGTATAGTGCCTAGAATATAGACAGGGTAATTGGAGATACGCAGTGGGCGTAGTCAGGCTGATGATGCTGACACTGGGCCGCGGTGTCTTGTATTACTCCGCTGGCCAATCGCAACTGTAAACGAAACCAATTTTTTAATGTTTGACTATATCAAACAATCGACGTATCAAAATTCTAGAGTTCATATTTTTTTTCTTGTGCTAAGCGTCTTGTTTACGTAACAAAAGAGAGGTCTGCGGCTGATTATAATGGAGAAGTTGTTTGGCCCAGTGCCGACATATTTACTGGTGAAATCTGAAAATATCACACGATCGACACACAATGCTTAACGACAAGCAGATGCAACACGCAGATCAAGGTATGGAAACTGCAAATCAGAAGAGGTCATGTAGCACAGATCTGCTGAGCTTATACATCCACAGAACGAATATTCAAAATCTAAGACGTTGGAGCCAGTACTAGTGGCCCACATTAAGCTGTTATTTCATTCAGTTGCGATACTGTGCTGACACAAGAAATGCAAATGAGCGGGTCATATGTTAATGTTCGCAACGTGGTGTGACACTTCGTTGCGAACATTATGTAAACGTAATGATACGTGATTTTCTCAGGTACCATGACACGTGACGGGCGCGTCATACTTTCGTATTCGAAAAAGTTCTGCCGGCTGTTACACGTACGAGCAAGATATGTAGCCTTTTTGACCAGCGGTTGCGCCCTAATTGCGCACAATTATTTCGAAATTTACCTGCAGTGGTTGGTGACGCGGTGTCAGCCTGTTTGCACACGTGTCGGCGGCCAACTATTGCCAGTGGTCCGAATTGTTTGCATCTTGTCATTCGTTGGTCTTCTGCCAACCGTTGTCCGAGTTTAGTCGGCCGGGCGCATCGGCTACCATCTCAAGGCCGGCAAATTACCAGGCCAATTTATCTTTCGACGTGCGCGAAAGATAGGCGTAAAAGCTGCTTTGCTCATTGTCAACATTTTTACAGGTGTAACTTGAATGATATACTTAAATAGGTAGTCAAGCTCGAGTCTTGATGCCCGACTTGTTTAATCGTCAAATATTAAAAAGCCGATTTCCTTTACTGTTGTTTAGTTAGCAGAGCGACACAGGACGCCGCGGACTGTGTTATACCTACTGTTTTTTGAAGTTGTACTATACTATGATGCCACTGCGACCATGATTACTAGATGCGTCGCACAAACTAATCCGGATGAGACCAAAATGCTGGGCGTAGACATTTCCTCCATGAGCTTATATGCTCCCAAGACCCTCCAGTACGAGCAAGAGGCGCATGCTGATATAGCAAAATTATTTCCTATCATATAGTTTTGAACCTGTGGTGACCAAACCGGGAAATACAATCGGTGAACTATATTGCCAGAACCAACACGCCCGATTTGCAGCATTAACCATGTTGCCATTTCACACAGTAACTATATCAGCCCGTCATGTTTTTTAACTTGCACCAAACTAATTTTAAAAATTTCCGCCGGCCACAACACGATTGAAACAATCTCCACAGCTATTAGCGGTTGGACCGAACTCTTGCAGAACTGGCGTAACTGGTGGCCAACTACGGCCCGGTGTAGGGCCTTGTCGTTTACCAATGGTCGGTTATCTGCCTTTTGCCAATAACTGGCCGACATGGCAGTGGCCCAAGCTAGGCCTGCATCTAAATGGCAGAGCATGTCGGCTGCCGACTAAACACCGGCAACTAACCAACCATCGGTCACTTTTGATTGGGTTGTGACCAGCTGGAGTAGCCGTGTTCTGTTCACGTATTTCGTTGGCCAAATGATCCGCCACTTGCTTTCCCAATCCCCACGTGCGAACCATTTACTGTCCTCGTACCACCAACTGCGTATTAACGTGGAGAGCGAGCTCACCGGTGAGCTCGCGTTTTCACTAGGTCGTGCACCACGTAAGCTAACCCGGCTGTGCCTCCAAGAAATCTGAAAAGGCCAGCAACCAGCACGATACGCGCGCACTTTAATCCGAGTACTCGACAGCGGTGTAGTCCCTTGCCAGGAAAATTCGCAGGTTAAGCTATTTTTTTTTCGTCTGCTCTTCTTAAACCATATTCCCGTGGATGTATTTTTGGTGCCTAACTGAGAAAAAAAAAAGCCCCACGAGCCACCGTTAATGCCTATCGATGTTCATTTCTAACAGTGCCAACTGCTAGTGGTACTTCCCATGCGATACACGCCAGAGGCACGGAACACAAGTCGCAAGACATGATATCCGTCTTCCGCCAAACAGGAGTGCCGCTGATCGAAAAGAACCAACAGGTAGTCCTGGCACACAGCGAGTCAAAGAATTAATCGCGACACCATTGGCTGCAGAGGGGCCTGCTTTGAGGGATATTTGCCGCTTCGTCGAATAGAAAGTCTCCGCATTGCACGTTATTAAGCAGCTGCGGCAATAAATTTGAACTGAAGACTTCTCTATGAAAGAGATGTGAATTGTTTGACACAGGTTTGAAGCTGGGACAGTAAAGATGCAGAAAGATTGAACAAAAAGCACGGCAGGTTTGGCTGGACTCCGTTTCACTGCTTCGTCTGTGCCCCGCTTTCAAGTACAGGCCACCAAAACTAGACCACTGCAAGTCCCTCTAGAGCGACACAGTCACTTGTAAGCAAATTTTTAGCCAGCACCACATGAACAAGCAAAACCAAGTGGCCAAAGAAAGACTGCAGGAGATTCAGAGAGCACTTCCTGCCTGCATTTCATTTATTGTAAAAAGTGAGCAGAAAAAAAAAACCGGGAAATCACTCCAACATATGAATGTAATATTGATACACAATTGTAAATTGGGGCGGTGTTGAACTGGAAGTGTAAAAATACGTGCTAGAAAAAAAAAGACAGGAATCAACCTCACAGGGGATCAGAGAACACTGGGCCATTTTGAAAAAAAAAAAAAAAGTCCTTTCAACAACACTAAGGCCCTAAGGCAAGAGTGCGTTGCCGCGAATTCATTATATATAAGGAAAGGTGGGGAGAATTGGGAAACCACGTGTTCTGCGCAGTAACGGGACATCACATCCGAATGTGCCACCTCCTTACCGGCACAAGAGGGTATACGTTGCCGGCCAGATTACAAAAAGATAAAGTGTACCCAGAGGCCACTACGTCATGTGACCAGGCTGCTACCCTTCACCGCGGCTTCCGAACCACTCCTGCCAAGATGTCAGCTACCCAGGGACCTCCGAGTCTACGAGTGGCCACGGCTCATAAAAGCCGATGTGATTAAGTAATATAAGTCGCTGTGCGTTTTCCTGACCGCAGTTTTCTCAGTACCTCAAGCCAGGCAGAAGTTGTATTGGTTGGGGGAAACTGGTTGCACTGAGGTAGCCTGCTATTTGGAGACTGCTTTAGCAGTATATCCGTTAAAAGTTTCCCCAAAGATTAGGGAGCATTAATTGTGCGACCAATTTCATGAAAAGGCTGACAGGGAAATATAGAACAGCTCTCTGCTTAAGTTCCTCAACGGTACAGAAGGGAAGACCCCGCAATCCCGCGGCATATGTCTATCGACAAAGTAGTCAAACTGTCAGTTAGGAAAAAAAAAAAAAAGAATACAGGAAAGGTTCACAGAAGAGTCCTGCCAGTATGTCGAAAGGCCCAAGCAAATGCTCCTGCATGAAATAAACTAAGCAATCGCAAGCATATATTTCCCTCCCATCCGAACGTGATATTAGCTAGTGCCAGCGTACACTTGTCAAACATGTGACTATGCTCACAACTCATCACTTTGTCTTGTGCGTGGTTAATGCAGCTAACTGCAGACATTCACCTTGCATTTCGGGCAATTCGAGAAAGATCATACCTGAAATGCTTAGGAAACAGCGCGGTACTTCACTATAAAACCTGAGTTCAAGCACAGATACCAACTTTTGCTTCCCTTAGTGTTACAAAAGAGAGCACTGCTAGCTATAAAAGCCAAAACCGAGCATGAGGGTAAAGTTTGCCGCCACGGCACCAAAGATGACAAGGCAGAGTACGCTGGTTTCCCAACTTTGTTTTCTTTTTTTTTTATAGTCACCAACTCTTGGAGATGGTAGTGACGCACAACAAGGAAGAAAAAAAGAAAGTCATCTGCACAGTGCTCGACAGTCCCAAATGCGCAAGAGCCTGGGCGGAGGACTAAGGTCCCTAGGGTTGACATCCCAGCGGAAAACAGCTGCAGCGGCTGAGGGGCATCCCGGTGCCTGCAGCAAACGTTTCACATGGCGAGGTCAGGACGAGTTCTAAAAGCTTTGATGACACACAAAAAAAGACATGTGGAGAGGCAAGGGTGAGAGTTGGAGGAGAGCAAATGGTAGTGAGTCTCTTGCCAAAATGAGAGAAAAAAAAAAGAAGGAAGAAAGAAAAAGGAGACAAGAACAATGAAGCCAGGAGGAATCAACTGATTACACAAAGAACTCCGACCAGAACGAACGGAAGAGTGAAGGAGGTGATAAAAAGAAGGGTTAGAAAAATGAAAAGAGACAAGAGGGGGAGCAGGGGCGAGAAATAAACATAGGTCCTTTCTCTCTCTCTCTCTTCATCAAAGGTGGTGGTGGTGGTGGTGGCGGCGGCGGGGGACGGGGCGGTGGCGAAGTCTCACGCGCGTGCCTTCTTGACACTCTCAGTCGATTCCTCCTCTTCCGCTTCGAGGTCCCGTTTGGTGCCCTTCCCTGACGGCGAGACGTCCGGCACAATCGCGTCATCTGTGGCGATGGCCGACGAGGAACTGTCGTCTTCCGCTGCTGCTGTGCCGTTGTTTTCCGCCGGTCCGTCCTGGCTAGAGCTCTCATCATTCGTGACCTGTGCCAAGTCCGCACTGGACCGCGAGTCGGAAGGCGAGGACAGGGGTGCGTCGTCGGCCGCACCGTTGGAGGCGACATTGTGGTCGTCATCCGCCGAAGTGGTGGTGGCTGACGGTCCGTTGCCATTGGCTGATGGCGCTTTGTCCTTGTGCTTAGAGAGGTCGTCTAGGAGCGATGGCTTCAGCTCCCGTGCCACGTAGTGCGCCCAGAGAACAAGTTCTACCTTGTGCGGTGTCCACGTGCTTTCAGGGTCTGTGCAAATAAAAAAAAAGAAAAGAAAAAGCAAAGCCAAAGGAGTGGTTCAAGCTAATTTTCTCTTTCAACAACAACCTTACCAAGTTTCTACAGAACTAGAAGGCATTCTCTGGACTCTGTGGTCCAAACTGAGCTCATCATCACAGTGCATGCTGCCTAGGCATGAAAAAAGTTTCTCTGGTCCATCACTGAATAGAAGCCTGTGGCTGGTTTGTAAGTAAAAACTCGTTGATACGACTTGTAATTCCGATAATTCGAACTACACAAGCAAGGGTCCCAATGAACATTTGCAGACCACATCACAGATAGTAAACATTCATTACTCAGAGAAAGTTGGGCACAGGTGGCTACTTTAGCTCATTGGTTTCAAACACTTCTCAACACTGTGCTAAGCATTCATAACAAATTAGCAACAAGGTTGTAGCTGCCGAGATTTCAGCAAGTAAACATGCAACAGGCACAGTGTATGAAATCACATGCCGTAGTAACCCATTTCCGTTCCTTAACATGCACCGACATCACACAGTACACAAGCCTCTAGCATTTTGCCTCCATTGAAATGCGACCACCACGGCTGGGATCCACACAGGTGTTACCTCAATGCATATCTCAAAACTTGTCTAACCTGAATGCGCTACACTGTACACTAAGATTTTTCAAAGTAGGTTCTGTAGAACTGCTGGGTTCTTTGGGGTGCTTTTTGGACTCCCTAAACATCTATAATGTGCATGCCTAAACCTTTCCTTTTCCCACTTTACCTTAGAACTTACCACACTGTAACTAAAAGAAGATTTTCCTTTCTCAATATGGCCAGTCACTGTTTTGAATTTCATATCTTCAGAGGTGCGCAACTTCATCCTCCTCCTCGCATTTATGTTAGGTAGCAAGGGATGCAAATAAACACACATGGCCTTTCTTGGCATCCCGTAAAAGCTGTTGGGGTTCATCATCATCATCAGCCTGACTACGCCCACTGCAGGGCAAATGCCTCTCCCATGTCTCTCCAATTAACCCTGTCCTTCGCCATTTGTGGCCACTGTATCCCCGCAAACTTCTTAATCTCATCCACCCACCTAACTTTCTGCCGCCCCCTGATACGCTTGCCCTCTCTTGGAATCCACTCTGTTACCCTTAATTAAGGACCAGCGGTTATCCTGCCTTCGCATTACATGCCCTGCCCAAGCCCATTCCTTTTTGGTTTGACAAGGATGCCATTAAACCGCTTTTTCCCCCGACCGACACGTCCCACTTCCAGTCTCTTAATGTTACACTGATCATCTTCCTTTCCGTAGCTCTCAGCACTGTCCTTAGGCCGAACCCTTTTCTTTAGCCTCCACGTCTGCCCTACAGGCGAGTACTGGTAAGATACAGCTGTCATATACTTTTCTCTTGAGGGGTTTTTGCCGAGGCTAAAAGACAGAACCCCTGCTGTAGACAAATTCATCTATGCCACACAGAAAAATGTTCATATTTTCCACTGCCCCTTCATGTTCCGTTTAATTACACCAAGGCAGAAAACAAGGCCGATGAATGCACCTAAGCAAGCACGAACCTTTCTTAGCCAGCTGCTCGGTGCAGGTCTTGATGCGCTCGGCATAGTTGAGGTACTCGGCGAGTGTGTAATCGGTGGCCTCGACGCCCGGCGTGCTCAGCATGCTCTCGTCGGCCATGTAGGGCGCCTGTTCGGGAAAGGCGGCCGCCAGGATGGCAGAGGCCGTGGCCGGACCGATGCCCTTCAGGTTGGTCAGCGCCGTGATGGCCCCCGACAGGTTGGGCAGCTTGCGGAACGCCTTCTTGCTCGTCGACTTCACCGCCAGCTCTGTGTTGATGCGCACCAGGTCCAGCAACTGTGGCCGGTACTTGCCTCTCTGCAGCAGGGTAACACAGGAGAGGAAAACAAAACAAAACAAAACAAAAGGCATTGATCTCAGTGCGCCGCACACCAGCACTTCCGTCATTCCGCTTCCTCAGCAATGCTGCTTCAACTGTAGCTGTTCTCACAACCACACAAAGAGCCCTGTTATGCCAATTACACCAGTATATAGCAGGCCGCTGCAGAATAGAAAATCTGAATCAGAATGTGCAAAATATTGAGAAAGAACAACAGCATGAAACAAACGGATCCCACAGGAACGGCATCCGAGTGCTTTAAGTGCCCTCTATGTTAATCTTTGTCCCTGTCTACCTCACAATACCGCACGAAATCTGGAAAAACAAACAAACAAACTAGCCCAGATGTTCACTGACCACTGTCTTTGCAGACGCACACACAAGGGCACGCATTCAGTCATCGTGAAGTGCAGAGGTGACAAGCTACACAACGAAGACAGAAGCTCAATGCCATCGACCGCCTTGAGACCCTTCAAGAAAAACAATTTTTGCGTACTGTCATAAGAAAACCATCACGTGTTATGAGGAATGCAATTTTAAAGCAGATGACAATTGTTTGAAGCTTTACCACATGCACAGTATTCGCTCAGTGTACTAAAATGAAGGATGACTCAAAACTTAATGTTGAGAAAAATATTTCCATCAATAAATGAATCTGAACTGCGAAATGAAAAGAGCATTTTCTGTTAAAATTTTTTTCTTTAAAATGCCTGAAGTTGCAGCATTTATGGGTTATGGGTTGCAAAAAGAAGATTGTCAGTGGCTTGCAGTTCTAGCACTGCAAAAGAAAGATGGTATGGTAGGGGGTGCAAGGTTTACTGTCCCGTATAGCAACACGGGCTATGAGACTCTGTAGTGGACTCCTGATTATTTCAGACAACCTGGGATTCTTTAACATGTGCCGACATTGAAGAGCACCAGCTGAATACCACAGCCACTGAGCCTCCACAGTGGGCAGCACTAGAGTCACTAGATAAGTTTCCAGAGCACTGCCATCCTCCTCTCCTCGTCACTGAATTTGGAAGCTTCACGACTACCCCCACCTGACGTTCACAGCGCTGAAATTACACCCGTGGTTCCCTGTGCATCCACCTTATCTATGTCGTTATAATAAGTGAAAAAATTTAACTGCTGTATGATTGGCACAACTAACTTTGTAGATATTGTGAACGGACACTGAGATAAAACGGGAAAAAGTCATTTTCGTGACTCGTTGAAGCAGCACCTTGTGCATGTATGCTGGTTCTAGAGGAGAGGCCCGAGGCTTCGGAAGCTCGGCACTTTATGGAAATTCCCCGAAAACATTGGTGTTTGCCGGTATGGCAACTCTGGGCCGTGGTGGCCAAGGAAAAGGTACACGACACTCTGAACACTTATCCGGTGGTTCTAAGCAGCACGGAAAAGGAGAACTATGTAGCAATTCCACTCACCATTAGTTTCCACTTCATTATTTTAACGAGCTCTTCATGAACTAAATGCTTGTCCTTTCGGGACTGTATGACCTTGGGGAGCTGCTCCTGGTACCTGCAAAGAGGACAGTGATGAGTAAAGCATCCTTGCTGAACATCTCCAACTCATATCCTTCAATGCCAATGGTCAGGTATGCAATTCCCAAGAAAAAAAACAAAGGGCCGGATGTAAGAAAGCCTGGTAGATGTTGCACCACAACCAACAAACAACGTGTAAGCACTCAAAGGCAGTTTACTCTTGCTATTCTGAAATGTGGTGCACTGCTCTTGCAACCTTGTCTGCTAGGCAAGCAACCACAAGTGACCAGGACATTCTGACAGGCGCACTGCTATCATGCAGTTAATTAGGGTTTAACAAAACACATTGTTGAGGACAATCATGTATAAATGTCATGAGTTAGCATTCACCCAAAAAAACTTCTTAATTTTTTGAGTTTTCATCTGCACCACCCCTTGCACTGCTGTGCATGCTCCGCAGAGAAAAGCAACGGTTGATCTGCACGTTTCAGCAGCTGTTTTTGAGACAAACTTTGTGCTAACTCACTTGTGAAAGTGTTGCCCAAGTCTTTAACGGAATGCTACACATAGCTGTGACACGTGGTTATTTCTTACAGCGACGGCTGTATGGGAATTGTTCGGTGAAATCATGCTAGTGGTGTCGTTTGAGTGTGCCATGCTGCCACACACCATACACCATATACTACGCCCATCTACGGCCGCCTTATATTGACGGATGAACGACCTTATGTGGATGGATGAACACCCACCCCAAGAATGGTTATTGCGTCCGGCTACTTGAACACTCTCAGCAAAAGACAACCACTAGAGCTCTTCCGCGGCACTCACGAGTGTATCAGCATAAACGCACCCGACATCTCATGTCCCCACCCAGAGCTACTAAATACTCCCGACTGGCATCAGCGTTTAGCCCCCAGCCCCGCTGTCACTGAAATGATAGGCACCCTAAGTTAAAAGAAAACCCAACACCTTTATTCATATCTTTGTGAATGCTGCTCAAATATTCTTGCCCTAAAGAACACACGGACCGAGTTTTCAAGGAACGCACATCAACATTTGAATACTGCAGCTTCTGCAGCCTTTGCCAAGTGGATGAAAATTTGCTAAGAGTAACTGCGTAACTGTAGACCTGCGGATCAGTGTGAAATCGCTCTGCACGAAATGGCTTCAGGTGGATGGAATAAGCCCTAGCCTCTACTTGCTCTGCCTGAAGAACAGGTTTCATTCTTACGACAGATGATCATATACCAATGCCACATCCCTGAAGATTTACCCCCAGGCATCACCACGTGAAAAGTTAACCACAGATGAACCACAGCAGTTCGAGCAGGAAAGTTTTTTCCTTATCCCTAAGGGCAATGCACCGGTAGATAAGATGACCCGATAAGAGACGGACTCTCACTACCTCGGTGTATGCAACGGCGGTTGGTCACTGTTCCACGCCAACACCAACTGCTGCTCAACTCTCACTGGCACTTTAGTTCAACCACGATTGGTGATCCCAGTTGAACAGGTCAAAACAAGATGGCGATCCAATGGTCTCGCTGTATTGCCCGAGTCTGCCACGTTCCCCCTCCTACATGTCCTCATATTGCACAGCAGATTGCTGTCCTGACTAGAATAGACAGCAGTCCACAACTTAGCACTAACATACACACAGAAACATGTGGACATGTAAAGTAGTGCATGTGAGACTGCAACCAAGCGCCGATTAAAAACAAGCTTCTCTAATGGATTGTCCCGACTCTGTGCAGTATACAGCTGGGTTATGTGCAAAGCATGAAGCTTGTGCAGAAATTGCCATTTCATGACAGAAAACATAAAATGGGTGCTTAAAATGAAGAAAAACATCATACAAGCATATTTTTATTCATTATAGAGTGATCTGAAGTTTGTACTAACTATAGTGGAAGGTGCTGAGTAAACACATTTCACTGCTCTGCAGTCCGGTGGCAGTTAGAAAATTGAGCTTCAATTTAAACTGCCCTTGTAACCGATGCGGTTACACCACAGCACCAAAGCACACTGACAGTACTGAGGAATAAGCAACCGGTTGGAACAGATGAAATATGAATGCCGAGTGTGAAGTAGAAAGCAGCAAAACAATTGCAACACTGCTTCAAAAACGTGCTTAGTACATATTCTTATGAAGAAGAAGAGGGCAGTGGCGCGGGACGGAGCGCTCGCGCTAGGCCCACAGCCATTAAATCATATTATCTGTCATCATGTCGTCCTTTTCCTAGACTTGCCACCTTGTAACAATATTTTCCAAAGTGCACAAAATATCTACCGCTTACATAGAGCAGCCTTTTGGACATATTATATTTCAAATTCTAATACTTCATCAGCATTTCAGTTTTAAAGGAACCATGAAATAATATTTAGTGAGCTTACAAAATGTGCACAAGCGATCATTATTCAATCACTAATCACCGCACTGCAAAAATGCTTAAGCTAGCCTAATTAGCATTGAAGATATCTGCAAATAAAAAGTGATGCTCCTCGTCTGCTCAGCTCATATACCCTGACACTTCAGGGGGAAAAAAATAAAGAAAACAGGTCAACACTGCACCCCAATGAGAAGGTTTGCCCGATGACTCCCTTTCATCGGGGTAGAGGAAGCAGGAACGTGCGCGGTGTGTGCCCTACTTGGTTGGGATCTACTGCCAGTAGCAATTAAAAAATTTTTTTTTGAAAATTATAGGGTCCACACAGAACTTTTAAATTCAACTCGAATACTTGCAACGACCACGCCTACTGGTCGGTTTCATTAGAATATTGCCCTCAAAATCATTTCAGGGTCCTTTTAAATAGCAGTGATCTGCAACAGGTGGCAAGGCAAATGATCAACACAAAGGTTATGAAAGCACAAAGTGTGAGAAAGAGAGAACTGCTCACAATAAACAATCCCAAAAGGTTGCACAACGAGATCTGATGTCAGCAGACAGATAATGCTTATCTACACATCGTGCACTGCTAATAAAAGCCAACAGAAGCTTCTGTGGCCTCGACCTCACTATCGCTCTTTTCATTTCGAAATGCAAGAGACAGTAGTGATTACGATTACTCAAGCTGAACTATGCCTTGTTGTCACTGCACACAACAGCCCAGCGAGCAATGTGGCGATGCCAATGGAGCCCTCAATGGAAAGGTCTGTAGCCGTGTTAAGGGAACCACAAGGGGCCATGTTGCATAGTCTACTCGAGGGTGAACAAATTACCCAAGCAACCACAGATATCCGTCGGACGTACGAGCTAGATCCGAACGTCCTTTGCCGAGATCGGACGTACGAACACAATCCGATTTCGGATATCCGTATTCGTACATCCGCCGGAGGTACGGACAGTGTCCACTTTTGTATATCCGCATGAGAGACGAGGTGTACGTCCAAGGGCGTCCGCAGAACTTTTTCCAGGGGGGTGCACCCGATGGCCGGTTATGGGGGAGGCGGCAGCTATGTAGTTGTTTTCTACTAGTGCATAAATAATATCCGTAATTCCAAGGGGGGGCAACCGCCCCCCTTGCCCCCCCTTCCGGACGCCCATGTGTACGTCCGAAGGATGTAAGGCCGAGTATTTTCCAGGCCATGAGTATGGATGTTTTTTATTTCACAGAAAATTCGCGTCTTTCGTGTATGTATACTGTTTTATTTGCATCAGTTGGAGGGTTTGACGCGAAGATGTTTGCAAATTGGTGCAATTCCACTCCTTCCTACAGTGCAAGAGCCGCCAACGAGCTAAATTTATCTAAGAGGAGAAGCAGGTGTTGCAGAATTTTGCAAGAACTCAATGACTAGTTTTATATTTATAAAGCTTCTCCAAATTAGTGGAGTTGTGCGACATGTCTACCGTTTTGCTAGCTAAACTTGCCATTGAAACCATTCGTAAGTATCAAAACTCCCGTGCATTCTGCTATCACCATCATCATAGATGTTAGTTCACGGTCAGTCCAAACCAATCCATTTGTACGGCTCCGTAGCGCTGTTGTTGATTTGTCGCGTAGTGTTGTCGCGCAGAGCTTTGTACCTCTGTTATTATAATGTGTGGCTTTGTTCGGTCTGTGGACGAAAGTAGTATGTAACTTAAGCAATTCGAAAGATACGGGAAGCGCCTGGAGCTCTTCTGGAACACCGGGATCCCGTACAGCGTCGACCTTGGTTTAAAGAAGGCTTAGTGCGCATGTGATTGCATACGAAGGTATGTATCCAGTACACTTCTTGGAACTTGCTTCTAGGACAATGCAGCATGCTCATATAACATTCGTTCACAGGACAGTGGGAGCAGTAAGCGCGAGGAGATGGCTTCCCCAAGTGTGTGCTGTTCTCGCACTTTCGGGAGCCCTCAACTCGCGCGGCTAATTCCCACTCCTCTTCAAAGTTGTGGGACGGAGTATTTTCGCATCTTGTTAATTTTTAAGGCATCGCTAGGCTCACTGTGCCTATATAAAGAGTGACAACGCGCGAAAGGCAGACCATAGGAAGCACTTGTAGTTCGCAGCGGAAGCTTTGCGGCTCTCTATGCACAGTCGCGTACAGTGCTGCGCAGGTTAGTGCCCTAAGGCCCAAACTCTGAAAGCTTCCTTTCCTTAGAAGTCTTCCTAACCTTACGTGAGGCCGCCTTTCCGCGAATGTTCGATGGAGGAAGCCAGCTTACTCTGAAAGCTCTCCTCGCCTCTCCTCAAGTAAGGAACGCATGCCGCGTGTCTGGGTTCGAGGGTTCCTTCACATCGGCCAATAGGACGCCGAGTAGGAAGTTGCATTCCCGTGGTGACAACAAACATGGCGGCGCCCTTCGAAGCTGGGCCCCTCGATTCAAACTGAATTCGTCGTCGTTACTGCGCTTTTCAGTGCGTTCGCTAGCCATAAATGGGCCATCGGTCTTTCGCTTCCTCTCATCTCGCCTCTAAGGAAAGTATGAGTGATAAATTTGCCTTATTTTTTATTTAGATTGGCGATTCAGCCGTTGTTAGGCTTAAGACCATCGGTTTGTTGACAGAAATGGTTTCCGTCCTAACAACGAGATGGCGCCACTAGGCTGAGCTAGGCAGAAAACTCGTCCACCAGATGCAAGGGAATAGCCACGTACGTCAATCGTCATGTCATTGCGTCGCTGCTTGCATAAGCTGAATTAAAAGTGGAAATTTGAGAAACGTTGTAACGTCCCACAAAATACCTGCGTTTAGCGTACGTAAGCATGCACACGCTTATGGTACATTGACAGCGTCGATTTATGCTATTTGCTAGCCATATCTCTCACGCCACGAGCGGCGACGTGGTGGCCGGGAGGTGTGAACGAGGCAACATTTCGGCGGCGGCGGATTTCGCTCGCTCTCGCCGCCGAATGCCCAAGTGTGACAGAGCCACACCGTTGCGGAATCTCAACGCAAATTCTTCCTCTGAGTGCACTTCCACTGGATTCACCGCGTCGCGAAGCAACCTAGCTGTTCGAGGATACAGGTACACTTCATCGAATGCGTATTCGCAAGCACGGTTAAAAAATTGCGTGTAGTCGCCCGCGTAGCGGTCAGTCCACGCTGCCATTTTCTCCCGCCTGCTCAACTGCGCTCACGCCGGGCTCGCGTCCTTGCGCCGCGTATCGCCGCCCGCGTGAGTGTGCGGAGTCACTTGTGGCAGCAGTGAGGTGAAGCACTCCTCCAGGGCCAGGAGCGACGTAAGGACGCATGAAGGCAGCTGCCTCAACTGTGAGGAGGCACCAAGGACGACCTTACTTAGGGCTCCTCAGTAAGGAAGCTTTCAGATTGACATGAGGGCTCCTCACTGCAGTGAAGGCTCCCTTACTGAGGTAAGGAAGCTTTCAGAGTTTGGGGGTAAGGCCCATGAGAATAAATAAAGAACAGATACATTGTCAAGTTGGAGAGGAGGAATAACCGCGAACTTGACAGGACTGAAGAACGAGAAGAGGACAGGACGAGCGGTACTCGTTCTTCAGTCCTGTCAAGTTCGCGGTTATTCCTCCTCTCCAACATGTCAGACCAACTGGCCCAAAGCTTCCCCTTGTTGATACATTGTCAAATATGGTGTGGAAAAGTGAGAGCTGTTATTGCCTTATACTTATTGAGGTGTTTGTTAAAGTGCATTGTCTGTTATACTTGCAGCATTAAACACTTCTATTAATTGGTTCCAATGTTTTTATTTGGGCTGCTGCATTGCACCATTTGTTTCACATGACTGATGTTTGCCGCATTCTTTTTTTTTTTTTTCAGAAATCCTGTGGGTGGGAAGATTACGGATGTGTGTCCCAAGCTTGCCACATTTGAGGAGTCACATTTAAGAAATTTTCCGAATATAACCCATTGCTCCGCTGATGTGTCATCAACTACAATAAAATATGCGTGCTATGCATCAAATTGTTTTTGGTTTTATTGCATCGCGCGGAGTGTAAAAAGCGCGCATGCACCATATATGCGAATATTCGAGAAAGATCCGCCAATGGATGTACTCAACTGGACGTCCGTCGGCGGGCGAACCGTATACCTTTGGCCACCTTTCGGACGTCTACCGGCTGTTTGCGGATGTTCAGCGGACGTACAGAACATCCGAAAAAGACCTCTGTCGGCCGTCCGAAGGATATCGGTGGTTGCTTGGGTACCATTAAGTCAGTGGTCACCCTCACGTCTAAGCGATCCCACATACTGCTAAGCATTATGAACGTAATGCAGGAAACCGCCCTGTCGTTCTTGCAATTTTTAGTGCAAACAGTATTTACGAATAAAAAAAAAAATTCTGCCGTAGAGAATGAGCACCCCAGTTGTACAGAGTTTGTACATCTTGCACTGGTAAAAATGCCACGTGAAATTTTCAAGAACATCTGCAATAATGTTGCATTCTGCACCTAAAAAAGCAGAGCAAAAAATCACCAAGCATTAAAATAATGTTACGAAATTGTCAGGTAACCTCCAGTAACAATATTTTAATGTCAAGAACCAAAAATGACATAAACATGGTGCTAATGTATGAAATGTTATAACGTTGCATATGATAAAATATTATAATATAAAGATTAGTCTAATATTCAAATTACGACGGCTCCAAAATCATAAAACCACACTCGGCCTCATTTTCAAAGGAAAAATTACAGCGCCTCTCCTGGCTCGATCTCGTTTCCAATCGTTAAACAATAAAACAGATCGCTCGCATCGATTTCTTCAGACTTGCGCGACAGTGATGACAGAAGGCGCACGACGTCAAAAAATAAATCTGCAAAACGAAATTTAATATTAAACAAGTGAGACATTTGTAGGCTTAGCGAGGCCGAAGCGATTTTTCTTTTCACTGCGGTCGCCGCACGCGCGCGCAAATTCGCCGGATGACCAGCGACTTTTTTCGCTCCGTCGAAGGGAATAAAAAAAAAAGGGAAAATCCTCAGCCTGCGACGGCGACGAGTGGACAGGAATGAACGAGATTAAGAGGCGTACTACAGAAAGAGACGAAGAAGTGACGCAAAAAGCCGAGTAGAAAAAGTAGAGCGCGCGAGCGAGCGCTCGCACGGACCGGCGGCGAATCGCTTTTTATCCCCGAGCCGGCGAGCGGTCGCTCAAAGCGAACGGCGCCAGCGAAAACGCAGAGAAAAAAAAAATATAAAGAAAACGAACGCGTCCACCACCACATCGAACCCAGCAGCAGCGGGAACAGCAGCTCGGCGCAACGGCGGCAGCACTGGAGCGAAATCTCCCCACCGACGCGCCGCTTCAGCTGCGCCGGATGTTAAAAAGGAAAAGAACAATTTTTTTTTTTCTCTCCACCGGCACAAAGAACCGCACAAACATAAAAGACACCCCATCGAGCGAAAAACCCCCCTCCGGGCAGCAGGCCGCTGCTGAGCCGGCACTCAGCCTCCGTTCTCGGAGGCCAGGCGGCGCTCGCCGCACCAGCAGCGGTCGTCGCTCGCTCTCTCTCTCCAGCGACGTGTTTTTCGCCTTCAACCGTGCGCCCATTTTTCCGCTGCTGCGACGCCTTCTTTCTTTTCCCCCTTCTTTCTCTCTCTCCCCGCCACGGTCAGCGCACGCACGTACGCGGCTGCCGCCGCCGACCCCTCGCACTCGGCGCCGCTATCGCGCACACGTCCTCCGCACGAGCAGTACGACGAAACACCGGCGAGCTCCCCAGTGCCAGCAAGCGGCCGCGCCGAGAACGTTCCGAGCCAGCACACAGCAGGACGGGCCGAGAGAGAGATGGAAGGAATGAGAAAGAGGAACGCTCTGCGCTCTTTTCGTGACGCCAGCACGCGCTTTTCTTTGCGCTCGCTCGCCTCTTTTGCTTTTTTCGTCCCGGCGGGGAAGCTCTTCTCCCCTCCGTGCCGGGTTTCCCCCACCCTCCACTCTTTTTTTTTTCTCTTTCCTCTCTTCGCTCTTTCCCTGCGGCGCCGTGAACCCAGCTAGGCCTAGCCCGAATCGATGTGCCGTGCAGCGCAGGCGGTGGTAGCAGCAGCAGCAGGCCGTGCCCGTTTCCTCCCCCTCCTCCTCTTTCCCCGTCACCTCAACGCCCCGCACGAAGCCACCCACGTCTTCTCACTCTCCTCCTCGCCCAGAACGCTGCCAGGCCAACGAGAAAACAAGCAAATGGGGATGAAAAAGGGCAGGAAATAAAACGCGGGATTGCGCCCCAAAACAAAAGCGGGCCGACGGCGATTCGGAAGCGATTGGTGTGCGGGGTGGAAAGGAAGTGTCGACGACGACACACAACGTCGAAGGAGCGCGAGGGGGAAGACGAAGGAAGAGGGGGGGAGGCAATCCGTCCGCTGCACTTGAACAAAACAAAACGCGCACATCACGAAAAAACGGAGCGCCGCGGCGTTGGGCAAGAGGCTGTTCGCCGCACGCGACGACGGGGCAGCAGAGACGGTTTCGCGCGAGCAGTGGGTTCGGAACGGCGTCGCTCGCTCGGCCGAACCGCCCGCTGTCAAAAGCCGCGGCGGTCCGGCCGTGTGCGTGCGTGCGAGATCGCGACGCCGGCGGCGTTCGTTCGCTCGCTCGCTTCAGCAGAAGCGGCTGCGTCGGTGGGGGGGACACGGACACGTACGGTCGGGATTAAAACATCGCTCGACGCGCTAAAAGACGTGTCGGGCTCGAAGCGCGCTTCGACAACGCGTTCACCGCTGTTCCCGCTCGCTTTCGGCGGCAGCCCGACAAAGAGGCCCCACGGCCTTGGTTGAGGCTGGCCCCGGCTGCCTTTTTCTGCTCCATCGCGACAAGGGAGGAAAGAAAAGTTTTTTTCCACTTACCAGGCGTCGAGCTTGATGAGTTCCTCGGGGCCTCCCTTCTTGGTACGCAGCGCGGCCTTCTGTTTGAGGACTTCTTTGTACAGGGACAGGACATAACTCCACTGGCTCGGCGTCGCCTTGGTGAAGAAAGTTAAAGTCGTGTCGCTCGGTTCGGCCATGGTGTGTAGCTTGAACACGTACACTTCTCTGTGACTTGGCTGCGGCCTTTCCGGGAACAATGAGGCAGGCGGCGCGAGAGGTTTTCTAGGCCCAACAACAGATGGCGCCACCCTACTTTTTGCTGCGTTCCATTGGCCGCGCATGAGTACAGCGTCGCTTTGCAGGGAGGTTCGCAAAAGCGCTGCCTACATTCTCATAAACTTGACGTCACATGACGTCAGCGCTTTGAGAGACGTCTGCCGCGCCAGCGGCAAATGGAACACCAGTGCCGTTTAGCAACCGGAAAAATGGTTTCGGTTTATTTTTAGTTGGAGACCGGCAGCGCCCAGGTATGCAGCGGACAGCGAGCGAAGCTTGCATCAGGACAGCCCTGCGTGTCACGCGTGTGCGGCGGTTTTGGCCTCGACCGAGGCGAAAACCGGAGCTTTCCGTCGAAAACGGGCGTTTCGGCTCGAGTACGTCGCCTCCGGAGCGAAGTACGGGACCTGCAGGCACCCGCAGACGCCGAAACGCGCAGTGGAAAAGCACCGCAGCGTGGGATTACGTCAACGCCGTGAGGGCGGAGCGGTCTCTCGAGAAGCCACGGGACGATGGCTGGGCATCCGTGGAGGGAAGCTTGAATTCGCGATCGGCCTAGTGCGGAATCCTAGCGCACCACCGATGTCAGGGCGCTTCGGGATCCGGCCCTGAACGTCGGCGAGCGCCTCGTCGGCGTCATGAGTGACTTGAACATGGAACGAGGTGCGGTATTTCCTTTATATCCGCTTGAGCGTGTGCTTACGTAGACGCGTCATAAGGTTCATCAAACAAATGCTCGCGCCACATGTGTTGCCGCGCACTTGGCCGTGACATTTGCGGCACATGCCTCGGCTGTTTGACTGACGAATGAATGGTACTGCATTGAGCGCGGCGCCTCCGTGAGGAACGGTTTCGCAACCGCGCTGTGTCAAGTTTCGTTTCACCTTGAAACCAGGCGCTGCGACGCTGCGGTTTTGTTCTCGAGGGGTCATTTCCAAAGCCTCAGTTGCTGAAATTCGCGGCTAGATTTTGTGTGTGGTCGGTGCAGTTCTGAATCGGTGCTTAAAGATAGGCAGGGGATGGCAAAACAGTCAGTTACGTTTTATCCCTGATCTAGAAAGAGTCCAGTACCCGAATGCGCGTACTTTGTCGGATTATTAGGAGCCGCAGAACTACTGCGGTTGGGGTTTGCAATCTACTTTACGAAAAGCGGGGAGAAATGTATGAAAGCGGAGAACAGGAATGCCTGGTTACTTGAATGTAGTTCAGGAAGTTGTGTGATCGCTGCAAAACACTAAAACGAAGAGAATAATAACAAGCTGACAAAGGCCCCGAGCAGTCTTTGAAGAGGCGCGTATTGTCATGGCTGCAGCAGTCATAATTAATCTAAGGCCACTCATTCTGCTGTGCTTCAAAAAGAATCTGCTGTTTACAGTGTTGAGCAAAAGTTATTAAAGCTCACTTGCGTGGTTATATGGAAGAATTCCTTAATGCTGATTGCAAGTTTTTATATGACCGCCTTAGTGCTGGACTATTTTATTTCGGTAGCGAAGGTTGTGATGCTAGTATCACAAGCACCGATTCGTTCACCATTGCATAACAAGCAGTATGAGTAATCAAATATGTTTGATGTCTGTCTGCTGATAGCAGTAGGTTCTTGGTGCAACTGATTGTTAGTGATTGTCTAATAGATGTTACAAACAAAAGGCTTTGCATTTCATTCTAAACAATCATCCTCCATAGCTGAAAATCCATGCATTTGAAGAAAAAGAACACATTATCTAACTGAAGAATTGCTGCTTTGGTTTGTTTTTATAGGCTCCCACTACTGAAAAATCTTTCTGCACTCCTAAGGCGAATGTGTTTGGCTGCAAAATAGCAGCAATCCTAACTGTGGAGGTTTGTTTACTAACCTTCAAGACAATAGTTGCTTGGAGCGTTTGTTGTGTCATGGGGATTGAGCTGATGGTTGAAAACTCAGCTGCAGTTTCCTGTCGCGCATAGATTTTAGTTTCTTTATTCATGTCATATGTAATGCATCATGCGAAAAGAGATGTATAGAATAGGATCTATCGCAGGGTATTGCATCGAAACCTTGCTATGCCTCGTTCAACTGGAAGCAATGGAAACAGCTGTGATTTCAGTGTCACTAGTAAAAACAGTGAGATGCAAAGTAAATGTTAACAAGAATGGAAGTTCAAAATGTTTGCCAGCTGTACTTGGGATTGTCGCCTGCACAGTTCTGTTGAAAGCTGGTGTTAAATTTCCTCGCTTTTTTTCTTCAGCGTGCGTGTGTTCTGACATTTCAACATATGTTTTTTCTGGAAAACTGAGTATTTGAGTCATTACCCGGAAGCCTTACTATGCGGAATTTTACAAAGGCCAGCTGTTGTGGACATGTGTAAAGTCCTGTGATTCATTTTTTCATTATTCATTGTATGTGCTCAGTAGGAAGTAAGGTTAGGGGCTGTTCCCAGTGTTGCGACCTAAGCTAGCTGCTTTATTTTAAAATTTATGAAACAGGCGTGTTTCTCTGCGAAGCCTTTAGGGTTTAAGTTTGAGTACAATGGGGCTTGCGATCATCATGGCAGTTATTTCATCATCTGCACGTCTACTTTCTTTTTTTTTTGAGTTCTCGATCGACATTCAGTTTTGCACTTCCAACTGGCAGTGTTTTGATTTGACAGTGGCTGGGGATTTTACTGGGAGTTCACCCATAGTAGAGGTGTGTACTGTGCGTCCTTCTTGTACAATTTGTTCAATTGTTTACAGAGAGGCCGTGCATTGCTTGCAGAGCTGCAAGTTGGGGGAAACGGGTGCAAGAATTTGAGTTGAAATCAAGAGAAAGGCTAAATATAGTGTGCCCTTTGTTTCTCTTTTCTCATTGCATGTTTTCTGACACATTTTTAGAATGCTGCCACTTGCAAGGCGTTCGACGTTTTCCAAGCCGTTTCTTGTAATTGACAAAGAGGCATTTCAGGTTTCTTGAAATCTGTACAGACAAAAATTTGTTGTGTTCTTTTTTCCTTTTTTTTTTTTCTTTAGAGCAATTCACAGGCAGAATACAGAGTTCACCAATGAGTAATAGTCACTTCGGTCACAGGGAAGCTTGCACCCTTTGGAATATCATTGGTGTCCGGCAGAACTGGGGATCGAACCCCATACCTCCCACATATGAGGTGTATGGTCAAATCTCTAGGCCTCTGCAGCTTTGTGCTACTTGTATTTCGCTGAGACATATGACTGTATTGTAGAAGGAAGGCACGCCAGCCATATCTCAAACCGGCTATCCCGGCTTTGATTGTGACGTACGATTGCATGCACGAGCCATGCTTACCTTACGCCATCTTCTACCTTTATCTCATGCCCCAAGCGCCAATCGTCAATGCACCGCCGCGGTGGCTCAGTGGTTATATGGTGCTCGGCTGCTGACCCGAAAGATGCTGGTTCGATCCCGGCCGCGGCGGCTGGAATTTCTTTGAGGAGAAATCCTAGAGGCCCGTGTGCTGTGTGATGTCAGTGCACGCTAAAGAACCCCAGGTGGTCGAAATTTCCGGAGCCCTCCACTACGGCGTCTCTCATAGCCTCAGTCGCTTTGGGACGTTAAACCCCATAAACCAAACCAAACCAAACCAATCGTCAATGCATGTAACTCCTTTGGCTGCAGTGTAGCTATGATGGTTATAAGTTGGAGCATTTGAAGGATTGATGTCTTGGTTGTGCTTTTACAACAGTAGTTTCTGTGGGACTTATGCCTTTTGTCGGCATTATCCAATTATGTTGTCGGCAAAAAATCTCTCCCTCATTCTGCTGGTTTTTGACAGTGTCAGAGTTGCGATCCCGGCAGTCCTCTTGCATGTGGGTGTGGTCATCAGGGTACTTGGTCGTGGCATAATATTGCACACAGTTCTTCAATTCGGTGCTGAGTGAAAAAATTTTGAGCTCTTGCAACATGCTTCTAGTTGCTGACGTTGTGGCCCTGTTCTTTCTTGCCTCATCTGTCTCAACCGCAGAATGCCTGGCGCTCGTCAACAAGCTCATCGTGCAGTGCCAGCTGCCACACCCTCGCATCGGCAAGCTGTCGGCCCTCTCCTACCAGCTCATCATGATGCTCTACAGGGCTTGCTGCGGCATCGAAGTGCCAGGTGCAGAGTTTCCCCCTGTCTACCTTTTGAAATGCATTGCTGGTTTAGGTTGAGGCTGCTTATATTACTGCTTTTTTTTTTCTTGTTCCATTAACCATCAGGGGTGCGGACTGAAAAAAAAATTGAAAATTGGTTTTTGGTAAAGGGAATGGTGCAGTAACTGTCTTGGGTATTTCAGTGGACGCCTGAACCGCACTGTAAGGAAGGGATAGAGGAGGAAGTGAAAGAAGAAAAAGGTGCTGTAGTGAAGGGCTCCAGGATAATTTTGGCCACTTGAGGATCTTTAACGTGCACTGACATTGCACAGCACATGGGCGCCTTTTTGCGTTTCACGGGGTGGTCTGGTTCGAACAGGGGTATTCCTTAAGGGTAACGGAGTGGATTCCAAGAGAAGGCAAGCGTAGCAGGGGGGCGGCAGAAAGTTAGGTGGGCGGATGAGGTTAAGAAGTTTGCGGGACACGCTGGCCGCAGCTGTCAAAGGACAACGGTTAATTGGAGAGACATGAGAAAGGCCTCTGCCCTGCAGTGGGCGTAGTCAGGCTGACGATGATGGTGACTCCGGCTCGGTAGTCGAGCGTACAGACTGGCAGCCTTGTTTGATTTTGTAGCTCCGTTAAACTGTCTCTTTTCTGGGTGAACGATGGAGCATATCTTTCTTTGGCTGGGTTGTAACCAACTGCATTTTTTGGGTATGAACTTGCACTATGAGGCGGGCTTGCACAGGAATTTTGAGTAGGTTCTGAGAGTCTGGCAATGTGTAGGGTTTTCTCTTGTTATATTTTAATTGGTTTAGTTTGTTAGGGTTCTTTTTTAAAATTGTTTCATTGTCATGAATTTTATTTGGATTTCTGTTGGCGTGTTAGTGTTGCTTCTATTGCGCCATGATCATGTTGCACAACGTAGTCGTGTCCCATGATGCTTGTCTTCCATGTGTAGGTGGAGGGGCATTCTTTTTGTGTGTGGTGTCAGTCACTACCGACATGGGGTGCCAACACTTCTTCACCAGTGCCATCTGTTTGTAAGAGCGTTGAGTTTGTGAGAGTGATGTATGGCAATTCTTTTTTCACTTTCTTCAGCTTCACAAAAAAGTTGCAACTTCGTCGTTTAGCACTAGTGCCTCATTTCATGAGTTCATGGTTTCATTAACCTATTCGTAAACCTTTTGTACTAGCTTTCACTTTAAGGAAGCCAACTGGAACCAAAACCAAGGAAAGCATGGGGGAATTGCTTTAGGGAAAAGATTTGTGGTATCAATTGATGGAAAATCAGAAATGTAATCCCTTTGTCTTTGAAAGATAATTGATTAGAAAGTGGAAGAGAAAGAAATCCGGTACATCCTAGCTGCTGTGCTGGCACCTGTCAGTTGTCGGCAGTTTTGTATAGCCTCAGAGATCCGCGTGGAAGTAATTGACATCATTCCATCTTACTTGCTAAGTCCGCCAGTGGTGGCAACAACTATACTTTTTTGGCCTTTTCGGGTTTATAAAAGCTTTTTTTTTCAGTTAAAGTAGCCTTTCCTGTCGTTTTTATGTTGCAATGAATATATTTAGGGAAACTTCAATTTGTTTTTAGTGTCTCTTTAATTACAACTAAAATTTCTTTGTGGTTACTTATTTGCCTTTGTCTCCCATAAGCACTAAAGTGCTCTGTGGCTGGCGTCCTCTACTGCTTGCTTGTCCTTCGAAGTTACATTTACGTGTAGTCCTGGCTGAGCTGAAATAATTTCGTTAATTCCTTTTGTGCATGAGATGCATTCTGTTGGCTTTTCTTTCACTGAAATTGAAATTTGAACTTTGGAAAAGGGCCACAGCTTGACATTTGCACAGGGCTGATCAAGAATCCGCGGACCCGCGAGGAAGAAGTGTTCGGCGTGCAGGCGGCCATCGACGCCCTCTCGCACCGCGTCCTGCTGACGTCGCTGGCGCACATTGAGGGTCGCGACGTCGTCGCGGGCAGGCCGCACGCCGTTTTTGACCTGCTCGAGATACTCTCTGGGTGCCTTGACCTCCAGGGTGCCTCATCGTCGTCTTCCTCGTCACAATCACCGTCATCATTGCTGCCGTCGTCACCAGATTCCCCACTTCCAGCTTCGTCTTCAGAACAGGACCCAGGCCGTATGTTTTGTTGGCTTTATAGTGTGTTATTGATGTACTGGTGTTTATATTATTATGGGAAAGAGCCGCCGCGATGGCTCAGTGGTTATGGTGCTCGGTTGCTGACCCGAAAGACGTGGGTTCGATCCCTGCCACGGCGGTCAAATTTCAATGAAGGCGAAATTCTAGAGGCTCGTGTATTGTGTGACATCAGTGCACGTTAAAGAACCCCAAGTGGTCGAAATTTCCGGAGCCCTTCACTACGGTGACCCTCATAGCCTGAGTTGTTTTGGGACGTTAAACCCCCATGAACCAGAACTATTATAGGAAACGTTTGGTTTGGTTTATGAGGTTCAACATGCCAAAACGACCCAGGCTATGAGGGACACTGTAGTGGAGGGTACCTGATAATTTCGACCACCTGGGGTTCTTTAATGAGCACTGATATCGCATAGTACACGGGCCTCTAGAATTTCGCCTCCATTGACATGTGACTGCATTAGCCGGGAACAAACCCGCATCATTTGGGTCAACAGCAGAGCACCACAACAACTGAGCCATCGTAGCGGCTATTATTGGAAAGAATATCATGCCCATTTAGGATTCTAAGTCAGTCACCAGAGTAATGCAGAATTAGACAGCACATGGTTGAAAGCATTCCCTCAAGTTTTGGGGGCCTTATTGAAAAGAGAAACAAATGATATGAGAGGCAAAAATCACAGTACTCTTCAGTTCTAAACACCCTGCCTTCCTATTGGGAAGAAACGGGACTGCTTGAATTTACATTAGTGCAGCAGTAGTGTCAGTAAAATGAAAGCCAATTTCATTAATAATTGAATGCGTGCCAAAGGACATCTTAGAGATCTCCAAGTATTTAAAAAAGCATGTTGACTTGGAGGACTTGTAGCCTGATTTGGTTCGCTGAATAAGTAATTCTGCTTATTAAAGACAAAGCGTGCATGCAGAGAAAAGTGAACGCTTGTTAGGCAGTGGCTTTTCCTGCAAATAGTTTTGTGGGCCGAGCCACATATGCCTAGGGGCCCTATCATAAACATGTATGCCTTTGCCTGAATCAGGAAGGAAATGAAATCAACACGCACACTAAACTGCTAAAGGTCCGAGTGTAGCTGAGAACAGTAATTGTCTTGTTTTTAACACAAAAGAAGACGAAGTGGCTAACGTCATCATTCATAGATACATAAGAACTAGTATACAGGTACAGCTCGCCAATTTTTTTAGCAGTATCGCGGGAGGATAAACCGGACGGTCATTTAGTGTGCCACGCAGGACACTGAATATATTATAGCAAGGTATGGTACCTTCGGGTTGATGCTGCTGTAATATTACTAAACAGTCAACAGCTGTACAGTGTACACTGTTAGCTGAGCACATCTTTTTGGCTTGGCAAAAGTACAAAAGTAAAGATAGGCATCGGAACTATCGTAGGAATTGTAGCAGCTAATGTACCTAATCAGTTACAAAGGATTATAACAAACTTTTGGTGATTATGCTCAAAGGGGACTGGAGATTTGTTTGAATCATGTGCAGTTCAAATAAACCTTTTTTTTTAATAGGCTCTATGTTTATGGGAGTAGAACTTCAACTTGAATGAACCGTCTGCTCAAATTAAATGAGTTTGAATTAACTGGAGGAGGCAATGTTAAAGGGACCATGCAAAGAATTAAAAGCCGCTTGTAAATGTTAGAAGTGATGCTTAGAAGCATTGACACCAAGTATGAGTCTTCGGAACTGGGCCGGCAATTTATTATGAATTTTTAAAAATCGTGTTTATTAAAATTCGCGGGCCGTTTGGTGTCTTCGTAGGGAGCCATTTTGGAACCAAAATCGGGAAAACAGACGTCACTAGTCCCATGACGTCGGCAGGCCACCACACGCTGTCATTCGCTCGAGCCGCGGCAGCTACGACGTCACGGGCACACTTCCGGTAGCGGTGAAAATCGTCTGCTCGAGCCACCGCGCGCCCCCCTTGGGCAAGCGCAATCCAGGGCATTGCCTTCGCGCATATGTTTTCAATTTACCTCTGCCGCCTCTTTCTGTCGCGAGTTCGGGAGCCAAGAAAACGCAGAGACCGGAGAGACGCTGCCGACGTGCGCTGCTCCTCGGGAGTGGGACAACCGGAAGTCGTAAACCGAACGTCAGTGAATGACGTATTCATGGGCGGTGCCCAGTCCCAGAGCTGTTTTCTTTATTTTTTTTATGGTGCCCCGCGCGTACGAGTTGAGGGGGGAGAGGAGGAGCGCGATTTTTTAATCGTCTATAACTTCGTTGTTATTGATGCTAGCTCAAAAATTCTTGCGCTGGGGTGACGAGTGATGGATTGCCTATCTTTATGTAATCTCGATAAATTTATTTCATAGTCCCTTTAAGTGTCCTCAATGTAATTAAATAGGCTTCACAACTACTGCGGTGATTTCAGCATGCCTCGTTTTTGCACTTTGTGTGAGCTCTGCTGTGTTGGCACCAGTCACTTGCCAGTGAATGATCTACATGTGCCTCAGTTCCTCCTTTTTTTTTTGTTCTTGAACTTTTTCAACGCTTTGTGTCGCACGCAGGCAACTTCTGTCGACGTTGTTGTTCCGGGAACAGCCTCACGAGCCACTCTACTCCGACAAGTTCAGACTCGCCGGATTCTTCCGCCCTGTACAGCGAAGCATCCTGCTTCCTCTGCGACTATGTCAAGGCTAAAATGCGAGCTCCGCCGCCGGTCGGACCTGACCGACCGCCTCTGAGTCGACGTGTTCCCGATACACCCTCGCCCCTCACAAGTCCAAACTACACGACGGTGGAGTCTGGCCTGGACGACGTTGATGCGCAAAAGTTCACGGATGGTAGTGCGAGTCATCGTTTGCCAGGAGTTGCCCCCGGAGGGAGGAGGCAGGGAAGTCCATACTGGCTGCGCGGGACACCGAAGCAGGAAGAGTCTGACACAACAGAGTCCGACAACAGTGTGGAGGAGAGGCTGAAGGAGACTTTGGCCGAGCTCCGGCGACGACTCGCAGCAGTTGATGAGGTGCAGCCAGTTTCATCGTTAGACGAAAGTGCAAGTGTCTGGGATCATTCGCTGTCAATTATTAGTTAGGATTGGTTGCGTACTGCCATTAATAATTAACCCTTTCTCTTTTTTATTGGTATGAGGTGGTACAGTTGAACCTCGCTACAACGAAACTGACTGGGCGTGCAAAAAATTTCGTTGAAACGAAGTTCCGTTGAGGCGAAAACAGTCCAGAAACACTGTCAGGTTGGACAACATAGTCCCAAAAATTCATTTATTTCCAAAGAAGTTGATCAGCTTCGATGGATTGGTTGCGGCTCTGGCTTAAAAGAAAACGGGAGCTTGCATCTGTGCCTTGTCGCAAGGCAGCCAGCCCGATTGTCATCACCACCAAGCAATGGTGGCCTTCATGTACGTTTGAACGAGTGGACCAATTGGTTCCAGCGAAAGTTTAGTGAAACAAAGCAGCGTGGACCTATGGAAGTACACAGATGGGCGGCAATATGCTTGTTTTATTGCGAGATAGATTTTCGAACACAGCTTCCCGTAGCAAAAATTTCGTTGAAGGGAAGCGCCCCAAAAATGGTTCGTTGTGTTCCATTACTTTGTTCCATTACTTTCTATGGCGAGCTGACAGGGAATTTGGAAATATTTCGTTGAAGCGAAAATTTCGTTGTAGCGGGTTTTGTCTGTACCGGCGAGTTTATATCTGCATGCTAATTTTGAAGGCTGTCGCATATCAGAATTCACCAACATATAGAATGTCTTAAGAAACCAAAAATACCATTGATGTTATGTGCATGTAGCAATTTACTGTTCTCTTTCCTCTAATGTGAGTGATGGCGACTCGTAGATCGTTTGTTATCGGCTGTGCTCTTCAGTTGTTTTTGACCATTCGTGAACCATGGAGTAGGATAAAATAGGTATTTTGGGCGAGCTCTTTGTGCTTACCATACTATTGAGCATTAAGAGTACAAAAGAGCGCAAAAATAGGCAGTGGTTGATGTCAAATGTGGCCACTGACACCACCGTGCCCAGTTTTGTGACCTCACATTTTCTGTCATTGGTGCACTCTTTGTGGTGTAGCCCCGCCGCGGTGGCTCAGTGGTTACGGCGCTCGGCTGCTGACCCGAAAGACGCGGGTTCGATCCCGGCCCCGGCGGCTGAATTCCGATGGAGGTGAAATTCTAAAGGCCCGTGTACTGTGCGATGTCAGTGCACGTTAAAGAACCCCAGGTGGTCAACATCATTCCGGAGCCCTTCACTACGGCGTTCCTCATAGCCTCAGTCGCTTTGGGACTTTAAACCCCCATGAATCAAACCATCTTTGTGGTGTATACGTATTCATGGGTTAATTGCTTGTTGTTTTTTTTTTGCTATTAAGAACAGCTTCCTGTGCCAAACTCAGGCTATGAGGGATGCCGTAGTGAAGGGCTCCGAATAATTTCAACAACCTGGAGTTCTTTAACGTGCACTGACGTAGCACAGTACACGGGCCTCTGGAATTTCACCTCCATCAAAATTCGACCACTGTGGCCAGGATCAAACCCACGTCTTCTAGGTCAGCAGCCGAGCACCATAACCACTGAGCCACCTAAGTGGTTGGTTTTGCAATAGGTACAAGCTTAACCCTGGTGCTTGGCTTCTCTGGAGTGAAATGCTTAGAAAATGGGTCTTTGAATCCACCTTGTGGAGATGAAAAATATCTAGTGCCGTGGTGCTCTTTGGCCAAAGCTACCCTTGCGGCTTAAAAATTCGTCATCATTATTTATTGTAATGATATCATGGAGGATCGTATCAGTTACTATTCATCGCAGGCTGTTTTTTTTTTTTTTGCCATTTACTGTTTAATAGGTAAAACACCTTCAAATAATAGCCAGAACAGCAGCTTGAGCTTGTTGGTGATCCATCTCGAAGTAACAGCGCAAAAACATAGACAGGGCACTTAGAATAAGAAGACACCACGAGCGAGAAGACATCACGAGCGAGAAGACACCACGAGCGCTGTGTGGTGTCTTCTTATTCTATGTGACCTGTCTGTTTTTTTGCGCTGTTACTTCGAAATAATAGCTGTAGCTTTCTTAATGCATGCGCAAAAAAATGACCCGTTCTAAAACAAAGTATCACCTTTTCTCTTTCGTTTGCAGCGTGCTGACAAGGAGCCACCTGTCCGCAGACAACCTCGCACAGTGAAGAAATCAGGCAGGTCATCTTTGCCGCTACTGTTTGTACATTTGAGTGCGTGCTGTAGTAGGCCAGGGGGTATCATCAAACTCATCTCGGCATGTGTGTCAAAGCGGCAAACTTCTTGCTTCAGCGGCCAGTATCTGGGAAAGGGAGAGGATTAAAATGGGAGAGGGTTGCCCATTTTTCATGACACCGACGACAACTTCAATTCCTTCGCCGCTTTGGATGTTGTGAAAGTCAAATGCTAGCTCAAGGCTAGGGCATGTGCGAAGGTAGGAGATTACTAAACCTCAATTTACGCAGAAAGAGTGTATAGCCGCTGATTTCCAACAATGGCACGGCAAGCAATCGGCTGGTGTCAAAAGTAGAGCTCTGTTTCTAAAGACGTAGTACAGGTGGAAAAGAAGATGTGCTTCCGGAATTTAGATGATCGGGCTACACGACAAGACCTTGTGGGCCGTAGGTTTGAGACCCCTGCTGTAAGTCGTCGATGTTTGGAGTTCATGTCCAAACGATTTTCTGTCGACTCAAAGGCCAATCAAGCGCTTCTACATGGCGGCTCCAATGGCCATCGAGTCAATAGTCTATTGAGTCGACGGAGCACAGTGGAACTCTGTCGAGATCTAGAGGGCCTTCAAGCGGAGGCTGCATGCACTCAGACATCGAGCGCACAAAGCAACGCGGTGGGGAATAAAATCACTGCAATATCATCTCTAAAAAACGTGGCACTTTAAACTGTCAAGCTTATTTTGCAGAGAAAAAGACAGGTCGGGCTACAAAACACTGCAGCAAGCATAATACCGTTGTTACCAGCGGTACAAAAACAACAAACACGAGCGTCTTCATAAGTGCACAAATGCTACTACATCTTGTCCAAGACAACAAAGTTCAAGAGTGATTAATATTGTTTATAACGAGTCAACATTTTGTTTTTATTATCCTTTTTGGGTTAAACTTGTAAGCTGGTTGCAAGCGTGCCTGCGAAGTTATTGGCAGCAACACTGGTTCCACAACACCTCAGTGTGAGGTGATGGAAACTCTTGGTGGCAATCGAGTGTGCCGTGTAGCAGCAGCGCAACTCCGTTGAGTGTCGATAGCGACTGAGAATCTCGAGGGCTCTCGAGTCGATAGCTTTTGAAAGTGCCTGTGTGACAGAGGTATAAGCTTATGTAAAAGCATGATGTATTATTTTACTGCATGTGAGGTCTTGTTGTGCAACATCTCTGCACAGGTGCAAATAAGGTTCACATTTTGTGGGGTTTAACGTCTCAAGGCAACTAACGCTATGAAGGATGCCACGGTGGAGGGCTCCGGATATTATCGACCACCTGGGGATCTTTGACGTGCATTGACATTGCACAGCACACAGGTCTGTAGTATTTCGCCTCTATCAGAATGCGACCGCCGTAGCCACGTTAAGTAAGTAAGGTGTAAGTAAGTTTTAAAAGAGTGTAAATTTTGTACCACTGAAACAAGATGCTGCTATGGCAGAAGTGGCAGCATCTTTTGTGCAGGTGAAATGCCAGAAAAAAAAAAGAAAGATAAAGGAAAGACCTTGTGTCCAGACCAGTGAGCGTTTAAGAACCAGATGTGAAAATTAATCTGCGGCTCTTCCACTGTGACAGGCTGTGTAACCAAACATGGAGGTTCTGGACATAATTGATTGTCTGCTTTTTTGCTTTGTTTTAAGAAAGAAGTAAATGGAGCGGGGATGCTCTGACATGTCAAGGAGAAAACTGTGAGGCTATTGATTAACTTTCAGGTTAGTGATCTTGTTAGAGAGGTTAGACTGCAGTTTAGAGATTTTGACAGACTCTAGCGGTGTCCCTCAGAAGTTAAATGTTTGCGCTCTCTTTGTTGCCTCTTCCCATTTTTGTGTTTTTCTCTGGATCTGTAGCACAAGCGCATTTGCGCCCCTGTTTTTATAAATTTTCACTGCCAACACGTTCCCCTTGAGATGACACGATGCCACGAACCCACTCATTCACATGGAAACGAGCTTCCAGGCCCACGGTACTTATCCATCATTAAATGCTTCCTCCACTCTTGTGCTTCTCTGCTTATCCTGTCTTATCAGTTTCATCCTCCTGTATATATCTTATCATTCTTGAGCTCCTAAACCATGTCCTTATCTTATCATATTGTGTAAGGGCAGCAGGATAAGGTAGACACTTATCAGCTGTGCACGTCAGTGCGGGAGTCCTCTCACGACCTTGACGCTGGCTTCTCTCTCTTCTTGAGATGTATTTAATTTTTTTTTTCCACGCACGAAACAAACTAAACAAATATTAACAATGCAGAGAAACCAGCCTCAAGGTTGTTGCCGCGGCACCCCCGCAATTCCATGTGGGGTTGATAAGCGGCACCTACCTTATCATATTGCCCTTACACAATATGATAAGCCAGCAGAGTGGTATATGATAACAAGAACAATAAGCTGATGAGTTCATTGAGACCGGTTTCTCATCATAGCTGGAATTCGTTTTGTTTGTTTGTTGATTAGTATCCTTTTCCGGTCATTATCCCAGTGCTGCTGTCTCCTTCTGTTCGTGGCGTGAAGCGTTCGAGAAGCAACACTTCAAGGAAGCGCCTTCGACCTGATGCTGACGGTAAGTTTCCTTTCGAAGCCTGGCTTTCTGCGGAGCCCTTGGTTCCCTTGATGCGATCTTTGGGGTTCCCCGATCACCTAAATTCATGCATGTCTCAAACACTACCTTACTGATTGAAAGGTAAACAAGATGAAGACCACAGTAGAAGAAACACAGGACGAGCGCTGACTCACAACTGAAAGTTTATTCGAAGCCAGCAACACAATATATAAAGAAAGCGGCCAACCTATCAACAAGCATACACACACAAACTCGTGTTGCTACGCAGCATCAAGGCGTGCAAGCTCAATATCAATTAACAAAACAGATGGCTTACTAACGCACAACCTTGTTTTCTTCCTCATGTGGTAGGCTTCTGTAATCTCACGTGTGAAGTGGGACGGGTGCTTGTATGGGGTATCACAATATTATATGGAAGGAAAACAAGATTTGCAGTCACGGACATGGTCAACGAGATTAGTAGAGTTATTAGATTCCAAGTTATTTGCATGCTCTTTCAAACGTATGTTAATGCATCGCCCAGAAAAATTACCACTTTACTTCATTTGCACAAATACAACATGAGGGGAGTTTGAGACATCTGGAAAATTTTAAAAGAAATAATATTACGTTTATAACAAAATCCCAAACCATTCAAGTTGACCATAGTGGAGAGAGGATCCGCTGTGGGTTCGGTTTCTAGTAGAAAATGATTGGACTTTGCCGGCATGCCTGGACTTTGTCAGGAATTGCCAATTCTAGCTGCTTAGTGGCGTGCTTACCTGGAAACTGCATGAGAACTGAAATCCAGTGACAGAGACCGTATACTGTTTTTTTTATAAGCATGAGGAATAAGGTGAAGATCTCAATGTCTAATCTTTCTGGGCTGGATTGGAAGAAGTGATTCCAACACTCTTTTCCATTGCATTTGTTATGGAGACCTTGTATCAAACAAGTGCCACTCCTTGAGTGAAGATAACGTGAAACGTTACTTGATGTTGAGTTACAACAGCCTCCTTAAATTTTAGAAGATGGACCTCTGCAGCATGTAAGGCATATGCTCAAAAAAATTAACTTGCATATTTCTTTCTTGCCTCTTATGCTACCTGCAGAGTTTCGCAGATTCTTAATTGTGCGTCCACGAAATTTCCGGATTCTTTATTCCAATAGCATGTACGTAATTTGGAATTTCTCACTGCAGAAAGTAAAGGGCCATACTAATGTCTTACACGCCATTCCAAAGAAGACGCCTTTGAACTTGGCGACGGTTTTGCCTCACAATGTGTCGATTTCGATTGCGCAGGGTTTTATAGAAAAGAGGCTGTTTTTTTTCTCTTTTGTTCAGTGGCCCCAGAAGAAGAGTCTTCAGCAGGTGCCGACATGTCACCCCATGCTGAACGTGTGCTGCGGCGTCTCCATGATCAGCATGTGCGGTTTGCCGTACACACTGCCTCGTCGGCTTCGGATGTGGCCGCGGATGCGGATCGGCTTCAGCGCAAGCACGAGGAACTCCTCCAGAGGCATGCGTGCAAGATGGATGCCCTGCAGAAGGATCTGGCTCGCTCACGCCGCCTGGTGAGGAGTGCCAAAGTCGTCGAGGCAATATGTTTATTGTGTCAGATCATTCACTTATTTCATCTGAGGACATATAATCGTAGCCATTTCTTGAATGCTGCAAAAAAAACAAAAAACGATGATAGTAACTCCAGTCATGTGTATGCTGATTGCCAACCAAGGAGGTCAAAGTTTTTAAATGTTATGATTTCAGAATAAACTCGCAGTGACTTTGTAACCATTTCTTGTAAATGATGTTAGATATAACCCTACCTTCAGTTCTGTGCTTACGATTTCAAGCTAAGTTGATTGAGATTGTCCTTGCAATCATTTTATAGCTAATCTTGGGATGAGTTTGTAATTATTGTTTGCTTGGCAATGAGCTTTTTACGAATACTGTAATCATTTAAAAATAGTTCTCTAGTTAGTTGTCAGAGCAGGATAGAATGTTTTGGATAGTTTCGTATAGACTTGCCTGCTTACGGGGGTGTGACTGTTCCTTGGTCGCAGAATGAACTCGACACTCAGAGGCAGCTGCACCAGGCCATCGGTGCACTGGAGAATGAACGGCGGCAGCAAGCGGCACGGCTCAAGCGGCACCATGACGAGCGCGACCGGATCATGCGGTCGCGCCGACTGTCCCACACGCACCGACAGCAGCAGGTCTGTCCGTTTGCTTGCAGTTGACTTTTACCGACAGAAACTGTTCGGGATCACACATTTGTGCTTCTTTCTCGGGTTACCACAAGTTTTAACAGCGATGCCAATTAAGCCGGAGGTTGTTCCGTTAGTCGTGTGCAGCGGGGGTTGTGTTCGCAGTAATGAAGTCACCCACGGACGCCTGGCGCCCCCTGTCGGAGCGGACGACAACTATTGTATTAGTTGTCATCCACTCTGACAGGGGCCGATAGGCATCCGTGGGTGGTACTGAAATAAACGCTTGTACGTACTGATGACTGCGTGTTCATTGACCTTAAGGGGGGGTGTGCTATAGATGACAACAGATAGAAATGACGAGTATAATCACGGTTAACTTAGTCGAACCAAACTCAAACAGCACCACTGTGTCGTCAGTCTTACACGAGAGTGTAATCTGCCCTAGAATTTTTTTTACTCTTCAAGGTTGAAGAATATGCCGCATTACTCAAGGGCTTTCAATTAAATGCTGGCAGCCGCATCAGCTTTTTGTGTTGGCCAGTTCATTCAAAAGTGCATGCTTGTGATCTCCAGTCTGAAAAAAAAAAAAAAATTGTAATTACAGAAAAAGAAAAACAATGCATTTCTCATTGTTGCTACATCATGCTCGTTTACAGATAAGAAAATTAATTTATTGTATCCGTAAACCAGAAAAGGGCGAAGAATGAGACAAAGCGTCTTTTTTTCGTTTCTTGTCCTTGTCTGGTTTTGCCCTCTGGCGCCCGGAAATGAACGATGTTGCTTTGTATGTGGCCCTTAAGCCCGTTATGCTTAGTGGTGTGGGCTGGGACACATTTTTCTTGTTTTTTTTCAGTCCCAGTGTAATCTGTGTACGTGGCTCGAGACTGCTGGATGCACCTGATTAGTTCTTGAGGCATAAGCCTTACTTGCCCCATTGACTGAGAACTCGTCTGTATGTGTGTGTTAAAGGGCACTGAGGAGAACGCTATCAAATTTTTTTTTGTTAGTAACATCCGATAGTTTGGCATTTTGTGGCTTTGCTGCTGCTGGTCTGGCAGTGAAAGGTGCATTCATTACTAAGAGATTTGAATGCAAAGTTCAAAAACTTTTTCCTGCCCCTACGATTCAAACTAGGAACACTGTGATGACCGGTGATGTAAAGCGGCGGAAACGACGACTCCGTGATTGCTGATTGCACTGCACTCTTGCCTAGCAGTGGCCGAAATGGAAGCTACTGCTGGCCGGACTCTGAAGGCCTCTATCAGCCATTGTCGCTTTCTTTGCATTTGCACCAGCATTACAATGAATCCTGTTCCCAATTCTGACAACGAAGTTCTCACAAAGAACTGCGACCTGCATTCAGCGACCTCACATGAAAGTCAGAATGACACAGGACAGTCAGAATGTGTGTACAGGAAACAGACTACTCTCTCACGGATGCCTTAACACCTCGTTGCACATGGGCTGAATTATCAGACGTATTAACGAAGACAAATTGAAGCTCGCGTCTATCAGTAGATCACTGTACTGTAATGACAAATAGGCTAGGTTCCCTGAAAACTGAGCCTTTATGAGCTAGAAAAGGCAAAAAAAAAAAAATGAAATTAAATACAGGTTGTATTGGTGCGGCAGGTTGTTTTCACTAGCAAACTGCGGTGGTGTCAAGACCGATTCTTGGTTGTGATTCTGGAGTCATTTTTGGTGTAGACATCGGGAATTCTAGTCTCGTGTTGAGGGAAAAAAAAAATTTATATTTTCAACTTCAATTGTCCAATCAATAACTGTGTCTTTTGCTGCTTCAACACAGCTGCAAGGACCCAAACAAGTGGCTTTTATTGAGAACAAAAATTCTGTTGCATTTTCCTTGGTGTCCCTAGTCCAATGGTTTTGCATGCAAAGAAACATGCTAATCAGATTGGCGTCACTAGGGTTGGTTAGTAGTGGAGTGTGGGACCGGTAAAATGACACCTGAGACGAGACACTGGTGGCACAAGTAGGAGCTTAGGCAAACCTTCGTGGCCTCAGCACTCTTTGGCTGGGGGTAGCCTTGTGCCAGAAACATATCCAAGTACAGTCTAGCCCGGTTATAACGAAGTCGGCGGGAAGCGGAAATCACTTCGCTATATTCGCTATTTCGTACCATGCGGACTACGAAAAAAAAATGCAAACATCGGCATACCGATGGCGTCAGGCGCGATCTCAGTAGCGTTCGCCGTGCTCCCAACCTGGAACAGTGCGACACTGCGCTCAGTTGTCTGTTCACCAGCTAGATCAAGTCGAATAACTCTGTCCTTATAAACAGCATACAACGATCCGCGATAACGATAAAAATGAGCCACGCTTCCAACATGCACAATGCTGCCGCGCTTTCTCCCTGCCTTGCGCACCGCGGCACCGACATAAAACAAAGCGCGCTCTGCCACACCTCCTGCAGACTGCAGTCCAGCTGTGGCGCCGACTGCCTGGGAGAAATAGAGAACCGCGATTGGCCAAGACGGCCGCTCTCTGCGACGTCATCGAAAAAAAAAAAATCGTCTCTGTTCTTTTTTACATTTTTCCCCTGCGCGGCGTGCTCTACCGCTCTACGCCGTGACGCCGTTCAAGGACGGCGCAACACGAGACTGGCGTGCCATGCGATGCAGTGAAGCAACCTTTCGCTCCACAGGAGAGCAGACGACGCCACGAAAGGACGCCGTCAGCCGATTTTTGGTCTTATTTTCGCGGAAAAAATTGCCTCAAGGACGCAAAAATGTGTTTATTGGCAGATTATTTTTCGGTTGGTATTAAATCTCTTCGTTATATTCGCTGACGTGCTCTTATTTACTTCGTTAAAACCGGACCCAAAATGTATTGAAAATGCAAAAATGGGAATGGGAAATTGAAATCCCTTCGTTATAACCGCTATTTCGCTATAAGTGGCTTCGTTATAAATGGGCTAGACTGTATCATCATCACCACCACCTCTCTCCTCTTTCACTCCCTCTGGCCACCTCCACATGTGTAGGGTAGCCAACCGGGCATTGCACATGGCTAGTCTCCCTGCCTCTCCGTTCATGTCTCCCACTGTAACATGACAAAATGCACCGGTTCTTTGTGTGAGGCAAGTTGATGTAACTGTGGTGAGTAGGCCGAATCAGTGCAGCCGAGGCATCGTTCCACCTGTCACGCTGCACCGTGGCGACAGTTATCTGCCCTGGGCTGTCAGGTGTTTGGCTAGTGATTCCAGAATCCTCGGGAAACAAAACGGCCCAGCATTTCCATCTGTGAATAGCTGCCCGATACGCTAATGGCAAAAAAGAAAGAAAGTAACAGTCTTGGGGGGGCTGCGTTCTCTGCAGATGCTGCAGGACGCATTCAAGGAGAGCATTCGGACCCGGAAAGCTGACCTCATCGACATCCAGGCTGCCGTTCGTGAGCGGCAGCTGCGGGAACAAGATCGGCACCGGGTCTACCTGGCCTCGCTGGAAAACTTGTATCCTTGCTGCGAGAGAGACTGGCCGTCACTTTCCTGTTCTTTTGTTTATTTTTTTATATGTGAGATGTCTTTGTTTCTCATCTTTGGCATTTTTAAGACCTTTGAATCCTGCAGCTAAACTTGCCTGCGGCAAGGCCTCGGTGACAACCGACTGCCTTTTGATAAAGGCAAAATGCGAAAACAGTGATGCTTCATTATTATATTACTCATTAACAAGTCCTGGGTGGTTGGGATTAATTGGTTGCAAGTTAAGTGTTGTCGCACTTGAAAGCCCATTAATTTTGATCCAAAACTCACTGCAGATGTGTCTCTGAACCAAGCTGGTTTCAAGCTGATGATGGTGTACTAATTCACATTTGTGTTTAGCACAACAGCAGGCAAATTTATAAATGTTGTCATAATGCGGCCGCCGCGGTGGCTCAGTGGTTATGGTGCTCGGTAGCTGACCCAAAAGACGCGGGTTCGATCCCGGCCGCGGCGGTTGAATTTCTTTGGAGGAGAAATTCTAGAGGCCCGTGTACTGTGCGATGTCAGTGCACGCTAAAGAACCCCAGGTGGTCGAAATTTTCGGAGCCCTCCACTACGGCGTCCCTCATAGCCTCAGTTGCTTTGGGACGTTAAACCCCATAAACCGAACCAAACCAAACCATCATAATGCGCTTCAAATGCTATGTTTTTGCCACTGGCTTAGTGCGCTTAATCAGAAAGCTTCCTAACAGGATAACTGAAAGCTAATCTAGTAGATGATAGTTTGGGACTCCAAGTTCACTGATGCACAATGAGGACTTCAGAAGGAACACAGAGACTGTCACTTGTGGTTGAACACAACATGTATGGCTGGTGCTAGCACACTTTTCATAGGCACTTTGCATAAACGTACCTCTTTTGCATAGCTTGCATGTTTTACCATCTGTTTTTGCCTCTGTATGGGCACAGCGGACATAAATTTGCGTTTACAAGAAACAAACTATGATTTTAAGAGTCGGCATATGGCAGGTTCTCTCACATCATGAATGGCAGTTTGCCAATATCCCTCAAGAGAAAAGTATACAACAGCTGTATCCTACCGGTACTCACCTATGGGGCAGAAACATGGAGGCTAACAAAGAGGGTTCAGCTTAAGTTGAGGACAATGCTGCGGGCTACGGAAAGAGGGGTCTGGTAGTGAGCAGAGTGGATGAGGGAACAAACGCGGGTTAACGACATCCTAGTCGAAACCAAGAGAAAGAAATGGGCTCATGTAATGCGAAGGCTAGATAACCGCTGGTAATTAAGGGTAACGGAGTGGATTCCAAAAGAAGGCAAACGTAGCAGGGGGCGGCAGAAAGTTAGATGGGCGGATGAGATTAGGAAGTTTGCTGGGATACGGTGGCGGCAACTGGCAAAGGACAGGGTTAATTGGAGAGACATGGGAGAGGCATTTGCCCTACAGTGGGTGTAGTCAAACTGGTGATGATGATGAACTTTGAATTGCTGAAGTCTGCGAAGGCAATTTGACAAAAATTTGCCGTTTGAATCTTGCTTATGTGTGCGTTGCACATAATGGAGCACTTCAGCTACCACCTGGTCATTGACTCAAAAGCATGTTGGTGCAGATCCTGGCTAGTGCCTCTGCAGGAAGTAGAATTAGTTTGTGGCAGCTAAGGGTTGGTTAAGAACTGAATGTTTATTCAATGTAAAAGCAGTTTTATATCTGCTGGCTCGCACAAACAGAACAAAGGGTGCATGCAAGGTACATGGAAATATGGTAGCACGAACCATACATGTAGTTCAGAGCAAGTACCAATGTTTGTGTCCTATCTGTTGGCCCTATTTTGTGTTACTGCAGTTGAAATCGTAAACCGCCATCTATGCAATTAGCTTTCAGTTGTAACTTCTCTAGCATGTGCTTAGGAAGTTAGATTCACTGGACTCGTGTTTTTGTTTTATTTGTTGGCATATGCCTGCTCTTGTCAATCAGGATCCTGAATCTCATTTTCCGATAGCCTGGCCAAGATGCAACAGTCACAGCACTTAACTTTTGCCTCTTCACCTGACAGGAATGTTGTCCTCTGACCCATGCTTGTTGTGTGTTCAGTCCCTTTGTTGAGAGATGCCGTTGTTAGATCGCAACTACATCAGAGGCTGCTATTGAGCTCTGCAACACATTCAGGAAAATCGTAGGAAAAGGCGCTGCATGTCTCGTGCGCACAAACGGTCATATACATTCAACCCATATGAGCGAGCGTAGAGCGCGCTAGTCTGAGAAAACATTTCATGTTCCTGCTATTATAGTTATCGCGATGCCAGTAAAGGGGCACAATTTGCACATTAATTGTTGAATTTATCCACATTTTGTCTGTTTTGATTCCACTGCATTGAAATTCTGCTCAATTTGGCGGCCAGTTAGATTCTGCTTAGCGTGGCGGGTTCGAACTCCAGGGGTTTGGAGAGTTCTTTTATGATCTGAGCAACAACAGTACTTAGACAGTGCTACCCCTGAGCAGAAGAGGTTAGCTAAAGCAGCCTCTGTGTAATGCAACCTTGAACAGATTTGACCCAGAGAGTGTCTGTTAATCAAGTTGTAGCGCTTCTCTTGTGTGGTCTTTGATTCTGTCTTCATGTTGCACCGTGAACAGTTCAACAAATGTTGGGTAAAAAGAAAATATGTTCTTCTCTAAGGTCCTGACGGTGTTTTGAGTGGGGGTACAATGCAGTGAGTGTGCGAATTTCCTTGACTGATGTCCGTCCACGCACAGCTACCAGACTCAGCTGTCACTGCTTACTGAGTCGCTGGCCAAGGAGAAGATTGAGATGAAACAGCGTGCCGCAGCCCAGAGCAGGGTGAGAATCATGTATTGGAGCCTCTCTTACTGTATGCAAAGCTTGGCTGCCCTCTGGTCTTGTCTGGTTTTGCAACTGTCTAGTACATGCTGGAAGATCTGTTGTTTCCTACCTGTGAACATTGATAACGTGAGTTAAGCATTCACGTATCTGATTAGTGTATATTGCAATGTATCATTGTAGTGTCCGTTTGTTCGTGCAAGGCTGCAGGAAAGGGGTGTTATCATTTTTGTTCGTGACGCGAGAAGCGACCGGACTAATCTCGATTGATCGCAGCCATGAAGAGCTGCATCTACGTGTTTCCAGATTACTGTAGATGGTCTTGACCTGTTATCTCGAAGTTTCCTTGCTTTAAATTGAGCTTTAAATTGAGCGATGCCGCGAGCGGCAAGCATTCATAGTTCGACGACTGACGAGCACGTTTGTTACTTACGCCGCCGCCGAGTGATTCAGTTCTTTTGTGGGCGCAAGTCAGCCCAAATAAAGAACTGAATCACTCGGCGGCGGCGTAAGCAACAAACGTGCTTGTCAGTCGTCGAACTACGAATGTCCGCTGCTCGCGGCATCGCTCAATTTAAAGCCGGCAAGGAAACTTCGAGATAACAGGTAAAGATCATCTAGAGTAATCTGGAAACACGTAAATGCAGCTCTTCATGGCTGCGATCAATCGAGATTAGTCCTGTCTCTTCTCGCGTCAGGAACAAAAATGGTAACACCCCCTTTCCTGCAGCCTTGCGCAAACGAATGGACACTACAATGATACGTGGCAATATATATTTGTGCCACCTGTTTTCTGGTTGTGGGCAGCTGAGTATGCTGTATTTACTCGCATGAGGGATCTGCTCATGTAATCGATGCATACCATCTTTTGGTGTGCTATCTACTAGTGGGGATAGCTAATACTAGCAGGTGTCCTTATTTGTAACGCTGAAGCGCCTACAGAATAATATACAGTGCCACTTGTTGAATGTCCAGACTCTTATTTCTCACCATACAGGACAAAGAGCCAATAAAAATGTTCTGCGTGGAATATAGGAACTAGAAGAAATGGTGCCTCGTCTTAATGGGCATGTATGTTCGATCCGCTATGTTAAGAACTGTAGAAACTTGCGACGGGTAGGCTTTGCGACGAGTGCTGACGGTGGAGCTAGAGTGTACTGTAATTGCGCCCTGTTCAGGCAGCACTGTGGGCTGCTACAAGACTTATATGTGCAGATTTAAGCTAAAGGTCATTTACCATGCTCCTTTGTAGCGTAGAAACCGTACTGAGAAGTGTTTTTTTTTATTTTGAAGATAAGTCATACTTGGTGAAATATTTATTCCTCCTGCCTACTTTTTGTCCCGTTTTTACTCCTTAAAATTTTTTCGAGATTATATTTTACCCCGCGTAATGAATGCACCAACCCAAATTTTCTGAGGTTTTTGTGGAGAAAAAGTGCGTTCATTATGCGAGTGAATATGGTATGTCCTTGTACGTGGGTGCCAGCTTATTTGCTGTTTTATTTTTCTCGGCAATGTTGGTCACTAAGAGGCTACAGATTTGTGATGAGCAGTGCTTCCAAAGGCTGGCCAATCATGTCCCATCATGCTGTAACTTGATACCACTTTTTCCCTCTGAAGCATGCTCACAGACACACTCCCTTCCCCATGTCTTTTAGGGCGTGTCTCATTTTACGTCAGTGGTTATAGTACCTGTGTTAAAATTAACGAGCGTGTTTTCAATTAATGTTGCTGATGGACTCGTAACACGAGTAGGTTTGTTGGTAATATTTGGAAGGCAAAAAGACTTCAGTAAACACACATATTTGATGTGTTGCAAGGAACATGCAGAAAGAAACACAACAAAATTTTGTGGCACAACAATGGAAAATCTGTGCTTGCCAGGCTCTGTGTCGTGCAGCTGTTGTGTGCAGTGTTTGGATTAGCATGATTTCTAAAACAGTTTCATTCGAATACTGCGTGTAAGTTTTTTCTTTTCAATATTGGTGCTGACGTTTCTAAGTTGAGCTGTGTTGTATTAAAGAAATTGAGAAAAGAAGACGTTTTTCCTTTTGGAATTGTAACCTTCCTACTAAGCCTGATTCATAGCACCTGCAGGGACTGTGGTCTGTGCAGCTGCTTTTTTGAATAATTGCTAGAATCCGGAACTTAAATAATACTGCATGAATTAATCTATAAAAAAAGTGTCAGTAGCAGCATCTACCAGATTTATAATGAAGAGAGGACTGGTATTGTACACTTTGTTTATCAACGGCCGCCTTTGTTGTTTTGACGGCAGTTGTATAGAAGATGTCAGTTTCAGAAGTTTGGTTACGCATAGTTAGTGACCTTACAGTGTTTCTCACGTGATCATTGCAGGTACTCGAGAAAATGCGACGTGACTTCAAGGAGCAGCTGGATGCGGAGACGCAAAACTTGTACAATCTCGTTGCCCAGCCGCAGGACGGCTGGGTATCCGCAAGCCAAGCCGCACCAAGCCGGAAGCGAAGCCGACGCACCTGACACCAAAGTGTACACTAGACAACAGACTGTCATCTCCGGAGCCATCTTTCACCACTGTTAGCGCCATTGTCATCAGCTGCGGGCCTTTGAGCATTAGGTCACCAGGGTTCATATCCCAAGCAGCATGGGTAATCGGCCCAATATAGGAAATGTGTTGGCAAAGCCGGTCCTATGAAGCACCACAGTGAAACCACCAGTTTCCAATATTGTGCCAATATTGGAAATTGTTTTTTTCGCATTGGCGCTCTGTAGGACCGGCTTTGCCAACACATTTCCAATATTGGGCCAGTTACCCGTGCTGCTTGATATATCGGATTCTTGTCGGCACCTGCTTTGTAGCTTTGGTGTTTTTAACGCGTGTCCTTAGCTCAGCGGCAGGACAGCTTGTAATCCGCAAGCCAAGCCATGCTTAGCCAGAAATGAAGTAAATCCACCTGATGCCAGTAGTGCACGAGAGGCTGCATTGTCTGCCATTAGCTACTTTTTTATCCACTGCCATCAGTGCCGTCGTGTAAACATCCACGGGCCTTTTAAAATTCCGCCAAAGTTGACCTTCGTGAAGTTTTTCAAACTCCTGTCTTTGGGTGTACGAGGATTACAGAAATAAAGAATTTTATATCTGTGCATTTTCTCGTCGATTATTTGCCGGAAAAAGGTGATGGATTCATGACCGCAACGCTTTTTATGTCCAGAGACTTGATTCCATATGTCTGGGGAGTGTTGCAATAGATGAAGCACATATCGTGTTACATCTTGCTGGGATTTGAATTTGAAAAGCACATGTTGCAGCGCGTCCACAAACGGTTTTAGCTGAGTAATGTGCAGGCACAATGCTGCTGTGCCTAACTAGTAAGTAAAGGTCACTAGGCCACTCCAGCCTAGGTACTGGTGACCTTAAAGGGGCACTGCGATGTTTTCGTCGGTACCGATTGATGTCATTAAATCGATTTATCATGCGTTCTTGAGACCAGTGCAAAAAGAATTATTGAAATTGGAGCATGCAAACGAAAGTTATTGCACTTTGAAAATTCGAAATGAAAAGATCAGACGAAAACGCATTACACTCGCCCATTTCACTCACCCGGTACTTAAATTAGGCGCCACCAATCAGAACCGTGCCTAGCGCACACGCAGAGCAAGCTTGCATGCAACTGTTGCTTTGTCAGGGCAGCCCATGGCCGCGCATTTTGACGGCGGCCCCCCCCCCCCCCCCCCCCGTGTACGTGGCGCTGCAGGCAGGGTAGGGGCAAGGGAAGCTCCCCGATGTTTGTTTGTTGGTAGGATTGCAATGCTGTCGGCTGTACCCCCCCTCCCGACCAAACTCGCCTCCCGTCTCCTGTCCGGCCTTTCTCTTCACATTTTTGGGCAAAGTGTGTCGACTGGCTTTCTTTTTTTTCGCTGCCTTCTTGGTGTAGTTTGAACAGCGCTTTGCCCGGACGAAGGTTTGAAGCGGAACGGAAAGTGTCGCCCCCAACGTTATTCATAGTAGTTTTTGTTCGCTGCCACTGCTTCTTTCTAGTTTTTGTGGCATGCAAAAAGCTTTGAGTACTCAGAGACAATATTTTGGACTCATATCACGACTATAAAGAAACAATATGCAAACCATACGCACAACCAGAGAGGCCGCGCCCAATCTGGTTGCTACCTCATTTCCGCTGCTGAAAATGGCTGCTGCGTTGCGACACCATCGGCTCGAAACAAGCATTTCTGGAGAAGATCAAAGTATTAAATATTACGATTTCGGCAATCTTTTTGGGCATTCAGGAGCCACAATGCCCCTACTCTGCATACAAAGAATAAAGACCTCATGCTTTATCTACGTCTCAGGGCCCCTTTAACTTTTTTTTTGACAGATGGTACCTGTATGGCTGGTGTCAAGCAGTGGTGTAACCAGTTACAAGTTTCCTTGTAGGCTATAGTTGCAGAGCCATCATAGTCCTCCATAAAGTCTGCAATAAAATTCCAATAAGGAGGGGTGTCGGACAGGGAGACACGAACTTGCCAATGCCATTCACCGCATGTTTACACGGGGTATTCAAAGGCCTGGATTGTGAACAGTTGGGGATAAGAATTAATGGAGAACACTTAACTAATCTGCAATTCACTGATGGCATTGCCTTGCTAAGCAGGACGATGGGTATAAAAATTAATACGCAGAAACCCTAAGTAATGTTAAACACTCTTGGAAGGGAATAGCAATTAACTGTTGGTGGCGCGGTGCTGGAAGTGGTAAGGGAATACATCTACTTAGGGCAAGTAGTGATCATAGATCTGGATCGCGAGATTGAAATAACTAGAGTAAGAATGGGGTGGAGCGAATTCGGCAGGCTCTCTCAGATCATGATTGGCAGTTTACCACTATCCCTCAAGAGGAAATTATACAACAGCTGTATCTTACCGGTACTCACCTATGGGGCAGAAGTGTGGAGGCTAACTAAAAAGGTTCAGCTTAAGGACAACGTAGTGAGCTATGGAAAGAAAAATTATAGAGGTAACGTTCAGAGACCGCAAGCGGCAGTGTGGGTGAGGGAACAAACGCGGGTTAATGACATCCTAGTTGAAATCAAGAGGAAGAAATGGGCTTGGGCAGGGCATGTAATGGGAAGGCAAGATAAACCGCTGGTCCTTAAGGGTAACGGAGTGGGTTCCAAGAGAAGGCAAGCGTAGCAGGGGGCGGCAGAAAGTTAGGTGGGCGGGTATGAGATTAGGAAGTTTGCGGGGATACAGTGGCCGCAACTGGCGAAGGACAGGGTTAATTGGGCGCAGTCAAGGCTGATGATGATGATAGTGGGCAACAGTGGTAACACATTTCCATGCTTCACTGGTAGCAACTGTAGCACTTGCTGCTGTTTATCTGCTACACACTGCATATGCCATGGAAAGGAAGCATTGCTTGTTGATGCACTCTCGGTAAAAAGACAGACTGGATTTTCTTATCACGGCTGTTCCGGCCGTGCGACACTGATTTTCTATTGGGGACAGAAATATGCAGGCTGCATGGCAGGTGATCTAGGTATAGGTGTAACGTGCGCCAACGATTACTCTACCACATATGCAAGCAGGCAAGTCTGACTGGCACTTCCACTATTGTGACCTCAAACCATCAGCCAGACACAGCTACATGGTTTGGCTACTGCTGGCATGTTGTGGGACTGTGTTTTATAACTATTGTTTTCCAGATTACCACTAGTAGTTATGACATGCGGCATCATGACTGACACCTGGACAACTGATGCAAATTGCCAGCTGACCACTGGCAAGCGTGTATAAGTGCGAAATATAGAACGAATAGTTGCCAAATTACTGGCTGCAGAGACTTTCATCCTCATTAGTACTTCGTGTCCATTCTCTTTTACAGAACAAAATGCAGCTGCATACCTGTTCTTTTCTTTGTGTGTGGTATGTACTGTGCCCACACTTGCACATCAGAAGTGCTCAGGAGTGTTGTACAGCTGTTTCATTTTTTTTTTTTGCATTTGGCTCTTAATATTACTGTTGCTTCACGACTGTGTTCGTGATTTTACATGTATCACTTGGAAGTTCATGCATCAAGCAAAGCTGTGAAAATCTGTCACCGCAAGGCTGTTTAATTCACTGGCATGGTTCTTGTATGCTGGCCAACATTTTAATATGAAACCATGTGGTAAAGCAAATGTAATACACTTAGAGAAATGGCCTCCACTACTTCCTACTGTGCAGTTGGCAGGAAATTCAGTGTAGTCATGCTGACGACAAATCAACGCTGGCCTCTACTGCTAGGTTACCACATTCCAACTACAAAGGCACTGCTTTGCATGAAAACTAAGATTTCATAAGCTAGAAAAGACTAAAAAGAAAAAGCCATTCAGAACACTTAAGCTCCACCTTAAGAATATGATGCGGTAGCGTGAATGAGTTAATGCCCGTATACGTTAAATTGGTCATTCCCAACTTTAAATTCTTATGTCCCTGGGAGTCCTTGTAAAGCAGCAGGATTAAAACAATGCACATTCGGAAAATGCAGAGGTTAGTCTTGCCATGTATTGCAAAGTATAGGCTCCCCGTAGTTTATTTATTCCTACACAGCAGCCTCACATTTTCAACCACCATCTTGAGCACAACATGAGGTTGGAGAGCTCTTGCAGCAACACAGATGTCTAGCACAAAGGTACCATAACCAACTATCTCAAAGCACTTTCTTGCTTTGAGATCAACATCATCATTGCAGCCCTTTTAATGCCCTGAACTGCACGTAACAGTGGGCAAGGAGAAAAAGAACATAAGGACAAATAAACCAGATGAGGATGGTTAGAAACCACGATGACCTAGCCGTACTTTATATTTTAAAACAGTTGCCCCAAGGCGAAAGCCGAGAAACGTGTCAGGCCCGATCACTCTAAGGTCCACAGTTCACTCAGCAGTTCTTCTTTCTGCTTCAAGAGCCCTTCCACCTTGTGGAAGTTTGTGGGTGCCTCTTTGTGCTTGGCTGCCTTGGAACGCTTCATCATCTCGGCGTAGCCCTCCTCGAGTCGTTCTGAGAAGTCCCACTCCATGCGAGGCAGGTTGTCGTCAATGAACTTGGCTTTTTTGGCCACAGTCGGGTGCCAATGGCTCTGCAGCGTCTTCAGCTCCCACAAGGAACTGTCGGCAGCCTGCGACTTGCTCGGGTTTGCCTGTTCCACGTCAAAGGGGTCAACGGAAGCGTCCTGGTCCGAAGGGTCATTGATCATTGTGGTCAGGCTGCGATGCCTTATCAGGAGGTTGCCAATGAACGGTATCATGTACAGAAGGGCATAAGGGGGTGCCGACAGGGCCATGCGCGCCAACTTCTTGGCGAACGAAGCGACCAGGTAGGCAGGAAGATGGGTGGACGAGAGGAACAGGTCTGTGAGGAAGAAGAAACGGGCCCGGTACTTCTGGTAGAAGACGTCCGGTTCCAGGAGGGCGTACAGCTTCTCGTAGAAGTTCGGGTAGTCCAGATGATACCGGTGGATTAGCACGAAGAGTCCATTCAGAGCCATTAGGCTGTGGGAACCACCACGGTTGTATGACTCTATGAAGAAGTCGGTGACTAGAAGAGGGTTGTGCAGGTATGGGACCACTTTTTCCGGCAGCATGATCAGCAACTCACGGTACAGCCGAAAGGGCAGCTTCTGGCGCAAGAAAGTGATCCACACAGTCGATAGACGCTTCACTTCTTGCTCGCGGTCGATTACATATCGCACGCTGTCACCTCCCAAGACGGCAATCGGCTCTCCGGCTTTTGGTGGTTCCGCCGCCATGTCGAAGCCAAGGAGCAGGTGATAAACGTTCATCAAATACCGATCGGTCAGTTCCGGCTTCAAAAGCGCTGGTTCTTCCCCATCGCCTTTCGTTTCCGCCGGTGCTTGAGGGTTCATCCTCCAAGTTCGCGCTATCCTGCCCAAAGCCTTGAGCGTGTAGGTTTTGACGTCGGCCAGGTCGAGGAACTGGCTGAACTTCGAGATGATACTCTTCATGTCGTGTTCGGGGTCCAAAAGCGTCTCCACGAGGGTCCCCAGCTTGTTGATAGGCACATGGTGTTCTCCCTGCTTTCGGTACACAGTCTCCAGTTCGATCCATTTCATGGCCACCTGAAGAGCCAGGTTCTGCTTGCGACTGGAGGACTTGCCCGATAGCATTGCGATGATGTGACGCCAGGCGTCGGCGTAGCGGTCCCGAAGCCAGGCATGATACTTCTCTAACGGGCTTTCAGATTCGGCGGGCTTTCCGGCGAGGCTATCACCCTCGTACAACGCCACGCTGGTCTTGAGAAAGTGGCAGAACACCTTGTTAGCGGCTTGGGCACCCGCGATGGCGACGTCGTCAGATTTGGAAGACAGGCAACCAACGATGTCGATCAGGAGATTTGAGTTTTTTCTGTCTTCGATGACCAGCGACGCGTTCTTCTTTATATCGGAGACGGAATCTTGCGGCTTCTTGGATTTTGCCACATTCTCACTTACCGGCGATTCCTTGGACGCATTCGAACTTCCTCCTTTGACGACATCTTCCGCAATTTCGGAGTCCAAATCTTGAATTTCCTCGCCTTTCGCTACTGCTTCCTGGCTAGGTGACGATGGCGTGCACGCTTCTCCGTCCTCGACACTGGCGGTTTTCTTAAGTTTTTTCGACGAAGTCGGCGCCTTCTTACTTTTCCTGCCTTTTGCCATTGTCTCTGGACTTAGCTAAGGTGGCTCGAGCACATACGATGTGAATAAAACACTGCCAAACAGCACACACAAACTTAACACGTGTTCTCGGCTATGAAGTACAGCGGTTACAAATATTGATTGCTCCCGTGGCGTCCTCTGGCGACAAAAATTGAATCAGTTTCGCTAACTGATCTCCACGATCTCCACTAGGTGGCTGGACCATACCGCAACCAGAAGTTGAAAGGCGTGTGAACATGTCTCGAGACCTCGCGTTTTTCGTGCCTTCGCTTGCATTTATTTACGTTATTCTAGAAAGAGACCAGCGCTGCGCCCATGGAGGAAGAAAAACTAGGAGGGACCATGACGTCACAATCTTGAAGCCTAGTCATAAAAAATATAATGGAAAGCATCATGGGAAATAGGCCCTCACGTGACAAGGCAGCGGTAGCTCTTAGCTGGATTTCGGTTTCGGTTTCGCTCTCTCGCTGTACGAGCAACTACGCGACCATCTGCTTGCGTTCACTGACGGCTCCGTGGTGAGCGCAAACTGCTCGCTCGCCGCAGCGGCCACCATCCCCGAGCGACGCGTGCGCTGACTGCGGCGCAGTGGAGACACTTGGAGCACATGCTCCTTCGCTGTGCCGCTTCTGCAGTGCCGCGTCGCGAGATTCTCGCGGCCTGCAGGGCGCTGGGACTCATCCCGGACAGTCTCGAAGCGCTCCTGTGGCCGCGCGGCACTGCGCGTACCCGTGATATTCTAGCCTCTATACCCGTGACAAAACAGTGGTGAGCCTCTGTGCGTTCATCGAACAGGCGGGCTTGACTTCCCGCTCGCTCTTCGCCAGGTAGTGCACGCGTGACACGAACGCTCCGTGGGTGCTACCTCCGACGGTATACGCGGCCGGGCGCCCCACCACGGCCGCTAGTGCAGTATGCCGCGCGCGCGATTAGTCCGAGACAGGACGCTACGAGCGCGCGGCTATGTATACATACAGTTTACTTCTTTTTGTAAGTGATTGTGCGCAGTGGCCGGGAGACCCCGCGCAGGGGCAGACGTAAAGCCGCCGGCACTCTCTCTCGACAGCGAGAGAGAGAGAAATACTTCACTGCTGAATTTCCCGTCGGAACCGCCTATGTGCGCGCGCGTATTCGGCACGACTTGTGCCTTGAGAATAGCGGAGAACGGAGGGCCCATGGGCGGGCCGAAGTCCGCCTGCCCGAGAAATAGAATCTTGCGCAGCGCGCCGGAGCGCTCGTTCAACACGTCCGTCCGCCGTGAGCGCTCTGGAAGCCGCTGCACCCTTTTTTAGAGGCTCGTTTCTTCGCCTACTCTCGAGTTCTCCGCTCATAGCATGCGCTGAAATAAACGCTCCGTATGTGTGTATAACGACGAAAGGAATTCCTCTCCATTCTCTTTATGAACCACAGTTGAACAGTGACGAGGTCGCGGCCGCACCCTTTGATGAAAAGTTTACCCGCAGTTTTCTACAGTGCACCCAAAAACTCAAGAGTGCAATCAACAGAGACGCGGAGCCTTCAGACATGGGCGTCCGGAGGGGGGGGCAAGGGGGGGCGGCTGCACCCCCCTGGAAAATCACTCACTCGAACCGTGAGTGATGGCCGCACGCCAGGGGCGGTGGTGCGCTCAGCCAAAAGGGTAAAAGCAGCCCCGCTTCGACGCTTGGTCACATCTGCGAAATGCCGCGTCCGGGCGCGCGTCGTTCCGCCGTTTTCAAACCACGCCACCGCCAGCTCTGCTGAAGGACGACCTGTTGCAGACATGCAGCGGCACCGGCGAGCATGTGTTTCGAGCCGTCTTGAGATGGGTGTCTGTTTCTTTGATCTCTAGAGAGATAGCGACACGGAGGCAGACAGTGCACAGGGCACAGGTGGTGGTGGTGGTAGTGGTTTATTTAAAAAATAAAAAATAAAAAGTGAAGCAAAAGAGTGTTGCCGGCCGCGGCAATTGCTATCTAATATCTTAAGCACCCGAGCTGCAGCCGGCGGAAACGAAAGGGAAAGGGAGAGGATAGTGAGGAGAAGTATAGAGGGGAGCGACAGCGAGAAAGGACAGGGGAGAGCTTTGTACACTATTTACAAAATACAAAAGTAATCAAGTTCGCGCCGCTCGCGCGCTAAGAGGGCACAGGTCGCTCGCTAGAATCAGGATACGTTCGTACGCCGGCCACCGATGAATTCTTGAGGGGGGAAGGACAAATCAGCCGTGTCCACCCCCGCTTTGTCGGGCTGCTCAGGGGCAAGCGGGCGACGAGTTGGCGCCGCCGCCGCTCGCTGTCTCCTCCGATCCACGGGAGAGCTCAGTGCGGTAGAAGCGCCGCTTTCAGAACCTTCGGCAAAGGGGATTAGCTGCTTTTGTTCACGGCGACGCAGCCTCCAGAGGCGCCCCCACACCAGCGTTCCTTGCGTCTTCTCCGAAAACCAGCGCCTTTGGTCAACGCAGCCCGATGGCGCCTGCCTGGCTCGCCTGTCACCTCTGGCTGGGCCTCAAATCACAACAGCGCCCATGTACTGTGCGTGTCAGTGCATGGTAAAGAGACCCAGGTGGTCGACATTATCCGAAACTCTGTACTACTCCGTCCCTTATAGCCTGAGTCGTTTTGGGGCTCTGAACCCCATAAAAGCACAAAAACAAATTTTCCGACCGAATTAGTTGCGGGTGTCCCTTCCCCTCGGAAGTCGCGCGGCGTTCCTTACACCCCAAAAGTGCGCATTCGTGGATATTGTGGCAAGTAAGCCCTTGCACATGTGCGCGCCTCTGTGTTTGTGCTTCGGTGTTTTTAGTGGCGGGTTGTCAACGAAGGTGAGAACAACCAAGACAGCGGACGAGAAAACGACGAGCGGCGAGCAGTGTGTGTGCGGTTGCTCGACTGTGCGGATGCGCGAGCAAGATGGAGCGAGGTGTATGAAGCTGCGAGCGTGCATTTATCTTGTAAATAAGTTTTCGTTGTATATAGTCATCTTTTGTTTTCAACGTACTCGTTCAACCATTTTTCCAATCAATATATATGATGACTGTGCACTGAGAGCGTGTAATGAAGCACAGAAATGAATTTATCACCCATGTAAGCAAACCATGAATATGCAGAGGATGTCCACTAATGGTCCTAACGTCCAATGTCTATGTATGATATCCTCTGCATATTGAGAGGACTATCGGATTCAGATATCAGTTAGTGGATATTCAGATGACATTCATACATGTTTTTCTTTCAGCACAGTGGAAGATTTGGAAATGTGCAAACAGCTTCCCAATCAACCAGTGTACATTCAGTGGACGTCCGAGGTATGTCCTTTACTGGATATACGGATATCCGTGGGAGATCCGCCGACGTCCAACGGCTCTCGCACGGACCTCCGACGGAGGTACAAATATAATTATTTAGACTGCCGACAGATATCCATCTCGGATATCCGCCGGCGGATCTTTTGAGGATATTTGCAGGTAATGCATTCTTCACCATTATGAGGCAAGCCAGAACTACAACCACCAATCAGTGCACCTCCCAGGGCCACTGGGCTTATTAAAAGCCCGCAGAGTGTCTGAAATCGGACATACACCTTGCTGTATGTAATCTGCATGAATCTGTAAAGCAATCGACCAAAATGGCAAAGCATATCAGTCGGGATGATTTTATTATGACATAAATGCCGTCTTCAGTCTTCATGAGGAATTCATCAAGCCGGCCATACACAGCAGCAGGAAGGATACTGTACAGACCATGATGAACTTGTAGACAAGCCGGGGACGTATTCTGCAGAAAACAGTAAACATTAAGTTCAGAATATGTCATTAAAGCAAGCGAATTTGACAGACACCATTCAGTTGTATGCAGTAAGTCCACCGTGCCAAGTAAATTAGTCATCTGCCGCTCCGAAAGCATGTTTACATCTTGAACAACTAGTAAGTTGTAAGCAACAGAGGTGAGAATATTTCTCGCAATACAAAATATTTTGCTTTTCCAAAAAAACTGCAAAAACAAATGCCCGACTGCAAAGCTTTGTACCAGTTCATGAAAAATGCGTGTACATTGCAAGCTTGAAGGAATTGGTGAGCGCTATAAAAACACGGAAAAGGGATAAACACGCAGGACAACTGTTTAATCTCAGAAGAAACATGACTAAATACACACATTTGACTTCATATCATACACAGAAGAGGGAGGAACACACGCGCTGACAAGAATGAAGGAAAAACAGGTAAAAACTATGCGAGCTTACAACAGCCGAAGATTACTATTCTTGAGGTAGGTTAATTCTGTTCCCCCTAACATCACTGAAGGGGAGCTGACGCATTGCTTATCTGGAGCAACGTGCATTGCAAAATTTTCGATAATTTCTCGTTCCCGTCAGTTTCTAGCCCTACCTATTACTTTGGTGTTTTTTAGCAAGGGTATGCATTTACAGTGTGCGAAATGAGGTGCCAGATTACCGGACTTTGCAAGTTGTTCACTTGATCTTTCGTGTTCCCGGAGCCTCTTGTTAAGGCACCTTCCCGTTTGCCCTGCGTAAGTTTGTTGGCAGCTGAGGGGAATGCTGTAAATGACGTTTTCGTCACACTTTACATAGGTGTTTTCGTGTTTGGTGTTGCACCCAGGTTTCTTTTTGTGGTCTTCATTCTCGTTGACCTTTTTACACATTCCAATGAGCTTATTGGGAGCTGAAGAAACCACCTGGACTCCGTACTTGTTAGCTGTCCTCCTTATTCTGTGGGAGATATTGTGAACATACGGCATCACGGCAGGGCGTCCCTCGTAGCTCGTTTTCTTAGTTTTGTGGGACCCAGTAACTTCTCTTAGTAAGCTTTCAGCAGTACAGCAAAGTAACTGCTACGGGTAACCGCTCTCCTTCAATCGGGAGACCTGTTGGTCTACGCTGTGAATTATCAGTCATTCCAGAATTGTAAAGCGAGCTGTAGCTACGTCTTGCCTGAAACCAGCTATAAGAAAATCTTGCCCCCACTCGATAATTCAGAGCGTAGACCAACAGGTCTCCCAATTGAAAGAGAGCGGTTATCCGGAGCAGTTACTTTGCGGCATTGCTGAAAGCTTACTAAGAGAAATTACTGGGTCCCACAAAACTAAGAAAATGAGCTACGAGGGACGCCCTGCCGTGATGCCGTAGGTTCACAATATCTCCCACAGAATAAGGACAGCTAACAAGTACGGAGTCCAGGTGGTTTCTTCAGCTCCCAATAAGCTCATTGGAATGTGTAAAAAGGTCAACGAGAATGAAGACCACAAAAAGAAACCTGGGTGCAACACCAAACACGAAAACACCTATGTAAAGTGTGACGAAAACGTCATTTACAGCATTCCCCTCAGCTGCCAACAAACTTACGCAGGGCAAACGGGAAGATGCCTTAACAAGAGGCTCCGGGAACACGAAAGATCAAGTGAACAACTTGCAAAGTCCGGGAATCTGGCACCTCATTTCGCACACTGTAAATGCATACCCTTGCTAAAAAACACCAAAGTAATAGGTAGGGCTAGAAACAGACGGGAACAAGAAATTATCGAAGCTTTTGCAATGCACATTGCTCCAGATAAGCAATGCGTCAGCTCCCCTTCAGTGATGTTAGGGGAACAGAATTAACCTCCCTCAAGAACAGTAATCTTTGGCTGTTGTAAGCGCGCGTAGTTTTTACCTGTTTTTCCTTCATTCTTGTCGTCAAATGTGTGTATATAGTCATGTTTCTTCTGAGATTAAACAGTAGTTAGAAAGCGCTTCGTCCTGTGCGTTTGTCCCTTTTCAGTGTTTCTATAGCGCTCACCAATTCCTTCAAGTATGTATTTCCAACTCGCCCCAGTAGTAGCTCTTTTGTCTTTTACATTGCAAGACACCACAGCTACTCCCACAGGCAGTCACTTCCACACTAATGGTCAAAAAAATTCAAGTGCAAGAGTAGGGATCCTTACCACATCGTTGCAAGCTAGCTAATGACTTAGGTTGGGCACAAGGTACACTCATAGAGAAAAGTTTGCTGGATGTCGATTTTCCGAAAATATTTATTTTTGCATTGCCTCGCCAGGCAGTCAGCTGAAATTTGTTCAATACGATCGAGTATCCATGTCCCCTCCTGATTCTAGGCTTTTGATTAAATTGCTCTGGCTAACAGCACAGAGAAAATGTTTCACAAAGAACTCTCATACCACAAATTTTTATCCATTATTGTACAAGTACACTGCAGTATAGCTAGATACCGTTCGCTGCACAGAGCAAACAGAAGGAAAGTATCCATTATGTGACAGGGTGAAACTTGCACTGTAGTTCAAACTTACCTGAAGGTTGCTGCTGTAAGCTGCAGGTACTATATAGCTGCTAGCTTAGGTCAGTCACATCCACACTGTATGGACAAGAAAATAAAGTATGAGAGAGCACCTTATACTGCACGTTGTCAACGATGCAGCAAAACACAATCTCTGTCGAAACTACAATGCCCACAGGGTTCACTGATGAATCACGCATCAGGGCACTGACAGCATATTTGATGATCCACAGCTGCACAGGAGTAAGGAAGAGAGGTCTGGTCACAATCCAGGAACATGTGGCTCTAGGCGTGTCATATATGGTCCTGCTATCTGGCTCAGCATTGAGCCCTGTGGGCATAACATGTTTGGCAAAGTTATACCAAAGCACTGCAAGAGCTCGTTGCACTCAGTGATTGGGAAGTAAGTGAAAAATGTGACTGAAGCTCGCAAATTTAACACAACAGTTAAGCTTTCCTAAACAATGCTACTGCACAGTGCAAAGTACTGTGTAGTGAGTGGATGGTTGGAGACTTCCATTTGGCAAGCCTAATAAATAAATTAATAAGCTGTGGAAGTATGCACAACTTTTATATGACATTTTCAACCTACCTGTGCTTTCCACGGCTTGGCATAATTAATGTAGGCACCAATACACTCGGTAGCCGGGCCACATCCACACTGCAAAGGCAACAGAAAAGTAAGAAAAACTAAGTCGCGAAGCACTGAAAAACTAACACCGTCCTGGCACTATGCTTTTCGTTCATTCTATTTTATCGTAATTATGAACCTACGCGCAATTGCCTTAAGATTCACACCATGCAACTACACACCGTCTCCACCTTTTTTCACAAACACGAGAAACACGTTTGCGGCAGCTAATGCATAGTGCTTGCAACTTCCACTCCGTGGCAAACAAGTAGCGCAATAGAGTACAACTGCGTTAATGCGGTTTAGTCATCCCACAGCAACACCCTGAAAGTAATTTTCGAGCACAGTTACTTACCTCGCAAGTGTTAACACCATGGCCGCTTCTTTCATCCAAAGCAACAAAGCATGTCTCGGCAAGGGGTCAGGCGACACCGGAGCTTTTTCACGAGAGCCTCAGAATCAAACGAACGTCTTTTCGAGCGCGTAGATGACACAACACATTTGTAGCACAGCCAAGCAACCACAGAGCGAACAAACCGCACATTGCAGCAAAAGTAAAGGTCGAAAGGAGCCCCACGCGACGAAAACCAACGAGACCAACGCGCCACAAATATTGGCTTGGCTGATAGATTGGATTGGGTTGACTTTTAGGCTTACCGCTCTGCCGCGGCCCCTGGTAGGAGTTTATTAGGGTTTGTTTTCATGGAAGGCAGCATGCATGGCTACTAGCCTCGGTTACCTCGAAGGAGTGCTGCAGGATAAAAGGGCGTTAATTATGAGCACTGGCGCCAGAAAGCCAAGCGATTCGTTTAATTCTGGTTCTTTAACATCAACACCATAGTTGAGTGATCTTAATCAATCTGAATATTAAACTAGTTGGTGGTAGAAATGTGATTGTGTGAATTTTGGCATTGGCAAAATAGAATTTGTTTTAAAATGTTCGTCTGAGGGAAAACAAATTATATATGTCATGTAAGCTCACATCCCAAGAGGGATGTTTACGGATACTCCTCGGACATCCGCCGGCGGATGTCCGCCAGCCATCCAAAAACGAACGTCCCTCGTACATACACAGAATCTCCGATGCGTATATCCGAATATGGACATACGTAGGCATGCCCTATGGACATCCCAGCCTGGCACTGGAGATTCGGACCTTACTCGGATATACCACGGATATCCGTGGTTGACTGGGTTACCAGGAAACACATTAAAATTATGTTGCCTTTAGATTTTAATTTTTCTTGCTTTCGCAATCTGAAGTTTTCAGGAATGAATTATTTAAGCAGCCAGCAATTACATGCTTTGATTTTATTTTATGCAAGCAAATGCATGTGCAGTACGATTATTTGAAGAAACTTCTCAAGTTAGACTGAAAGCCACAAACGCCGCGAATTTCAAAACAAGAACCGTAACTAGAACTCTATTGACATTAGGCAGCCCAACGGCCATGGGCATCATCATTAGCCGCGGCCACGGTGGCCGCGGCGGCCGCGAAGCGATGTTTCCTTGGTTCCTTTCAGCGTTCCTTTGCACATTTTATTTTTTCGCGTGTTCACATTTTCTTCGTTGTGGCGGCAAGCTTGTGCGCGGCGTACACCGTCCTGTGCCAGCATTGTGCAGTGTACTGGGGGACTACGTGAAGGACGGCAATAATGGTGAGTTTTTGCACACTTTTCTTTCAAACAAGTGTTAGTGTTCGTTTGTGCCATTGTGCAGTTTTCGTGCTGGCGATTTCACCAGCCGGTTTATCGGTTCGTGGAGTGCATATATAGCTTAAAAATGCGTGGCGTTTAGTTAACTGGATTTGTCCCCGAAGTGGAGACATGGTACAGTAGTGGCGCGGGAATGCCTGTGGCGGCCGCCTGGCATGCTATGACCCTCACTACAAAGGTAGACAGTTTCCAGTCTCCGGCGGCTCAAGAAGACAGTTTTGGCAGATCTTGTGTTGGTGTAAAATTTGCTAACAGGTCCCCTTTCGTTGCTGCTCTTCTCTTCAAAACTAAATGGGCTTTGTTTTAAGTCAAGCTCTTCTGTTTAAATTTGCCTTTTGCGGTCTGACATTGCTTTTTCATCTTTGTGCTTTTAAAAAACCTTTGTGGGTTCTTTCTTACTTGTAATTTTCTCCTATTTCAGTTGTTGCTCACTTCATGATATTTGGTTCTTGACTATTTTTGTCTTTCAGCTTGTGGTTTCTATAACTTTTGCTGAAAATTTCTTGTTATTGCAGTGTGTCAATTTAAGTAGTGCTGTGAAAATTCTTGCTACTGTTCGTGTGCCCCATTACGGGGTTACATTATATAAAATGAGAGTTGCAAATTGTAAACCTGTAATGCAACTGGGTGTGACCATTCTTCTCTCCTGTTCATTTTCAGGTATTTTGGAGAGCATGTTCAGAAAAGAGGCTGTCTGTATGTTGTCACTCACTAGCTGCATTTGCTCCATCAAGACAAAGAGCTGGTATGAAACTGTTTTTCGTGCTTCATTCTTACCCAGCCAACCATGAATACCCTGAGCAAGGCGAGTTCTTTTGTTGACAATGAAATAGACGGTGAGCTTACTGGGTAGCACTTGTGTAAGCTCACCGTCTATTTCATTGTCAAAAAAAGAACTCGCCTTGCTCAGGGTATCAACGTAATCGTGCACTTATCTTCTTGGTCCTGTTAGTCTCGGCAGCTATACTGTGTAATCTCACACATGCAGTTTACTGCCGTGTCATAAAAGCGTTCGAGAACTGTTTGAAGCACTTGCGGTTTTACGAAATAAACAGTTGGAAGTAGCGCTCGTCCCTGTCTGTTCCCTCTGCGTCCTTGTTGTTTTAGCGCTTTGAAAAATGTCAAAACTGCACCAACTAGCCCGATCCGCTACCCTTCTGAATAGTGTTGATGAAACAAGAGGAAAGAGATGAGCTGCAATATTTCGACTGTTCATTCATTACAGATGCCGTGAAGTCCAACAAGCTGTTCACAACTACAGTGTGCGAAATTGAAGGTCACATTAAAAAGTGGCTTCAGCACGCTTCATGCCGTTTGAAGCTTAAGGAGGAGAGGCGTGTCAAGAAGCAGGAGGAGGTAAGCTACATATTTCAAGGTTAAGTTTTATGTACACTGTAAAAACTAACAGGACACACATTTGCATTTGATCTCGTATTGCCAAAGCTTATATCCCTGTGCATTGTGCTGCCCACTTTGTTTGGAAGATGGCCACTTTAAGCGCAGTGTGTGCACACGTGTAGCATGCACCAGCTATCAGTTTTCACAAGTTGCCATGTTTGGATATGAATATCTTGAGCTATACCGACAGTCATTATTTCAACTGCAAGGTGCTTGCCTGCATTGCTGCTGCTGAGTTACTTTTTCGAAGCCGTGATTACATTGATGAACATGGTTTCCTTCATAGGCACCCATTTTAACATTTTCTATATTTGTGACATTCGTGTTAATTGTGACATCACTACTGTTTGACACTATATGTATATGCATTGCTGTATTTACAGGCCTCCAGTGCACAGGCCCCGCTGGATGACGCCTAACCACCATTTCAAGAATTTCAGACAGAAAAACGCCGTAGAACATGTGATGAGAAAGAGCACGGCGACACAACGGACTGACTAGCAACTCGATTTTATTCCGCCAGAAGCGAAACATATACAGCTGGGAAAGGTATGAAAAACAACAAAACACTAGGCATTTTAGACAACCTAGATAAAGAAAGTGCAGTTATTGTAGGTGCTTTGCGCAGGTCGAAATGAGAAATAGCATATTTCTTTTTCTCGCGGTTTTGTGGATGGCTTGCTGATGCAGCTCTGGCCTCTCGGGTGAATGGTAGCGCCTCAAAGATTTTCGTTGCTTTCTTTGTTTTGTATTTCTTAATGAGACTTGTGTGGTCCAGGAAAGGTACGCAGTTTTTTTAAGGGGCAGTTCTTGCAGTGTATGATTATATTGCTGCCTGTTTTATGCAACATGGCATGCTCGCTTAGTGTGGTGTTCAGACAGTGGCTTGTTTGCCTCACATACATTCACCACAAGATACTTCCATATCATACACCACACCTCACTGACAGTCAGTTCTTGATGGTGCTTAATGGTTCGTCATTGTTGACACACCCGCGCGCCAAGTTAAGTGCTATGCGCTGACATGTCAACAATGACGAACAATTATGCCCCCTATGTGACACAAACGATCAAGAACGTTATACTGACTGTTAGTGTGGTGTGGTGAAGGATACGCCACTATCGTGTGGTGAAATGCACGTCAGGCAAATGGGCCGCTGAACACCACACTAAGCGAGCACGCTGTATTGCATAAAATAGGCAGCAATATAATCATACTCTGCAAGAACTGTCCCTCAGACAACTGTGTACCTTTCCTGGATTGCACGAGCGTCATTCAAGAGATACTAAGCAAAAAAAACAATGGAAATATTTGAAGCGCTATCAATCACCAGAACCCATGGCCGTGTCAGCAAGCCATCTGTAAAACTGCTTGAAAAAGAATTACGCTATTTCTTGTTCCGACCTGTGCAAAGCACCTAAAATAATTGCACTTTCTCTATCTGGGTTGTATAAAATGTTTTGTTTTGTTGTTTTCCATACCTTTCCCAGCTGTGTATGTTTCGCTTCTGGCGGAATAAAATCGAGTTGCTAGTCAGCGCGTTGTGTTGTCATGTTATCTGTTGTCCAGTCTTCTGCGCCGTTTTCCCTTAAATATGATGTACCATGTTGCCAAAGCCTCCACCCAGGTAGCACTGAAACATAGCGATAATGTTACATTTTTGTTACGCTCAAATGTTATTTCAGTGTCCTTTTTTTCTAATGTTTTTGTAATGTTACATATGAACGTTCGAATAACCTTCCCCAAACATTCATGAAACATGTAAACAACATAAATGCAACATTCTCGAAAATGGTGAAGCAGCCCCGCACAAGCATTCAGGCCTGCCAGTGGTGACGGCACACAACTTGCAACACTTTGCAAGAACCAACAACAAGAGCGACACACTACAGCACACCAACTCGTATTCACTCACCTCCAAACGGATATCATGCCGCCGAGCTTATATACTCGCTACTGCGGGATGCCCCATGAGTGACAGTGGGGAATGGGTAATAACTAAAGTTTTGTGACAAAATAGTGGGGCTCTTCATGTAATCTATGGCGAGTACTATCTAAAAGATGTGGTTACAAGGTACTGTTAGTTGAAAAACATCTTTACTCTAAGAACAGTGAGAAAATGTCTGGAAATCCGTGCTCGAAATATATTTGCAATGTTGTTTTATAGTTGCGACTCTAACATTATAATAAAATTTAGAAGATTACATTAAAACAACGTTTGTTTAGAATGTGGAAGTAACGTTTCCTATGTAACTTATAACGTTATGTGTTAATTTTTAATGTTAATGTAAAGTTATTATGCAACATGTAACATTACTCCAACTTACATAACATTTTTATAACACTATTCTAATGTTCGGTGCTACCTGGGCACATTAACACCTTTTCAAACTTGTAAATTTGTAAATAAATTTGAGTACACACAGAAACAATGTTGGTTTTTTTGGCGGCTACAAAGTATTGCGGCCATATAAAACTGATATAGTATTCTATATATATGTTTAGGGGTGATCCCCGAAAATTAGGTATGTTTGCAATAAGGTAGCAGTTTCTCCTTAATGTCCACCCAAGTGCAGCATCGAGGCTACATTCCAGTTGACAGCAGCATCATAGGTGAAAAAAAAGTTGCCATGAAAGCTGTATAGCTGTCCTTTGTAGTTCATATGGTTGCACTTAGGTGGACATTAATGAGTAATTACTGCCTTATTATAAGGTTATGTAGTGCTATAATGTAGCTCCCTGTGCCAAAAAAAATGTTGCCTAAAAGTCTACAGAATGTCATTGAATATTGCATCAATATTGCGTGTGGACATGCTGCGGGTTTTCTATAGATGTCCACTCGGGACAAAGTTGACATTGTATGGATCTTATGTCAACATAATATTAACTTTTATAGACATCATGTGGACATCAAATATCTTATGTCAGATATTTAATAAATGTCCAGTGGATGTTAAGTGGTTGGCTGGGATAACTACGCAATTCGCCCAGAAAAATCCGAGGCGCCTACAGTTGCTGTTCAAGGAAGACTGACTGAGTGACTGTAGTTGCGTGTTTGTGAACATATTGCGCTGTGTGCTGGTCATCAATTCGGGTGAGTCGAGAACCCGTATGCAGTAAGACTGAGCACTTCGAGTATTGATAGTATCTTTTTGCATTTTTATTAATTTTAATTGTTTCTTTGTTGATAAACTCCAATGTATCTCTCTACAATCCGCGCTTTAATTTGCTGCTTGTAATTTTCTTTCATGTGTGTATTTTACTTATTTTTTATTTATATATAAATAAATAAATTTACTCCGCAAATAGTGCCTTTTCGCTACGAATATACCCCCCCCCCCTCCGGCGCCAACAACCAATGCCCCCCCCCCTGAAAAAAATTCTGCGGACGCCCTTGCCTTCAGACAACCTCGAGCTCGGTACGCATTCCGCCAAAGCGCTGCGCTGCGCTACTTCGGAGCACGGACGTTCACTAAAAAGCACCGCTGGCTGGCAGTCTGGTAACTGTGGAGGAGGGCCTATTTCCCATGAGTCAGTGCGCAAAAGGGCCCTCGGCAGCGGCGTCAGAGGAGGATGGCTTGCAGAGGCTGAGCGCACTCCCTCCTAGTTTTTTTACCTCCATGGCTGCGCCCAAAACGGCGCTAAGAATGGTTCGGTTGTCCGGCTCTCTGGCTAATACGAGACCAGTAATGGCCGTCGGCGTGAGTTGGCGCGAAGCTCAAAGAAAGCGAAACTGGCGAGTACCAACTGGCGAGTAGCAGGATACTCTATGCCACCCCTTATCTCAAATTTTCGAAAGCAGAAAAGGACAAATTGGATAGCATGATACGGCAGGCCTATAAGGCTGCGTTAGGACTCCCACTAAATGCCTCAACCGAAAGGCTTATGAGGTTAGGAATATATAACACCTACAATGAACTGAAAGAAGCCCATTTAATGGCTCAAACAGCGCGATTAGCCAATTCCAGAACTGGCAGGAGTATTCTTACCAGGCTCGGAATTAACTTTCAACCTACGAATAACGATGCTAAAGTAGACTTACCCCGCGACTATAGGACGGCCCTACTAATCAAACCACTCCCCAAAAACATGCACCCCTTACACCATGAGGGTAGAAGACAAGCACGAGCCAAAGCCTTACATAAGAAATACAGACAGTGCGCTGCAACACTTTATGTAGATGCGGCAGAATACAAAAATACCAATGCCTTTGCAATTGTGGTTGTGAACGAGAATGGTGACCACATCGTCTCGGCGACAATCAAAACGAAATCCTCTGAAACGGCAGAAGAGGCGGCTATAGCCCTCGCCCTAGCACATACCCAAGAAAGCATCATCCTCAGAGATTCCAAAATGGGTATCAATAATTTCGCTAAAGGATGAATTACAAACACCTCCCTTAGAATCCTTAACGCAACCAAATTCTCACCAAATTATTCCGAATTGATATGGGTCCCAGCCCATCCGGGGAACGAGGCAGCCCACAATAAAGCCCGAGGTTTCGTCGACCGGGCAGTGGATGAGTCTGGCTCCCTGAATTTCACGAAGGACTCCATGATCACATATCATGATCTCACCAATCATTTTAAACTAGAGAGGAGAATTTTCCCCCCTCCAGACAAAAGACTTACTAAAGAACAAGAGGTTACGTGGCGTCGTCTACAGACGAGATCGATACGCACCCCATCACTCCTCGCGCACATTTATCCAGATCTTTACAACCCAAACTGCAAACACTGTGGCCAACGTGCTACCTACGATCACATCCTCTGGGACTGCAAAATAGAGCCACCTCCGGGTGATCTAGTTACAGCTCCTTCTCTCGAGCGGTGGGAGACCGTGCTGGCTAGCTCTGACCCCAGAACGCAAGTTTTGGCGGTGGAGTGGGCTGACAAAGTCGTCGAGGGCTATGTACTCTCGACCACTTAACGCGACCTCTTGCCAAGCTCTTCCCGGCGAATAAAATGTTTTACAATCAATCAACTATTTCTTGGAGGGCAATAGCTCCCGCGAAGCACGCATCGGCAAACTAAAGTACCTTCAAGTGCATTCAACCAGTTCGTGCCCTGCGCAGGATCGCGTGTCGCCCTTTGCGGACAACGCAGCAGGACGCACTTCCCACCCTCTGTTACCTTGGTTCGCCGTGTAGTCGGCTCTGCTTGTTGTTTAGAAGTGGCGATATCTGTTTAAAAAGAAAGGCGCAGACCCTGGAGAGCTGCATGGCGCGCATGCCCAGCAACGCATACCTTGTTTCTAGAGTAATCAAATTTCAGCCAGTCGACACGCGACATAGTGTTGCGAAAGTTTCTGATCGGTTGCATCTATGGTAGTGGCCCTCCAATCGCTTTTTGCTAACTTCCACTGGAGATTTATTTACATGACCATTGTTATCTTTAAACCCTAGGGCCTCAGGAAGAGTGACTGTGCCTGCATCGACATCCGGATGGATACAATCACATTTGAGTATGAGGTGTTCAATTGTTTCCACAGATCTACCACACACTGCACATGTGCCATCTTCTTCGTTAAATTTCTTTTTGTAGCTGCGCGTTCTAAGACACCCTGACCTAGCTTCAAAAAGTAGGGCACTGCCTCTAAAAGATGAGCTCCCCGTCGGGGAATCGAACCCCGGTCTCCCGCGTGACAGGCCACTATACTAACTTTTTTTTCTTTATTTCCTGGCTTTGGAAAACAACACGGCACGAAAAAGAACAGACAAATCACAAAAGCAATAATACAAGACAATGAACACACTGAAAGTCATACTCAGCCAGCGTCAGGCTGGCGTCGTCACATTAAAACTCCCGCAAAGACGACAAAGGCTCTACCCTCGAGAGCCAGTCGGGAGGTTCCGCAGCCGCTTTTTGTATAGCGACAAACCAATCCATAGACTCTCGGAAATAAATTCGGGCAGGGCGTGCTTCCCTGTCACAGTGATAGCCTGCCATTCTTGAGCGCCATATACAGTGGAGACCCAGGAGCATAATTAAATCAAATGGAACCCCGTCGTCATTATCTATGCTTAAATATCGAATGCCATGCGAATCTAGGGGGAAGTCTTTCTTCATAGTCCGTTGCAAAACATCCCAAAAATAAACCCCTTCCCAACAATGTAAAAAAACATGGTCTACTGTTTCCGGCTGCTTACAGATTAAACAATGCGAACCCCAAGGTAAAATAAATCCTTTTCCTCAAAAAATTTCTTTACTGGCAACGTTCCGGTGTGTAATTTAAAGAAAAAGGTCTTAGCTCCTGGCGGCACCTGCATTTTCTTTACCCTCTTTAAGACGTCTGAGCCTGGGCCTCCACTGTATAAGACTCTATACAAAGGTTGTGGTAAAACAGTGTCACATAAATCGTGGTACAGCTTTTTCCGTTTTACACAGGACAAATATTCATTAGAAAAACGCACTGAAAGAAATCTAACACTTGCGACGACCTCTCTGTAATAGCCGAAAATACCATACGTAACTTCTTCGGTGGAGACAACAAACTCCGGCAGTAGGCGCCGCAGCCTAACTTGGCAGACAGTGCGCAAGAAAGGGTCAGAAACGTCGCGGAAAAACAAAAACCGATTGACCACTTGCCGCAAAAAGAGGTGTCCAAGTCCCAAGCCGCCGTCTTTTACCCGACGGAATAAATTTGTTCTGCTGCAGCGTTCCCATTCTGCAGCCCAAACAAAGACAGCGAAAATCCTGTGGAGCTTCTGTATGTTTACACGCGAACAATGCAAAACTTGCATAACAAACAAAGTTTACTGATATAAAAAAGGTTACATACAGTAGCCCTGGCGAAAATCGATAAGTTGGCACCTTTCCACTTCTCCGCTTTCTCCCGTAGCGCTTTCGTCTGCTCTTGCCATATTGCTCGCTTTGGCGGTAACCATCAAGCTCGACGCCTAAGTACTTGGTTGGGGTTTTCGCCCACGTCACATTTGCAAAGTGCTCAGGCTTCGATGGCCACCGTCCATGCCAGAACCCAAGGCACTTGGCCCAGTTCACCCCGCTTCCGGTAACCTGAGAGAACTCACGGACACATTTGACAGCCTCGGTTATACTCTCATGGTCAACCGTACAAACTGCAACATCGTCCGCGTACGCCAGCAGCTTCACCTCGGCTGCTTGTAAACTTAAACCCATTTACGTTTTCATTGTTCAATATTTTAATACACAATGTCTCAATATATATACAAAACAAAAGAGGGCTGAGAGGGCAGCCCTGTCGCACCGAACGCTGCACGCTAATGGGGGCCCCCAGACTCTTATTTACGATCAATCTCGTCGTGCAGTTTCGGTACGCCAGGGCCACGCCCTTGCGGATAACTGACCCAACATTCGCATGGTCCAAAATAGAAAACAAAATTTCGTGATCGACGCAGTCAAAAGCTTCCTCAAGGTCGACCTGGAGAATGGCCACCCGACCATTCGAGTCATCACAACACTCAAGCACACTTCGCATCTTATGAATATTGGACATTATTGACCTCCCTTTTATCCCACACGTCTGGTGTGGCCCAACTATGTCCTTAATCACCGTCTGCAACCTCCGAGCCAAAACCTTCATAAAAATTTTATATTCAACGTTCGTAAGTGCTATGGGTCTGTAGGCTGTAACCAGTCGCAATTTATCTATTTGATCCGTTTTAGGAATGAGCACCGTGTGGGATGACCCATATGACGGAGGCAGTGCATTTACTGTGTAGGCTGCGTTAAAGATCACGTTCAAAATAGGGGCAATTTCGTGCTTGAATTCTTTGTAAAAACGCGCGCTGAGCCCATCTGGTCCCGGCGATTTACCGGGGTTTAAACTGGCGATTGCATGCTCCACTTCGGTTTCAGTGGGCGCATTTGTTTTTCAGTCCCGGACTGTCCGGGACTACTTGCGGACTCGAGTCCGGTATTTGTTTTTCTCGGGCAGCCCGAAAGCTCCGCCCACCTGCCTGCATCGCCATAGCAACGCGTTCGTTTTTAGCCTATGGCAGTCCGCGGGCTGCTGAGACGGCAGCAGACGACAGCTGCGCGCCGCGCTGGCAGCCATATTGAGTTAGACTCCGTGTGCATTTTGAGTACTTTTCGTGTTCCTGGAGGTCGATATCATGCGTTAAACCTTCAAATGAGCTCCGTAGCTGCTCTCTGAGCCATCGCAAGACTTTTTGTTCTTGCATCTTCGTTTATTTTCTTGAAATCCACCGCACACGGACGCGCGTTCGAAGCTGCGAGCGCGTATTGTTTGCTCGTGTCGTCAAGAGGTTCTCGTTCGCTTGTTTTGCGACATGCTGTCTGTACGCTTACCTGAAAGCATCGCAGGTGAACCACTCGTATACTGGAGCAGCTATAGAGATTGTTGTCAACATTTTTGCGAAGGCTTTCGTCTATCTGCCTATCCGCAACGAGTTGGGCTACTTTGTGCGAACTTCGCCGCAAGCAGTAGCGGCGAGCATACCTCCGAAGCTGAGTTCTGTAATGCACCTACGGTAAGCTGACAGTACAGTCTTTAAATCGACTCAGTATCATGATCGAGCGCACGGCATTGCTTCGGCGTTGCTTCGGCGTCGTGGTGGCCGTGGCTTGCATCGTCTGCTAGCAGATGACAGCGTCCTTGTACGGTAACCGAGGGGGAGCCCGGCTCTGGCGGCGAGTTCGAAAGCAGCCTATGGCATGCCTATGGCAAGTAGGTCATGTGACCATGACGCTTTTCCTGTCTGAGCGGAAGCCGAGACCTGCCAGCAAGTCATAGAGTTTCTTACTACTACCTAGAGGGAAAGCTGGCGGCGCTGCACTTCAGCCAACATGGACGCTCAAAGCATCATGGGGCGGTGAGCTACTTGTTGCGGCACAGTCGTAGTTTTTCGGGAACATAGAGTGGCAGTACTAAGGCGTTTCATTCCGAAAACGTAGTTCGTGTGTGCGCAGACGACTTTCGCGCGAACGCAGTGTGCAAAAGCCATAGTAGTGAAGACGCGACGACACACGACGCCAATAAAAGGTTTTACTCTTCCGAAATGCCATTAAAAAACCTCTTAAAGTATCTAAACAACAAAAATTTTTCTGAAAACATATTTACTTTTAAAAGTGCGCCTGTTAATTACGAAATATTAGTTTTTTTAGTGTTCACTTGGCCAATAGGAAAGCTAGTCATGTCTTATTTTAGGCAAACTTTGCACTTAAATGCTTTTCTGCTCGTTTGTTGCAATCATTAGACAAGATATTGAATGTTAGGACGTTTGTAGCTATCAAACAGCTTTATTTTTTTTATTATTTTTTGGCCAAAAGTTACAGTTCCGCAACAAGTAGCTCACCGCCCCATGATGCTTTGAGCGCCCATGGTGGCTGAGGTGGTCACGTGGGGTCTCCATGCAAACTCCCATAGACGGCTTGCCAGCTTTCCCTCTAGGTAATAGTAAGAAACTCTATGCAGCAAGTAGTCCGGGACTGGAAAAACAAATGCGGCCAGTGATAGCCATTTCTAATCTCTCTTTTACGTCATCACCGAGACGCGGCATCGCCGCCAGAAACTTATCTTTAAACGTGATAGTGTCTACCACGTGGGAAGCGAAGAGCGCTTGGTAATGCTCGTTGAAAGCTGCTTTTATGTGGTCGTTGTCCGCCGACAACACACCGGCCCATTCTATTTTGTCGATGTGGTTTCTTTCAGCGTTTGCTTTTTCCAACCCTAGCGCTCGTTTTGATGGCGTCTCCCCTGCAGCTATGTCTTCTGCCCTTGCCCTCACTAACGCTCCCCGATACCGTTCTTCTTCCATCAATTCTAGATTTTGCTTTGTTTTCCTTACATCTTCAGTCCATTTCCCCGGCGCTAGAGATTCCTGTTGAAGCAGCCTATGGAGCAGCTTCTTTAACTCTGTCTCTTTCTGTTTTTCTTGAAACCGTATACAGGCAGCCATCTCTATTGCTTTAATTTTTATAGTTTCTTTACACAGCTCCCACTGTTGCCATATGTGCATATTTTTACCGGGGCCTATTTTTGCAATTTCATCTTTTACTATGCTGGTATACAGTTCGTCCTGCAGGAATTTATTATTGAATTTCCACATTTCCCACGAAAAAGAATTCCCTCTCTTTAGCATCCCAAAACAACATTTAACTAAACAATGGTCTGAAAAAGATACTGGCACAACATCGTAACTATGACATTCAGGTAAGACATCGACGGATGCATAAATGCGGTCCAGCCGTGCATGGCTAGAACCCTGAAAGTGTGTGAGCTTTACTGCACGCGTTCCCTCAAGACACTCTGCTACATCTTCCATGTTCCATTTCTCAACCATTCGCGATAACACTTGTGTGCTGGCATCTCTAAACGGTCGAGGGTTTGTCTTATCTCGCGCACTAAGTACACAATTAAAATCGCCCAGGACGATCAGCTGTCTGTCACTTCGAAGGCGCTCTTCGATGCTATAAAAAAACTGCGCCCTTTCTTCTGCTTCATTAGGCGCGTACAGACAAATAATCCGCCACTCGGCGTTATTCAATCGAAAGTCAAGGAAGACACACCGGCCCGACACACAAGAGAAATGAGCTTGCACTTCTAGCCCCGGCAACTTCTTTAGAAAAAGAACACAGCCAGCCGATGTGCCTACAGCGTGGCTAACTGCAGCAAAAAATGAGGACGTGAAACGTTGCACCATGCTCCCGGTCTCTTCTTCGCCGTCTACTTTCGTCTCCTGCACAGCCAGTACATCTATGCCGTGCTCCGTTAAAAGCCGAAAGAGCTGGCCTTGCTTTCTCTTTCCTGCCAGACCTCTAACATTCAGGGAGGCGACTTTCAGCGGAGATGCAGGAGCCATTTCTACATAAGAAGAAGAGACCGAAAGCGTGGTGCTTACCTCTCGCGTCCAGCACATGGCTAGACGCCACCGCCGCCGTCGCCGCCGGCGTCATCCTGAGCGTGCACCTGGCCCAGCTCGGAAGGCGCCTTGTCGCCGGCGCGCTTCTCGCTCGCAAGGTTAGGGCGCGGCCGAAAACTGGCCCGCCTTGCTTGAGGCGTCTTTGCTGGTGGTTCCTCTACGCTGGGCGCCGCCTCTTTGTCGCCGTCGGGGCTGGTGTCTCCATGGGGACGCTTCCCAGGCGTAGCCACAGTGGTCGCGTGGCCACCGGTGTTCTGCCGATGACCCTCGGTAGGCTCCTTCGCTACAAAGTCCATGGGCACTTGGTAGGCTTTTTGCATCCCCCGAAGTCGCCTCCTTTGACTGAGGCGAGTCTCCCGTTGGTGGCTGGAGTCCTGGTCAACTGGCAAGGGGGGCGTCGCCGCTTGAAGTCGCCGACGTGTCCAGCGACACAGGGAGGTTGCCCAACTCGTCGGTACCCCTCGCTGCGTGCTCAGCCTCCGCGACATCCATCAGCTCCGCGCTGTCTCCTTTACCTCCGAGCCCGGTCGCAGACGCGTAGGTACGGACGCAGTCCTCGTCCGCGTGTCCGTAGCGCCTGCACTTGGAGCACCTGGGAACCTTGCAGTCGCGACGAACGTGACCCGCGCCGTGGCAACGCAGGCACTGCATCGGCCGCCCGGGCACCACCACGAGAGCCAACTCGCCGGCGACTCGAACCTGGTGGGGCAGGTCGTCCACCTTCATACCTGGCTTCAACTTGAGCAGCACTGTTCTCGTGGTGGATCCCTTCTCTTTCATTCCTTGAACGCGCCAACGCTCCCGCGTCACCTCGGTCACGTTTCCGAACGCCGCGAAAGCAGTCCGGATGTCGTCGTCAGCGACGCTGTGCAGCATCCAATGCAGGCGCAGCTTTACCTGCTGATCCTCCGGGTCGAAAACGATGCACCGGCGTCCCTTTACCTCAAGCTCCTTCAAGGCGGCTAATTTCTTCGCGGCTTCTGGGCTGCTGAAGGTTACCGCCCACACGTGGTTTACCTGGTACGCCCCCGACGCCACGACGTTGGGGAGCGCACCAGTGTTGGCGAGGGCGTCCCTGAAGTCTTCGACCCTGTAAGGTCTCACACGCACATCTCCGTGCAAAAAAACTGTGTTTAGAACAACACGTCCGGTGGGCAGGGTAGGCAAAAAGGTCTCATACTCCTTGTCTTCGGCGCTGAACCTGTTTCCGCGGCCATCGATGGCCGCCGTCGCCGCTCCGTGGGAGCTCATGATCCTGCGTCCGTACACGCCAGTGGCCGGAAGTAGAATCTAGCCACTATACTAACGCGGAGAGGTGGCAGAGGGGAGCCACCGGTGTTTGCCATGGCAGAGAAGTCTACTGCCCGTGAATGTGACGGCATGGAGAGGAAAAAAAGATGAGCTCCCCGTCGGAGAATCGAACCCCGGTCTCCCGCGTGACAGGCGGGGATACTGGCCACTATACTAACGAGGAGTTTTTTTTTCTTTATTACCGACTTGGCCGGGCAAACAAAACAAAAATACAATGACATGACAATAAAAGCACAGGTCAGTTTCTAGCTAGTGCACGATGATAAAATGGGTTAAATGATTTTAGTTGGTCGAGGACAGGCAGCCACTCAGGCTGAGGAGCTTGCTGTCCGAAAACTTCCTGAGTATACATGATGCTCTCAATGAAATACTGATGAGCCGGATTCACAACAACATGTTCATGCCTGACATCCATTCGCGTACGCCATAGGCTGTGCATGCAGAGCAACATTAGCAGGTCGCAAGGCACTTCACCTGGCTCTGCACATGGTAGGAAGCGTATTCCAAAAGGAGTCAGGGGGAAATCTTTTTTCAGTGTGCGCTTCAACACATCCCAAAGAAAAACAGCGTCATGACAGTCGAGAAAGATATGTTCTATAGTTTCCACTTTCTTGCAAATAAGACACTCTACTGACCAAGGTACAAAAAGGCCTTTGCTCTGCAACCATGGCTTCACTGGGAGGGTTCCAGTATGCAATTAGAAAAAGAAAGAACGCACTGAAGGCTTCACCGGCATTCTTTTGACTCTTTTTAGCACATCCCTTTCGGGACCCAGAAGATAAGCACTGCGATAAACAGGCACTGGCAGAAACACATCAAGCAGGTCCTTGTACATCTTTTTCCTTGTTACAATGGTTAGATACTCATCGGGAAATTTTGACCGAAGAATACGGACTGCTGCAACAACTTCTTGCAAAAAAGCACTTAACCCACTCCGCCCTGCAGACATAGATGACACAACATAATCAGGCAGCATGGGCGTCCGGAGGGGGGGGCAAGGGGGGGCGGCTGCACCCCCCTGGAAAATCACTCACTCGAACCGTGAGTGATGGCCGCACGTCAGGGGCGGCGGTGCGCTCAGCCAAAAGAGTAAAAGCGGCCCTGCTTCCACGCTTTGGGTCACATCTGCAAAGTGCCGCGTCCGGGGACGCGTCGTTGCAGACATACAGCGGCACCGGCGAGCATGTGTTTCGAGCCGTCTTGAGATGTGTGCCTGTTTCTTTGATCTCTAGAGAGATAGCGACACGGAGGCAGACAGTGCACACCCCGGCCACCGATGAATTCTTCAGGAGGGAGGGACAAATCAGCCGTGTCCATCCCCGCTTTGTCGGACTGCTCAGGGGCAAGCGGGCGATGAGTTGGCGCCGCCGCCGCTCGCTGTCTCCTCCGATCCACGGGAGAGCGCAGTTCGGTACAAGCGCCGCTTTCAGAATTTTCGGCAAAGGGGATTAGCTGCTTTTGTTCACGGCGACGCAGTCTCCAGAGGCGCCCCCACACCAGCGTTCCTTGCGTCTTCTCCGGAAACCAGCGCCTTTGGTCAAGGCAGCCCGATGGCGCCTGCCTGGCTCGCCTGTCACCTCTGGCTGGGCCTCAAATCCCAACAGCGCCCATGTACTGTGCGATGTCAGTGCATGGTAAAGAGACCGTCCGTCCCTCATAGCCTGAGTCGTTTTGGGGCTCTGAACCTCATAAAAACACACAAAACAAATTTTCCGACCGGAGTGGCGAGTGTCCCTTCCCCTCGGAAGTCGCGCGGCGTTCCTTGCGTGTGCGCGCCTCTTTGTTTGTGCTTCGGTGTTTTTAGTGGCCGGTTGTCAACGAAGCTGAGAACAACCAAGACAGCGGACGAGAAAACGACGAGCGGCGAGTAGTGTGTGTGCAAATACTCGACTGTGCGGTTGCGCGAGCAAGATGGAGCGAGGTGTATGAAGCTGCGAGCGTGCATTTATCTTGTAAATAAGTTTTCGCTGCATGCATAGTCATTTTTTGTTTTCAACGTACGCATTCAACCGTTTTTCCAATCAATGTGTATATATTTTTAACACTACCAACCCCGAGGAACTCCATAGCCAGCTTTGTCTCGCGCGGTCCCGAATGATGGATATTCGACGCTTCTTCAAGCGTCAGCGGTTGTCTGACGAAGCATTATCCAAATGCGCCCCTGCAGATTCTGGTGTGACATGTGACAACGGTGTAGCATTTGAACAGAGTGATGCAAGCTTTTATCACCGGACAGTAGCTGATGTCGTCGACTCCATGGAAGGGACTCTGTCAACAGTGAGTTCAGGTGATGCAGCAGGCCGAGATGATTCCATTTCTCCTTTCTTGGGATTCAAGTCCGGATTTGACCAGAGCGATGCAACCTTTCATCACCGGACAGTAGCCGGCGTCGTCGTCTCCATGGAAGGAACTCCACCAGCGAGCTCCGGTCACGCAGTAAGCCGAAACGATTCCCTTTCTCCTTGCTTGGGATCGAAGTCCGGAGACAACATCAAGAAAACAAATAACTTGCCTCAAGAATATGACTTAGGAGAGTTTCTAGGCAAAGCTAAACTCACTGGCATACCGGACTTTTTGAAGTTACGTCTTCTTACTAAGCCATGGTCGCCAAATGTCACATATGATTTTAAGAAGGATGTAACACCTGGAAAGAGGCCTTTTCGACCTCAGTGGCTGGGAGATTACGCCCCCTGGCTTGCGTACTCAGCGACAGCGAAAGGCGCCTTTTGTCGTTTTTGCGTCATTTTTCCTCCGCGTGTTCACCGGGGTACTCAAGGTAGTTTTATCGTGCGCGCTTTCAGTAACTACAGAAAAATGCACGAGGCGTGCAGGGATCACGTAAAATCCCAATGGCACCAGGAGGCAATGACGGCCTCACAGAACTTTATGGATGTGATGAAAGGCAAGCAGCTACCCGTTGTACAGCAGCTGAACAGAGCACTGCACGCGCAAGTTGAAAGGAACCGTGAGAAACTATTTCCAATAGTTTCCACCATTGTCTTTTGCGCGACGCATGACTTGCCGATTCGCGGCAAGCAGTCCGATAGTGGAGTCTTCAATGATCTGCTTGACTTTCGTGTAGAAGCTGGAGATACTCTACTTCAGGAGCACTTCGCTTCTTCTGCTGGCAATGCCAAGTACACTTCTGTCCGCGTCCAGAACGAGATCATCACAATCTGTGGCGACATCCTGAGAGAGCAGATAGTTACCGAAACTAACAAAGCGTTTGCTTTTTCCGTTCTTGCTGACGAAACTGCAGATATTTCAGGAAAAGAGCAGATGTCTATAGGCGTTCGCTTTATTGACAAGGCGGAAGTCGAAGTGTGCGTTCGAGAGCAGTTTTTGGGATTTGTAGAGCTGGAGCAATTAAACTCCGCTTGCATCGCCGCGGCAATCTTGAAGCTTTTGACGAATGTCGGACTGATTCTTTCGAACCTCGTTAGACAGGGGTACGATGGATGCTCTACAATGGCTGGAAAAGAAGCTGGAGTGAACAAAATTATACAAAAACAGTTCCCGAAGGCACTATTTTTCCACTGTGCAAGTCACAAACTAAATCTCGTCATCAACGATTTGAACGACGTCTCTGAAATTCGAAACACAATTGGGATAATCAAACAAACCATAAACTTCTTCCGCGAGAGCGTGCTGCGGAGAAAATTGGTGCCCAACATTCCGATGCTGTGTGAGACAAGATGGTCTGCAAAGTACAAGTCTATTAGGATCTTCTCTCAGCATTACGTGGCCATAGTCGAAGCACTCGAGCAGCTCGCGTCCACGGAATCATGCTCGAACGCTGCAACTAGACAACGAGCTCACATCCTCTACTGCGCAACAACAAGCTCATCTTTCATCGTCTGCTTGCATATTGTAGCGAAGTACAGCGCTCGGCTCGAACCAGCTACGAACATTCTGCAAGGTGTATCCATGGACTTCCATTCTGTGCATGGCCACATCACTGTGCTACAACGTATTTTTCGCGGCCACCGGACAAACGCTGTAGAGGAGTTCTCTAACATCATGAATGCAGCAAGGGAGGCAGCCAATCACTTAAATGTGGTGATATCTGTACCAAGACAAGTCTCTCGTCAGGCCCACCGAGACAACTACGGGATTCAGTCGCCAGAGGAATACTACCGTGTGGCAATATATGTGCCGTACTTGGTCTCCCTCACTGCTTCTTTAGCTCGGCGCTTTTCTGAAAGCAATGAGAGGAGCTTCAAACTTCTCCAGCTGCATCCATCAAAAATGAAGCACTTGAGCCGTGTTGAGTTCGCTGTTCTCGCCGAAGAACTCCAGTGCTTTTACGGCATCGACAACTTCAAGGAAGAGGCCATCTCTTGGTACGAGATGTGGTGCAACAAAACTGGGGACCCATCAGAAATAACTTACTGCGAGCTTCTACATCAGGCCAAGACATTCTTCCCTGGTGTTGCAAAAGTCATTGAGGTGGCTCTGGCTTTGCCAGTTACTACCTGTACGGTCGAACGCTCCTTCAGTACAATGAGGAGAGTGAAAACGTGGCTACGCTCAACGATGACAAACGACAGACTGGACGGCCTTTGTATGATGAGTGTGCACCGAGAGCGTGTAATGAAGCACAGAAATGAATTTATCACCAGTGTCATCACGCAATTCGCCCAGAAAAATCCGAGGCGTCTACAGTTTCTGTTCAAGGAAGACTGACTGAGTGACTGTCGTTGCGTGTTTGTGAACATATTGTGCTGTGTGCTGGTCATCAATCCGGGTGTGTCGAGAACCCGTATGCAGCAAGACTGAGCACTCTTCTCCACGAAGTGATAGTATATTTTTGCATTTTTATTAATTTTAATTGTTTCTTCGTTGATAAACTCCAATGTATCTCTCCTAGCCTCGCTTTAATTTGCTGTTTGTAATTTTTCTTTCATGTGTGTATTTTACTTATTTATTTTATTTGTATATAAATAAATAAATTTACTCCGCAAATAGTGCCTTTTTGCTACGAACATACCCCCCCCCCCCTCCGGCGCCAACAACCAATGGGGCCCCCCCCTGCAAAAAATTCTGCGGACGCCCTTGTCAGGCAGTGATTCTGACAATCGCACTTGTATAACAGTTCGCAGAAAATCATTATCTTGACGCAAGAAAAAGAATCTAGTGACTATCTGTCTCAGAAATAAATTTGACAACCCTAGCCCCCCGTTCCGCACCTTGTGGAAAAGATTGCATCGGCTGGTACGTTCCCATGTTGACGCCCAAATAAATGTTGCAAACACTCTGTGCAACCTTTGCACTGAAGTCCTTGGCAAAGTTAACGCTTGCAGAACGTAAAAAATCCTCGCTACTAAAAACATGTTGCACACCGTAGCTCTTGCGAACATGGAAAAGTTGTGACCGCCCCATTTGCTTGTCTGAGCTTTGACTCGTTCGGTTTCATGGGCCCAATATTCTTTGCTTTCTCTGTAGTTGGTTAGCGGCACGCCGAGGTACTTTCCTGGCGTGTCTACCCACTTCATTCGACAGAATACTTCTGGCGTGGCCTGCCACTTTCCATGCCAAAAACCAAAACATTTCTGCCAGCTTATCGCGCAGCCACTTGCATCACAAAAATTTACGGCTTCTCTCACCACTTCTTGCACGCTTTCCTGGTCTCTGCAGAACACTGCTATATCATCTGCATATGCCAATACCTTCACTTCATTATGACAAAAGGCGTAACCTCGAATGTTTTGCGTAGTTAACAGCTTTAAACAAAAGGGCTCCAGGTAAAGTGCAAAAAGCAGTGGAGAAAGAGGGCAACCCTGCCTCACTGATGACAAGACAGGAATACTATTACTCAGGCGGTTATTAATTATGAACCTTGATGTACAGCCATCATAAACCATTTTCACGCCATCAGTGATGATACATCCTACATTCACATGTTCCAAAAGCACGAACAAAATTTCATGCACAACTTTATCAAACGCCTTATGCAGGTCCAGTTGCATCATGGCGACACGACCCTCCGTTGCATCACAGCATTCAAGGACACTTCTAGCTACGTGTATGTTAGTAAAAATGGATCTTTCTTTTATGCCGCAGGTCTGGTGTGGGCCAACAAGGGTTTTAATTACTGTTTGGAGTCGTCCGGCTAGCACTTTCATATAAATTTTGTAGTCTACGTTAGTTAAGCTTATTGGGCGGTAACACTCAACTGACTGCAACCTACTCGGGTCGTCCGATTTTGGGATCAACACCACGTGGGAAGTTCGAAAAGACGGCGGAGTTAACTTTCTTTCGTAACACTCGCTTATTACGCGCTGTAATGCTATTGCCATTTCTGTTTTCAAAGCCTTGTAAAGTGCGGCATCGAGGCCGTCCGGCCCAGGCGACTTGTTCAAGCTCAGCTGCTGTATTGCAGCTTCGATTTCTGCTGCCGTTATGGGCTCCTCAAGTACCTGCGCCAGGTCCTCCTCGACTCTTGGCATTAGCGACAGGAATGCAGTTTTGTAATGTTCAACATCAGGCGTTTTAAGGCTGAACAAGTTTTGGTAATATTCCAGAAACGCCCTTCCAATCACCTCACATTCGGAAGTTACGTCATTGCGATAACAAATTTCCTTTATCTCTTTCGAAACTGCATACTGTTTTTCGTCGCTGAGCGCCCTTTTTGTGGTCGTCTCCCCGAGCCAAAATCTTTCGCTGCGTGCCCTTATCTCAGCACCTCGATATTTCGTTTCATCTATTAGTTCAAGCTTAGTTTTGGTCTCTTATTTCTTGTCTGTACAACCCCGGCTTGACGCCTTCCATGCTGAGCATGAAATCAAGCTCGGTACGAAGTTCCTTTTCTTGCTGTTTTTCTTTACGCTTTAAAACACATGCTCTTTCTATAGCGGCCACTTTCACGTCGCATTTAAATTGTTCCCATGTTTGTATAAAGTCTGTCTCTTTTTCTAACAAGCTTTTGACTGAGTCTTTTAGTTTCTTGCTAAACTCGTCATCCTCCAACAATGAGTCATTAAATTTCCATAATTCCCAACTAAACTTGACAGTCCTTTTCCTCTCCCCAAGTGTGATCACGACTAAAGAATGATCACTGAAGCTGACGTGCACAGTCTGGTACTGGGAACACAAGGGCACAACTTCAGAAGGAACATAAATTCTGTCCAGCCTTGCGTGACTAACGCCTTGGAAATGCGTGTACTGTGCTTGTTCTGAACCTTGCATTATAATGCCAATGTCTTCCAATTCTGCTTCATTAATCATCTCAGACAGTAGCTCGGCACTCGTGTCCTGCAGGGTTTTGTTGCTTGTTCTATCTTCAGGTCTACACACGCAGTTGAAATCTCCAAGCAATAGTACACGCTTTTCTGTCAGCAGGAAAGGTTGAACACGGCGAAAAAAGGCATCTCGTTCGGGAATTCTATTAGGTGCATATACACACACAGCTCTCCACTCTAGACCAGAAAAGTAAAAATCGCATGCTACAATCCGGCCACTTTCACAGGAAAATACAGTTTCCACGGCGACTTTGCCGTTTCGAGTTAAAATCAGACAACCTCCCGACTTTCCTTCTGCATGACACACGCAAACACTGAACTGTGCACGGTAAATTTCTGCCATCGCATCTGTCAACTCTTCGCTTTCAATTTTTGATTCTTGAACAGCGAACAGATCGATTTCGTTCTCGCACAAGAGACGCTTAAGCTGATTTTGCCTCCTTCGCGCAGAAAGACCTCTCACGTTCAGTGTAGCAATACGCAAGCAAGATGTTAGTTGAGACGCCATCTAAATGGTTGGGATTCACCTCTCTCGAAGTGACATCGGTTTGCAGCTCACCTCATCAAAAATCCTTCCAGCTTGCAAAGTACGGCGGTGTCAGCACTGAACCCGATCGAAGACCGGGTTACCAACACGAAGACCCTGCAAGGCACCTCCGCTAAGGCGGAGGGACACCCGACGAAGTCCTACGATCAGGAGGGATGTTCGGCTTGGGCTTGTAGGCCGCACGTCGAACAGGAGGCGCTTTGGGAAGAGGTTCCTCATGGTCCGTCCCGTCGTAGCTCGTCGCCTTGTCATCAGCTTCGTCGTGCGTCCTCTTCGCTGGCAAAGTTGACGCCGCGGGCATCTCCGTGTCAACGTCCTTCTCGTCGATCGATTCCAAAACCGTCTCAGCTGCACCTACCGCAGCATCATCTGCTTTTCCCGCGTCCGCCTCAGTTCTGGTGTCAGGCACAGGCGGTTCTTCTGAGTTGGCAGCCTCATGTTCCGTGGGAAACGTTGCTTTTTCTGAGGCTATGCTTTTCGGTACTGCGTCTTCCCGACTCTCACGGGTCACCTCTACTGCGTCGACTTCGTCCATAATATGCTCCTCAGTAGTATCCCTACGACCAGGACCAGCTACGGTAGCATATGTTCGCACGCACTGGGCGTCGTCGTGGCCGAAGCGACGACAGAGCCCGCAACGTGGCACACGGCACTCCCGACGTATGTGTCCGGTGCCGCGGCACCGGAGGCAGAGCGGAGCTCTGCCAGGAACGTGGACGAGTGCGACGTCCTCTCCAACACGCAGCTGGTGCGGTAAGTCCTCGATGGTAACGCCCACCTTCAGCTTCAATGTCACTGAGCGCGTAGTAGACGACTTGTCGACGCAGCCTTTGACTCTCCACTTGTCGCGAGTTATGTCGGTCACTTTTCCAAAAGCCGCCAGAGCTGCCTTCACGTCGTCATCTTTCACGCCGTGTAGCAGCCAGAACAGCTTCAGCCTGACGCCCTGGTTGCATGGGTCAATGACCACACAGCGGTGGTCCTTGACGTTGAACGCCTCCGCCTGTAGCATTTTGTTTTTTCCTTCTTCATTGCAGAATGTCACGGCCCAAACATGATTCATCTGATATGCCCCGAGGGCAACTACTTCCGGCAGCAATGACAGACGCTCAAGAGCGTGACGAAAGTTTTCAATACGGTATGGCCTGGCTTGGACGTCGCCATGCAAAAAAACAGTATGCAAAACGCTCGAACCTGTTGGCAAATGCGGCAAAATCAGCTGGTAGTCCTCGTTCGGTTTGATCGTACTCCTGATACCGCGGCCCGACTGGGCCGCTAAATCCGCTCCTTGGGAGCCCATGATACACACGTCCGTCACGCTCGGTGGCCGGAAGTAGAATCCTTACTAACGAGGAGAGATGGCAGAGGGGAGCCACCGGTGTTGGCCATGACTGAGAAGCCTACTGCCCGTAAATGTGCCGGCATGGAGAGAAAAAAAGATGAGCTCCCCGTCGGGGAATCGAACCCCGGTCTCCCGCGTGACAGGCGGGGATACTGGCCACTACACTAACGAGGAGAGATGGAAAAGGGGAGCCACCGGTGTCGGCCATGGCTGAAAAGCCTACTGCCCGTGAATGTGCCGGCATGGAGAGAAAAAAAGATGAGCTCCCCGTCGGTGAATCGAACCCCGGTCTCCCGCGTGACAGGCGGGGATACTGGCCACTATACTAACGAGGAGAGATGGAAGAGGGGAGCCACCGGTGTTGGCCATAGCTGAGAAGCCTACTGCCCGTGAATGTGACGGCATGGAGAGGAAAAAAAAAGATGAGCTCCCCGTCGGGGAATCGAACCCCGGTCTCCCGCGTGACAGGCGGGGATACTGGCCACTATACTAACGAGGATTTTTTTTTCTTTATTGCCTGAATTGTTCATCCAAACACCAAACAAGATCACAGAAAGGAAGGACAAGCTTTCATATCACAATCATAATATTCTTCAGCCCTCCTTCGGCTGAATTTATGCGATTAAAAGTCTCTGAGATTTATCAGCACTTCCACGCGTTCCAGCCATTGAGGCACACATTTCTGCACTTTTTGCTCATTTACATAGCTTCTAATACTTTCCCTAAAGAACTGTCGTGCTGAACGAGCATCAATGTCACCATTCTCAACAGACATTCTGCTTTTCCATATGCTATGCAAGGCAAATAACATGATAAGATCGAAAGGTGTGCCATCATCACTCTCTACTGGGAGGAACCTGATGCCATGTGGGTTCAGGGGGAGTTCTTTTTTGAGTGTCCGCTGGAGAACATCCCAAAGAAAAATGGCGTCCCAGCACTCCAGAAACACATGCTCGATGGTTTCGTCCTTTCGGCATATGATGCAGTGCACCCCCCAAGGCACAAAAAGTCCTTTCTGGTCCATCCACTTTTTGACCGTTAGCGTACTGGTGTGGAGCTTAAAAAAGAACGTCTTAGCCCCAGCCGGCACCGGCATCCTCTTCACTCTTTTCAAAACATTTTTCCCTTTTTGGAAAGAAAACATCGTCCTATACAATGGCTCAGGAAGCACAACATCACACAAATCTTTGTACAGCTTTTTCCGACTGACACCACACAAATATTCTAACGAAAAACGGACAGTCAAAAATCTGCAAGCCAAAACAACTTCCTTTAGGAAGCCATAAATGCCTCCTGGTATGTAGTCAGTCGAGACAACGAGATTCGGTAGAGCTCGTCCCAAGCGCAACTGACAGGCGGCACGGAGAAACGGGTCCTTTGTTTCTCTGAGAAACATAAAACGATGGACGATTTGGCGCAGAAAAATGTGAGCAAGCCCAAGGCCTCCTGAACTGACTCGCCGAAAAAGGTTTGTCCTACTTGTCCTCTCCCAAGAGGACCCCCACACATAAACAGCGAACACACGGTGCAACTTCTGAGCATTGACTCTCGAGCAGTGTAGTACTTGCAGTACGTACCAAATTTTGCTGATTAAAAATAAGTTGCAAGTAGTTGCTCTAGAAAATATTGACCAGTTCCACCCTTTCCATTTCCCCACGTTCTCCTGAAGTTCAGTCGATTGACTTCTCCAGTATGGGTCACTGTCTCGGTAGAATCCAAGTGGAGCTCCGAGGTAACTGACGGGGGTCGTCACAAAGCTAATACTGGCGAAAGTACCGGGGGTCACAGACCAGTCGCCATGCCAGAAACCCAAGCACTTTGCCCAGTTAACTGAGCTCCCGCTTGCAGCACAAAAATCTCTTGCAGTTTTTACAACTTGTGTGATGCTGTTGTAATCAGTACAAAAAACCGCGACATCATCTGCATAAGCAAGCACTTTCACTACTGCTTGCTGTAGTTTGAAACCTCGTATTTGCTCGTGATTTATGATGCTCAGACAAAAGGATTCTAAAAACAAACAAAATAGGAGGGGAGAGAGGGGGCAGCCCTGGCGTACTGAGCGCTGTACTTCAATTCTCTCCCCCACGGACTTGTTTACTATTAGCCTGGTTGTGCAGGCCTCGTAAGCCATGGCCACTCCCTCTTTAATAACGTTCCCGACATTAGCATGGTCCAGTATACAGAGAAGAACATCATGGGGCACTTTATCGAATGCCTTCTCAAAATCAATCTGGAGCATTGCTACTCCATCTCCCGCAGCATCGCAACATTCTAGAATACTACGGGCGACGTGAATGTTGGTGAAAATAGATCTGCTTTTAATTCCACATGTTTGGTGGTCTCCCACAATATCTTTTATCACGGTTTGTAGTCTTTTAGCTAGTACTTTCATCAAAATCTTATAATCAACATTGGTGAGACTTATTGGTCGGTACGATTTGACACTACGTAACTTATTTATGTCATCTGTCTTTGGAATTAAAACTGTGTGGGATGAAGCATAGGATGGAGGCAGCGTTTTCAGATCATACGCTTCGTTAAAGACCGCTTGGAGAACTGGTGACAGCAGTCCTTTACACACTTTGTAAAAGGCTGCGCTAATCCCGTCTGGCCCCGGCGACTTCCCGGGATTTAGGTTTTCGATTGCACTATTCACTTCTTGCAGCGTAATAGGCTGTTCCAACAATTCTTTGGTCGTCTCATCGAGCCGCGGCAGTAAGGGCATATACTCTGCTTTGAAGCGCTCAACGTCAACTGTACTTCGAGAGAACAGCTCTGCATAATATTAAAAAAAAGCCCGTTCTATTTCCTTCGAGTCGCTCGTGACACGCCCTTTCCATTCCACTTCTGCAATGTGATTTCTACGAGCGTGCCACTTTTCTGTGCTTAACGCTCTTTTTGTAGGCGCTTCTCCCCTTATCAGGTGTTCAGATCTCGCTCTGACAAGTGCACCACGATATCGCTCCGCATCTAACATCTCAAGATTGTGTTTGAGCGCTCGAATATCTGTGATGAACAAACCCGGTCTCTTGCACTCTTCTTGCATTAGGCGTTGCAGGTTCGCGCGCAATGCATTTTCTTCAGCTCGTTTTTCTCTTGCCACTGCGCTTCCTCGTTCCACAGCCATTAGTTTAAATTCTTGTTTAAAACCCTCCCACTTCGCTGCAAGTTCTGTTACCCTCTCCTGATTCATATTCGCAACAAGTCTTTCTACATCATTCATGAAGCCGTCATCCTCCAATAATTTCGAGTTTAGTTTCCACATTTGCCAGTTGAATTTCTTTCCATTGTTTTCCTTATTACCGATCGTGAACGTGACCAACAGTGATCACTAAATGACACTGGGCGTACCTGATACTCCAGACACAAAGGTACAAGGTCAAGGGATACATATGCCCTATCTAAGCGAGCATGACTAGATGCCTGGAAATGTGTGAACTGAACAGTGCGTCCAGCCCCCAAGCATTCGGCGACGTCTTCCAGACCACACTCATTTATCAGATCAGCAAGAACAGTTGTGCTAGCATCACTGAACGATCGGCTACTTGTTTTGTCATCCGCTGAAAGCACACAGTTGAAATCTCCAATCATAACAACAAGCCTCTGGCCGTTGCAACATTGGCGAAGGCTTTCAAAAAACTCGCGTCTATCATTCATGTTATTTGGCGCGTACACACAGATTACACGCCATTCACAAGATCCAAACGATACATCGCAAACCACAAGACGACCCGACCCACATGTCATGACGGACTGAATCACGGCATCAAGACACTGGCGCACAAAGAGAACACATCCTGCTGACGCTCCGACAGCGTGGCTAACTACAGCATTGTACCTCGTTGTAAACTGACTAACCATTCTCCCGGCTTCCTCCTCACCATCAACTTTTGTTTCCTGTACAGCGACTATGTCTAACTCCTGCTCGCTAAACAAACGAAACAACTGATTTTGCTTCCTTTTCGCAGCCAGCCCTCGAACATTAATAGTCGCGAATCGAACTGCTCTTTCGAGCCGTATCATCGCTTAGGGGAGAAAACCCGGGAGCATGGTCATACCTTTAGCCGAGGCAGTGGCTTGGCACCACGCCGTCACAGCCGCCTCAGGACTGAGAAGGGGGTGGCGCCCCCGCCACCCGGTTCTCTGAGAGCACGTTCGGCCGAGGACGAAAGGGCGACCGCCGCGTCGGAAAAGCCGCTTTTGTGGGTGGTTCCTCGTCGGCCACTGTCTCGGGAGCCTCAGTTCCGTCCGCACTGTCCTCATGAGCACGCTTTGATGCAGCACCGCTGCTCGCTGCCTCGACGTCATCCATGGCTGCTACCTCAGAGGCTGCCAACGTGTTGAGGGTGTCACCTGCGCCTGCAGCTGCGTCGCTGATTCTGGGCCCGCTTGACGTAGCCACACAAGCCACAGGAACTTGTGGCTCCGTGCCAATTTCTCCGGTGGCTTTAGTCTCAGATGAAGGGGTCAGAGGCGTAAGAGACCCTTTTACTGCAGCCTTGTCGCTTTTCTGGCCAGCTGCTTCTTCGGCATCCGTCTCATCCATGAGGAGCTCCGAAATGTCACTCGTCGCAGGCCCGGTTACATTCGCGTACGTCTTGACGCACTGCGTCTCGTCGTGACCGTACCTGCGGCAAAGAGCGCAACGCGGAACCTGGCAATCATTACGGATGTGCCCAGTGGTCTTGCAGCGGAGGCAGAGCGGCGCCCTGCCAGGCACGACGAGAAGAGCAAGCTCACCTGCTACCTTTAGCTGATGAGGGATATCGTCAAGATTTACACCGGCCTTAAGATTCAGGGACACGGTGCGTGTGGTCGAGCCCTTTTCACTTACGCCCGGTGCACGCCACCTTTCTCTGGTGATGTTCGTCACTTTCCCGAACGGCAACAGCGCTGCACGTATATCTTCATCTTCCACGCCATAAAGCAACCAGTGCATCTTCAAACGGACAGCCTGGTTATTCGGCTCGACGATTAGGCACCGGCGATCCTTTACCTTCGCCTCGTTGAAGGCCAGTAGCTTCCGTGTCGTCTCCGTGTCCTTCAACGTCACCGCCCAAACGTGATTCATTTGGTACGCCCCCAGCGCAACCACATCTTGGAGCACACCAAGCAGCACCAAAGCGTCCCTGAAATCTTCGACTCGGTACGGCCGAGCCCTCACATCACCATGCATGAAAACAGTATTCAGCGCGATACGCCCGGTTGGCAAACTTGGTAGAATAACCTGATACTCGTCGGCCGAGGCATCAAAAAACCTGTTCCCGCGGCCCGGCTGGGCCGCTGATACCGCTCGTGACGAGCCAGACATCCCGCGACCGTATCGCTCGAAAGCCGGAAGTGGAATGATACTAACGAGGAGAGATGGAAGAGGGGAGCCACCGGTGTTGGCCATGGCAGAGAAGTCTGCTGCCAGTAAATGTGCCGGCATGGAGAGAAAAAAAAGAAGAGCTCCCCGTCGGGGAATCGAACCCCGGTCTCCCGCGTGACAGGCGGGGATACTGGCCACTATACTAACGAGGAGAGATGGCAGAGGGGAGCCACCGTTTTTTTTTCTTTATTGCCTGGCTTTGACACAAAAAACTGGACAACACAAACAATCAACAAAAGACAATAACTATGTACACACGACTTGTGGTCAGCCAGCATAAATCTGGCTTCGTCCAATTAAAATTCACGCAACGTACAGAGCGGCTCTAGTCTTGAGAGCCACTCCGGAGGCTCCGCAGCGGCTTTCTGAATGGCCAGAAACATCTCCATACTTTCGCGAAAGTAAATTCTGGCAGGTCTTGCGTCACTGTCACAATGCCAGCCTGCCATTCTGGAGCGCCATATTGTCGCGAGTGGAAGAAAAGACGAGGAGTGTTTTGCCGCGCGCCGACGACGACGTTGCTGCTGGTGGACCTCCCTGTTTTTCTGTGCTCCCTGTCTTCACCCGTTCTCGCCGCCGGCCTGTACGTCAAGCCGTGACATTTGGTGGAGGTGCTGGGTAACGCATCTCATGCAGCGCACCCCGCCTCGTAGTTCGAGCCCCGTCCTGAGTCCTGGCCGTCGAGTTTTCTTGGAGGAGCCCTTGGCGGAAACTGAGACTCGCGCTAGCCGACGCCAGCAAGGCTAAGCGCCGGAATTCGGACTCTTGCCCGAGGGATCGCGGACATCTAGGACAGCCAACGTCACCATGGCGTCCCAGTCACAACAAACCGACCCCGCGATTGCATCGAGGATTGTCTACGTGCCTCTCACTCCAAGATCTGTCGTGCCGTTCCGTGGCGATGGCCTTGACGATGTTGAAGACTGGGTCCAAAACTATGAAAGAGTAGCGCGACATAACGGGTGGACTCCAGACCAATGCCTGCAAAACCTGTACTTCTCCCTGGAAGCCACGGCAAAGTATTGGTTTGAGAACCATGAGGCTTCATTAACATCATGGGAGACGTGCAAGAGCGAACTGGTACGCACGTTCGCGAACCAGCATCGGCGACAGCAAGCTGAAGATCTGCTCCACGCTCGCATCCAGGGACCTACCGAAAGCGTCAGGAGCTTCGTCGAAGACGTGCTGCGTCTGAGTGCCCGCGCCGACCCGCGGGCTACTGAGGAGAAAAAGGTACGGGCGTTGATGAGGGGTGTCCGGAATGACATCTTTGGAGGCCTCATCCGCAATCCTCCGACCACAGTGGCCGGATTCGTCGCCGAAGCTACCAACATCGAGCAGGCATTGGCGACAAGAACCAGTCACTTTCAGAGACTGAGAGCCCTTCCTGTCGTCTCAAGTCTTGCCTCGTCTGACCTGGGCGGAGTTGGTCTCGCCGATGTTCGAGAAATAATTCGCGACGTCATCCGCGAGGAGCTGAAAAAGCTCTTCCCTACTCCTGAGCAGCCCGCCTCTGTCTCCATCGCGTCGGCCGTTCGCGAAGAACTGCGACACGCGCTGGCGCCAGAAGACGTCCCAATTGTAGCTGCAGCCGACCCACCAGCTCTGAGCTACGCCGCCGCAGTTCGTCGTCCTCCTCCCGCCCATCGCCAGGACCAGAGCGCTCCCGATTCCGGCCTTCGACGCCGTGAGTTCCTGCACTCGTCTGATGCACGCCTGGGACCGCCGAGACGCAGGAAGACCGACATCTGGAGGACTGCGGACCGGCGCCCACTGTGTTTTCACTGCGGTGAGCCTGATCACATGTATCGCTCCTGTCCATACCGCGAACTCGGCCTAAGGGGTTTTCACCGGGCCGATCCGTGCCCCCGCTACGGTGAGCAGCCCCGCGACATACAAGACTACCTTCGACGTTCTCCCTCACCGGTTACAGCTGCTCCTCGCACCTCTCGGTCGCCGCCACCTCGCCGCCCACCATCCCCTTCTCGCGGGTCTCGCCGTGAGAGCCTTTCGCCACTTCGGGAAAACTGAGTACGGCGACGCCTGGAGGTGGCGTTGCCGGAGTCGCACGAAGCAAAGAACCTCCGTCTACGTTAGTGTGTCCCAGCTCGACCGATGGTATCCTTGGAAACGCAAACCGTTTTGTAACCTCTAGCAATGTGAACATTCTGATCGACGGGCGCGACGTAACGGCGCTTGTGGACACCGGCGCTGATTACTCGGTCTTCAGCGGCAGTTTCTCTCGGCGTCTTCGCAAGGTTACCACCCAGTGGGACGGACCGCCCATACGTACCGCGGGCGGCCACATCGTAAACCCTGTTGGCAAGTGCACTGCCCGCGTCGAGATCCACGGTGAGACGTGCCCCGCCACTTTCGTGATATTGGAGAATTGCTCTAAAGATGTTATTCTGGGCATGGACTTTCTCCGTGAATATGGCGCCGTAATCGACATAGGGCAGAACAGGTTGACCCTCCGCGCACGTTCTTCATCGCCAGTACCGCCCCGGGCCACAGGCTTTGCGATGAAAATTGATGCCGACCATGTCCACTTGCCGCCGTTGTCGACAGTTTTCCTGCCGGTCCGAGCCGATACAACATCATGTGGAGAAGGCGTTCTGGAAGGCAATGTCCAGATGTTACTTACGCGCGGCATTGGTGTTGCGAGAGGGGTCGCAAATGTTCAACGAGGGCGAGCCAACATCTTCGTGACCAACTTCAGGAACGAGCCGCAGCACTTGACGAAAGGGTCAGTAATAGCCCAAATGGAAGAGCTTAGCGACGTTCGTGAAGCAGTTGCGCTGCCTAAGGAGGCGGCCCCGCCCGGGTCACGAGACCCTACAACGTTGCCCCTGGATATCGATCCCAAACTTGAGCCTTCCCAAACACGCGAACTGCTCTCCCTTTTGCATCGGTACAACGACTGTTTTGCGACGACATCTCGAGTTCGACAGACGCCAGTCGCCAAGCACCGAATTATTGTCGACACCGCAACGCACCCGATTCGCCAACCGCCGTACCGCGTTTCCTTGAAGGAAAGGGAAACCATCCAGGAGCAAGTGCGCGAAATGATACGCGACGACGTCATCCAGCCATCCAACAGTCCGTGGTCCGCACCTGTAGTGCTGGTCAAGAAAAAAGACGGGACCCTTCGATTTTGCGTTGACTACCGGCGACTCAATAAGGTGACCAAGAAGGACGTGTATCCACTCCCACGCATCGACGACACCCTCGACCGTCTTCGTCATGCCCGCTATTTTTCGTCCATCGACTTGAAGAGTGGATACTGGCAAATTGAAGTGGATGAGCGCGACCGCGAGAAGACCGCATTTATAACCCCGGATGGCCTGTACGAGTTTAAGGTGATGCCGTTTGGCCTGTGTACAGCGCCCGCGACATTTCAACGAGTCATGGATACTGTGCTAGCCGGCCTGAAGTGGCAGACATGTCTCGTGTATCTGGATGACGTCGTCATCTTCTCAAGCACTTTCAGAGACCATCTGGTGCGTCTTGAAGCAGTTCTTCAAGCTCTTCTGAACGCCGGACTTACGCTCAAGCCTTCGAAGTGCCGCTTCGCATACAGTGAACTGAAGTTCCTTGGTCATATCGTCAGCCAAGTGGGTGTGAAGCCAGATCCCGAGAAAACGGCTGCCGTTGCATCCTTCCCTCCACCGTCGGACAAGAAGACCGTCAGAAGCTTTCTCGGTCTTTGCGCATACTTCAGGCGTTTCGTTCGAAACTTTGCCCAGATCGCGGCGCCACTTTACCGCCTTACGAAGGATAGCGTTGCCTTTGAGTGTAACGAGGAGCAACAATCAGCATTCCGCCAATTAAAACACGCCCTTGCAACATCCCCCATACTAGGCCATTTTGATCAAGACGCCGACACTGAGCTCCACACGGACGCCAGCAACAAAGGACTAGGAGCAGTGCTTGTGCAATTCCAGGATGGCGCTGAGAGGGTTATTGCGTATGCCAGCCGAGCTCTTTCGCAGGCGGAGGGAAATTACTCGACAACTGAAAAAGAGTGCCTCGCTGTCATCTGGGCCATCACCAAATTCCGGCCCTATCTGTACGGTCGCCCTTTTCGTGTCGTCACCGACCACCATTCGCTGTGCTGGCTCGCCAATATTAAGGATCCCGCAGGCCGCCTTGCTCGGTGGAGCCTTCGGCTACAGGAGTACGACGCCACCATCACCTACAAGTCCGGCCGCAAACATCATGATGCTGACTGCTTGTCTCGAGCCCCTGTGGAGCCGGCACCGGGAGGCGAAAATGACGAAGAGGACGGCTTTCTTGGGGCATTGGACACGGCAGATATGGCTGCTCGGCAACGCAGTGATCCTCAGATTGGTCAGCTGATGGCGCACTTGGAAGGCCACGAAGCTGCGGTGCCTCGCGTTTTCCAGCGCATGCTGCCGACGTTCAAGATAATGCACGGCGTATTGTACAAGCAGAACTTCGACAGCAGCCCGAGGTCGTGGCTCCTTGTTGTGCCGGAGGACCTGCGCTCCGAGGTCGCCCAAGCTTGCCACGACGATCCTACAGCTGGTCACCTTGGCTACAGCCGGACGCTTTCACGTATTCGAGAACGGTACTACTGGCCGACACTTCCTAAGTACGTGCGTCACTACGTCAGAACTTGTCGAGAGTGTCAAAGGCGCAAAACACCACCCATACGACCAGCTGGTCTTCTCCAACCACTCGAACCACCGCTTGTTCCGTTCCACACCGTCGGAATGGATTTTCTTGGTCCATTTCCGACGTCGCAGTCGGGCAACAGGTACATTATTATAGCGACGGACTACCTAACGCGATACGCGGAGTCCCGAGCACTTCCGTCTGCGACAGCTGTTGAGGCAGCCAAATTTTTTATCGAGTGCATTGTGCTCCGTCACGGTGCCCCTGCCGTTTTGATCACTGACCGGGGTGCCGCGTTTCTGGCCAAGCTCACACAGGAGATCCTCCGTCTCAGCTGCACCAGCCACCGCCGAACTACTGCGTACCATCCGCAAACGAATGGGCTGACGGAGCGGCTGAACAAGACCATGGCCGACATGATCGCCATGTACGTGGATGTCGCCCATCGCAGTTGGGACTCGGTACTGCCCTACGTTACATTCGCTTATAATACCGCTGTCCAGGAGACGACCGGTATGACGCCTTTCCAGCTGGTCCACGGCAGACAGGTCACCACGATGCTTGACGCTATGCTACCGCACGAGCCGCCTGTCGACGTAGACTATGGTGCCCGAATAGTATGCGAGCGCGCGGAAGAAGCTCGGCAACTCGCGAGACTCCGCATCCAACACCAACAGCATGCCGACGCTCGTCGGTACGATCTCCGTCGACGCGACGTACATTTTTACCCTGGAGACAAGGTCTGGGTGTGGACGCCAGTACGCCGTCGAGGTCTCTCCGACAAACTCATAAAGCGGTACTTTGGCCCGTATACAGTTCTTCGCCGCATCGGTGAACTTAACTACGAGGTGCTGCCGGAAGGAACACGATCGTCACCACGTCGTTCACCCCGCCCTGACATTGTGCACGTAGTGCGGCTTAAGCCGTATTACGCGCGATGATCGTCTGCCCCGAACTGATTTTCCCACCTCCTTCTACACTGGCCAGCAGGAGTTTTTGTGCGCGTGTGCGGCTTTCCGCCCTGTGCCTTTGTTTTCGTGTTAGCATCGGGACGATGCTTCTTTATAGGGGGAGGTAGTGTCGCGAGTGGAAGATAAAGACGAGGAGTGTTTTGCCGCGCGCCGACGACGACGTTGCTGCTGGTGGACCTCCCTGTTTTTCTGTGCTCCCTGTCTTCACCCGTTCTCGCCGCCGGCCTGTACGTCAAGCCGTGACAATATACAGTGGAGGCCTGTCAGCATTATTAAATCGAAAGGCACCCCATCCTCATTTTCAACACATAAGAACCGGATGCCATACGGGTCTAGTGGAAATTCTTTCTTTAATGTTCGCTGCAATACATCCCAAAAATAAACCCCTTCCCAACAGTGTAAAAATACATGGTCTATTGTTTCCGGCTTTCTGCAAATTAAACAGTGAGATCCCCAGGGTAAAAACAATTCCTTTCCCTCTAAAAATTTTTTAACCGGTAAGGTCCCGGTGTGCAACCGAAAAAAGAAGGTTTTTGTTCCAGGCGGCACCTGCATTTTTTTAACTCTCTTTAAAACATCTTTGCCTGGGCCTCCACTGTACAAGGCCCTGTACAAGGGCTCGGGGAAAACTACATCGCACAAAGCACGGTACAGTTTCTTTCGTTTCACACTGGACAGAAAGTCATTGGAAAATCGCGCGGAAAGAAACCTTACACTGGCTACGACTTCCCGGTAAAAACCGGTGACCCTACTATACACCTCAGCAGTTCCGACTATGTACTCTGGAAGTAGATGCCGCAGCCTAACTTGGCATACGGTACGCAAAAAAGGGTCTCTTGTGTCCCTAAAAAACAAAAAAACGATTGACCAGCTGTCGCAAAAACAAATGGCCCAATCCCAACCCGCTGTCTTGTACCCGTCGGAACAGGTTGGTCCGGCTGCAGCGCTCCCCATTCAGACGACCAGATAAAGACGGCGAAAATTCGGTGTAGCTTTTGAATACTTAACCGTGAACAGTGCAACACCTGCATTACGTACCAGAACCTGCTGATAAAGAACAGGTTGCAAACAGTGGCTCTGGCGAAAATCGACAAGGTCGTTCCTTTCCACTTATCAGCTCTCTCCCGTGTCTCTTTGACCTGTCCTGTCCAATAATGTTCACTGTCACGGTAAGCATCGAGCGGAACGCCCAAGTACTTATCTGGTGTTGTCGTCCACGGCACACTAGCAAACCGTTCAGGCGTAGATGCCCACCTTCCATGCCAAAGCCCGAGGCACTTCGACCAGTTAACCCCGCTGCCTGTAGCTTGGCTGAAATCGCGTACACATTGAACAGCCTCGCTTATGCCTCCCTCGTCAACGGCAAACACAGCAATGTCATCAGCGTACGCCAAGAGCTTCACTTCGGCTGCTTGTAATCTGAATCCGGTAATACTCCTGCTGTTCAGTATCTTTAAACAAAGGGTCTCCACATAAATACAAAATAAAAGGGGGCTGAGGGGACAGCCCTGGCGCACCGAACGCTGCACGCTAATGGGGGCCCCCAGACTCTTGTTAACGATCAATCTCGTCGTGCAGTTCCGGTATGCCAGGGCCACACCTTCGCGAATAACAGAACCAACGTTAACATGGCCTAATACTGCAAACAAAAGTTCATGGGCAACGCAGTCAAAAGCCTTTTCTAAATCTATCTGGAGTATAGCTACCTGATCATTAGTGTCATCACAGCATTCTAATACACTGCGCGCAACGTGAATATTTGTAAAAATGGACCGCCCTTTAATCCCGCAGGTCTGATGCGGACCAACTAATAAATGGATCACGGTCTGCAGCCTTCGCGCCAAAACCTTCATGTAAATTTTGTACTCGACGTTAGTGAGTGCTATGGGTCTATATGCTGCTACCAGTCGTAGTCTGTCTGTGTCGTCCGTTTTCGGAATCAGCACAGTATGGGACGAGCCATAGGACGGAGGCAGTGATTTTAGTTTAAAGGCTTCATTAAAGATGACCGTCAAGACCGGGGAAATTGCATGCTTAAATTCTTTGTAGAATGCCGCGCTGAACCCGTCCGGTCCAGGCGACTTACCAGGGTTTAAGCTGTCTATTGCTTGCTCAACTTCCAATTGAGTTATCGCCTGCTCTAATCTGTCTTTAGTTTCGTCGTCCAGGCGCGGCATCTCGGCCAGAAACGCCTCCTTAAAAGTGACAACGTCTACCGGATGCAATGCGAAGAGCGCCTGGTAATGCTCGAAAAAAGCTGCTTTGATATGATCGATGTCCGTTTTAGAAACACCTCTCCATTCTATTTCGTTTATGTGGTTTCTTTCGGCACGGGCTTTTTCTAAACCAAGCGCTCGTTTCGTTGGCGCTTCCCCTGCGGCCATGTCTTCTGCCCTTGCCCTCACCAGCGCTCCCCGATAACGTTCTTCTTCGATAAGCTGTAACTTTTGTTTGGTTTTCCTTATGTCTTCTATCCATTTACCAGGCGCTCGGCATTCCTGTTTTATCATCTTCTGAAGCAGTGCCTTTAGCTCCATTTCCTCTTTTTTTGCTTCATGACGTATACAGGTGGCTCTATCTATTGCTTTTAATTTTAAAGTTTCTTTAGTGAGCTCCCACTGCTGCCAAATCCTCATGTTACTACTTGGTTCTATTTTTGCTATTTCTTCCCTTACAGCTCGGTTATAAAATTCGTCCTGGAGTAGCTTCTCATTTAACTTCCACATTTCCCATGAAAAACCATTCCCCTTCTTAATGAATCCTATGCAGCATTGAACCAAACAGTGGTCAGAAAATGAAACCGGCAGAACTACATAACTATTGCATTTAGGGACCGTTTCCGCGGATGCATAAATTCGGTCTAGCCGTGCGTGACTTGTGCCCTCGAATCGTGTGTACCTTACAGCACGCGTTCCTTCAAGACACTCTGCTACATCCTCGAGGTTGCAGTTCACAATCATTCGTAACAACACTTCGGTGCTTTTATCCCTGAAACCTCGGACGCTTGTCTTGTCGCGCGCACTAACACAGTTGTAATCGCCCATAACAATCAGCTGTCTGTCCGTGCGAAGCCGTTCTTCGACGCTTTCAAAAAACGCGGCTCGGCCATCAACCACATTAGGTGCATACAGACAAACAATGCGCCAGTCGATGTTACAGAGCGAAAAATCGATGGACACGTATCGACCCGACAGGCACGAATGATGACCGTGTACTTCTATCCCCGGCAACTTCTTAACAAAAAGAATACAGCCAGCCGATGTGCCTACAGCATGGCTAACGACGGCAAAATACCTAGACGTGAAACGTCGCACCATGCTCCCGGTCTCCTCCTCCCCGTCGACTTTGGTCTCCTGCACTGCCAGTATATCGATATCTTGCTCCGTTACAAGTCGGTACAGCTGGCTTTGTTTTCTTTTACCTGCCAGGCCTCTAACGTTTAGGGTGGCGACTTTAAACGGAGTTGCAGAAGCCATTTTAACTTAGGAAGAGGAGACCGAAAGCATGGTGCTTACCTCTCGCGTCCAGCATGTCGCTAGACGATGCCGTCGCCGCCGGTGTCACCCGGCGCGAGCACATGCTCCTGGTCAGGCGGCGCCTTGTCGCCGCCACGCTTGTCAGTCGGGACCTTTGGGCGCGGCCGCAGGCTGGGCCGTCGCGCTTGCGGCGTCTTTGCCGGCGGTTCCTCCACGCTGGGCTCTGCTGCCTTCTCCCCGTTGGCCTTGGTCTCGGCGTGCGAACGCTTCGCAGGTGTAGTCACGCCGAAGTTCACGCGGGAGTCGGCCTTGTCGTCGTGGCTCTCGCTGGCCGCCTTGCGTTCCACGTCCACGTGCACGGGCGGGCTCGCTGCATTGTTGGGCGTTTTCACTGGCGTCGAAGGCGAGTCAGCAGCTGGCGACCCGCAATCCTGTGCGACAGCCGTGTCGGTGTTGCTACTTGCAACAGCTGGCTGAACCGCCACCCCGTCCGTTTTGCCCGCGTCGTCGATACCGCTCGCTGCTTCCTCCGCTTCGACGACGTCCATGAGCTCTGCGGAGTCGCTCGCCGCTACACGGCCGGTTGCCGACGCGTAGGTGCGCACGCAGTCAGCCTCGGAGTGTCCATAGCTACGGCACTTTGAGCACCTGGGCACCTTGCAATCACGGCGCACGTGCCCCGTCCCGCCGCAGCGCAGGCACTGCATCGGCCGCCCGGGCACCACCACGAGAGCCAACTCGCCGGCGACACGAACCTGGTGGGGTAGGTCATCCACCTTCATGCCAGGCTTCATCTTTAGCAGCACGGTCCTCGTGGTGGACCCCTTCTCCTTCATGCCGGCGACGCGCCACCGCTCCCGGGTGACCTCGGTCACGTTGCCGAACGCCGCGAAAGCTGTCCGGATGTCCTCGTCGGCGACGCCGTGCAACATCCAGTGCAGGCGAAGCTTCACCTGGTGGTCTTCTGGGTCGAAGACGATGCAGCGGCGTCCCTTAACCTCGAGCTCCTTCATGGCGGCCAGTTTCTTTGCGGCATCCCCACTGCTGAAGGTTACCGCCCACACGTGGTTAATCTGGTACGCCCCCAACGCCACGACGTCGGGGAGCGCACCCACGTTAGCGAGGGCGTCTCTGAAGTCTTCGACCCTGTAGGGTCGCACACGCACGTCGCCGTGCAGAAAAACCGTGTTTAAAACAACACGTCCGGTGGGCAGGGTAGGCAGAACGATCTCGTAGTCCTTATCAGCGTCGCTGGCAAACCTGTTTCCGCGGCCGACAACGGCCGCTATCGCCGCTCCGTGGGAGCCCATGATTCTGCGTCCGTCACGCTCGGTGGCTGGAAGTAGAATGAGAGGGGAGCCACCGGTGTTGGCCATGGCAGAGAAGTCTGCTGCCAGTAAATGTGCCGGCATGGAGAGAAAAAAAAGAAGAGCTCCCCGTCGGGGAATCGAACCCCGGTCTCCCGCGTGACAGGCGGGGATACTGGCCACTATACTAACGAGGAGAGATGGCAGACGGGAGCCACCGGTGTTGGCCATGGCTGAGAAGCCTACTGCCCGTAGATGTGCCGGCATGGAGAGAAAAAAAGATGAGCTCCCCGTCGGGGAATCGAACCCCGGTCTCCCGCGTGACAGGCGGGGATACTGGCCACTATACTAACGAGGAGAGGTGGAAGAGGGGAGCCACCGGTGTTGGCCATGGCTGAGAAGCCTACTGCCCGTGAATGTGCCGGCATGGAGAGAAAAAAAAGATGAGCTCCCCGTCGGGGAATCGAACCCCGGTCTCCCGCGTGACAGGCGGGGATACTGGCCACTATACTAACGAGGAGTTTTTTTTTTTTTTTCTTTATTGCCGGAAAACAATACATGCGCAGGCATAAAAAGTCGCTAGCCAGACTTTGGCTAAGGCGACGGATTAAAACATTTTCATTTCGATCAATTTGTCCATAACTGCCACCCAGTCCGGTGGCTGAGGTTGACTGCGGAGAACATCTCTCAGAGAAACTACACTTTCTATAAAGTTTTCCCTGACTGGTTTCACATTTGCGTCTGCGTGCCTAGCCGCCATCCTAGTTTTCCAGATGCTGTGGAGGCCCAGTAGCATAAACATATCGTATGGCACTTCGCCACTTTCTATAGGCAGGAACCGGATGCCATATGGAGTAACAGGTAGCTCTTTTTTTAAAGTTCTTTGCAAAATATCCCAGTGGAAAACCGGGTCCCAGCAGTCGATAAAGACATGTTCGATGGTCTCGGGTTTTTTGCACAGTGTGCAGTCGACGTTCCATGGTACGAAAATGCCTTTATCGTTTAGCCATGTTTTCACCGGGAGGGTACCCGAGTGTAATTTAAAGAAAAAGGATTTGACGTTCGGTCTTACCGGCATCTTCTTAACTCGATTTAGCACATCTTTGCCTGGGCCTCCGCAGTAAAAGGATCGGTATAAGGGTACAGGTATAAAGATATCTAACAAATCCTTGTACAATTTTTTCCTGGGTACAGCAGCCAGATATTCAGTCGAAAAATGAGAGCTCAAAATGTGAAAGGCAGCCACAACTTCACGTAAAAACCCAGTTACAGCACGATTCGTGGCTGGGAAACTGGACACAACAAATTCCGGTAACACATTTCCTAAGCGCACCTGCAACATTGTGCGCAACAAAGGATCGGTTTGATCACGTAGAAACAAAAATCTTGAGACAACTTGTTTCAGAAACAAGTTGGAAAGTCCAAGGCCACCTCTTTTGACCGGTAGGAACAAATTAGCTCGACTAGTTCGCTCCCAATTCGAGCTCCAAATAAAAACAGCAAACACTCTATGCAGCTTCTGCACGTTTGCTCTGGTGATGAGCAAAAACTGCAAAAAATACCAAATTCTGGCTATCAAAAATACATTGCACACACTTGCACGCGCGAAAACAGAAAGGTCACGTCCTTTCCATCCATCCGCTTTTTTCCTTGCACTCTGCGTTACCTCACCCCACAACTCTGTACTGTTCTTATAGTGCTCTAAGGGTACCCCCAAATACTTCGCAGGGGAGGTCGTCCATTGCATGTTAGCAAACACTGCGGGTGTGCTCTCCCAATCACCGTGCCAAAATCCAATGCACTTATCCCAGTTAACTTCGCACCCGTTCTTTTTGCAATAGGCCCGCGCAACTTTGACAACTTCTTTAACGCTTTCTTGGTCCGCGCAAAAAACAGCAATATCATCAGCGTAAGCAAGCACTTTTACTTGCACCGACTGAAGAGTGAAACCACAGATCCCATCATTGTGTAACAGCGATAACAGAAAAGGCTCAAGATAGATCGCAAAGAGCAGAGGCGAGAGCGGGCAGCCCTGCCTGACCGAGGAACAGACAGGCACAGGTTCAGTAAGCTGTTTGTTCACTATAATACGCGTAACACAGTTTTCGTACGCCATCTGTACACCTTGTAATATTACAGAGCCGACGTTGGCATATTCTAGAACGGCGAAAAGAATTTCGTGTGACACGCGATCGAAGGCCTTCGCCAAGTCAAGCTGCATCATGGCAACTCGTCCCACGAACGCATCGCAACATTCAAGTACAGTTCTAGCAATGTGCACATTCGTTCCAATGGTGCGACCTTTAATACCGCACGTTTGGTGCGGCCCTACAAGGTCCTTTATAACCTTTTGCAGTCTATTGGCAAGAATCTTCATAAACACTTTATAGTCGACGTTGGTCAGGCTTATCGGCCGATAAGCCCCAACGGACAGCAGTTTAGCCTGGTCTTCACTCTTGGGCACTAAAACCACGTGTGCTGTTTTAAATGACGGCGGCATTTTCTTTGTTTCATACATTTCAGTGAAGACGCAGTGCAGAGCATAAGTGAGTTCGGCTTTGAAACTCTTATAAAAATCACTGCCTAGGCCGTCAGGACCAGGAGATTTTCCGGTACTCAGTTCTTCGATCGCTCTTCCCACTTCGCTTACGCTGAATGGTACCTCCAGCCCTTGTTTTATTTCATCTCCAAGCTTTGGCATACGAGACAAGAACGTTTCTGTAAAGCCCTCTTCTTCAAGCTGACGGCGCCCAAACAATTCCCTATACTGTTCAAGAAAAGCTAACTGAATCATCTTTCTATCATTCGTTACCTCGTTTCTGTACCTAATTTGTTTTATTTCATTTTGAGTCGCATACTTCTTTTCGTCACTAAGCGAGCGTTTAGTAGGCACTTGGTCAAGCCAGAGACGTTCAGCACGCGCCCTTATCACGGCAGCTGCATACTTTTTTTTTTCGATAAACTCAAGTTTACTTTTTGTTTCTCTTATCTCTTTCTTATATCTTCCCGGCTGGGAACTTTCCAGGCTTACGAGCAAGTCAAGTTGGCAATGTAGTTCTTTTTCTTTAACACGTTTATCATGGCAAATAACGCTTGCTCTTTCAATCGCATTCATTTTCACTTGCTGTTTGAAATCTTCCCATCTAATTACCCAGTTCCCAGGCTCTGCTGATAGATATGCTTTAATACATTCATTAACTTTACTACCAAAACGTTCATCCTCGAGTAACTGTGCATTAAACTTCCAAAGATCCCACGAGAAACGAGATTTCTTTTCTTTTTTTCCCAGGGTAAACGCAACTAAGCTGTGGTCGGTAAAAGACATGTTTTTCACCTCGTAGCTGTTGCACAAAGGAACAAGATCAAGGGACACATACGCTCTGTCCAATCTCGCGTGACTTTCACCCTGAAAGTGAGTAAAATGCGATGCTACCGACAGAACTTCAGCAACATCATCTAAACCATTTTCGTGTACAAGCGAATTCAACAATTCCGCACTTTTGTCGCGGACAAGTCTTTTTGTAGTTCTGTCCTCTGCTTTACATACGCAGTTAAAGTCACCCAACAGCACAATTAACCGCTCACAGCATACGTATTGTTCAAGACGCTCAAAAAATCCCTCGCGCTCGTTCTCTTTGTTAGGGGCATACACACATATGATCCTCCACAGTAAATTGCAATAAAGAAAATCAACTACAAGCAAACGGCCAGTTTGACACACAGTTAAATTCTGTTCGACAATCCCCATGGAATTCCTAATAAAGACAGCACAACCCCCCGATGTGCCAGACGAATGGCACACACAAATATTGTAACGTGTCGTAAAAGGCTGCACCATACGGTCCGTCTGTTCCTGTCCTTCGACTTTGGTCTCCTGGACGGCTATTATGTCGAGGTCATTATCGAGGAACAACCGGCTTAGTTGGTACTGACGTTTTTTAGAAGCCAGTCCCCTGACATTAATTGTTGCAATGCGCAACGCTCCAACAGGTGTCGAAGCCATCTAGTTTAAGTACAGGAGCCGTATGGTGCGTACCTGAGGACACAAAGCGACGGCGGAGGGCGACTTGCCTAGTCCATGGTGCTCGATGGGTACAGTGCCGGTATTCCAACGTCTCTTGCACCTCTGCCTCATGCGTACGGACTGGAGACCCAGCCCATGCAGTCCGTCACCAAAAAAGGCCATCTCGCGTCCACAGAAAGCACACACAACGCACTCACTCAACTAAGGCGGCGGCTTAGCCGCCGCTCGTTGATCGGCCGGTATATTCGGCCGCGGTTTCAGCGTCGCTCGCCTCACACCAACAGTCTTCGGGGGTGGCTCGTCGCCCTCGCTCGCCTTAGGCTCTCCGTTCGCACTGTGCTCGTGCGGTCGCTTTCCTCCCTGGTTGCTGGTTGACGCATCCGTCACTTCCATGCTTTCAGCATGTTGGGGAACGACGGGAACTGACGCCCCACTCCCCGAGAGGACTTCGCTCTTTGACGTCTTAACATCTGCAGGCGGCGCTTCCTGTTGCTGCAGCTTACTGCTGAGCGTCTCCGCGGTTGCGGATGTTCCAGGAGTCGACACAGCTGGGGATTTTTCCTTCTCCGCTCCGTCGCCTGCCTCTGCTGCAGCGTCTTCCGCGTCAGCCTCGTCCATGACAAGCTCGGACGAGATGTCATTGTTGACTGGGACGGCAGCGCTCGCGTACGTGCGTACACAGTTGCTATCTTCATGTCCGTAACGGCGACAGGCGCCGCACCTTGGAACTTTGCACTCACGGCGAATGTGCCCAGTACCGTGGCAGCGCAGACAGAGCGGAGCTCTGCCCGGTACAACCACGAGAGCCAGCTCACCGCCAACCCTGACTTCGTGAGGGAGGTCTTCCAGTTTCACGCCAGGATTCATTTTCAATGAAACCAAGCGCGTCGTCGACCCCTTGCTGGCGACACCCTGGACGCGCCACCGTTCCTTGGTGACTTCGCTCACCTTGCCGTACGGGGCGAAGGCTACCCTCACGTCTTCGTCGGGCACGTTGTGCAGCAGCCAGTGTAGCTTGACGCGGACGTCTTGGTTTGCCGGGTCAATAACTAGACAGCGGCGGTCCTTCACTTTTACTTCCCGGGCAGCAAGAATTTTCTTCACCGCATCAGCACTGGTGAAAGTAATAGCCCACACATGGCTCATGCGATACGCCCCCAAGGCGATAACCTCGGGGAGCAGCATCAGCTGAGCCAGCGCATCCCTGAAATCTTCGACCCGATAGGGGCGGGCCCGCACGTCAGCGTGCAAAAACACTGTGTTTAACACAACATTTCCTGTAGGAAGGGTAGGCAGAATCACCTGATATTCATCTTCCGAGGCAAAAATCCTGTTTCCGCGGCCAGACATGGCCGCTGTAGCCGCTCCAACGGAGCCCGTCATCGCACGTCCGTCACGCTCGGTGGCCGGAAGCCGAATCCGGTGTTGGCCATGGCTGAGAAGCCTACTGCCCGTAAATGTGCCGGCATGGAGAGAAAAAAAGATGAGCTCCCCGTCGGGGAATCGAACCCCGGTCTCCCGCGTGACAGGCGGGGATACTGGCCACTATACTAACGAGGATTTTTTTTTTTTTTTCTTTATTGCCGATTTTGACGTACAAATCAAGAGGTTACAAGAAATAAAACATGGCGGCCACACTTCGGCCGACACGACTTTAAAATTTTTTGAGCGACATTAATCCATCTAGTACAGTTATCCATTGTGGTGGATCAGGCAGTGCGTTGTACACATTTCTTAAGCGCACAACGCTCTCAATGAAATGTTCGCGAACCGGGCGAACAACCAAGTCCGCGTGTTCAAACTGCATTCGTGTTTTCCACACCGCGTGGAGGCCCAGGACCATAATGAGGTCATAAGGTATTTCCTCTGTGGGATTCACAGGCAAGAAACGTATGCCGTACGGATCGAGGGGTAACTGTTTTTTTAAAGTTCTTTGGAGTACATCCCAATGAAAGATCGGGTCCCAGCAGTCTAGAAATACGTGTTCTATTGTTTCGGGTTTCTTGCATAAAAAGCAGTCAGTGTTCCAGGGAATGAAGAGTCCTTTATCGTGAAGCCAGGTCTTAACTGGGAGGGTGTTTGTATGTAACTTGAAAAAGAACGATTTGGCGGAGGGTAGTATAGGCATTTTCTTCACTCTTTTTAGGACGTCCTGTCCTGGGCCACCGCGATGTGGAGAACGGTACAAAGGTACAGGGAGCATGACATCTACAAGGTCTCTGTAGAGTTTTTTCTTTGTAACGGTTGACAGGTACTGCTGGGAAAAACGTACATTCAACAGCCTATACGATAAAACAACTTCATGCAGGTATCCAGCCACCCTTCCGCACATATTTTGCACAGACGAGACTACGAATCCAGGCAGAAGTCTATACAGTCTTACTTGTATAACTGTGCGCAGGAAGATATCATTCTGATCCCGTAAAAAAACAAAGCGTGCCACAATTTGTCGCAGAAACAAGTGAGCCAGGCCAAGACCTCCTTTCTTTACAGGCAAAAACAAATTCGTTCGACTGGACCGCTCCCAAGTCGAGGCCCAAATAAAAATAGCAAAAACCCGGTGCATTTTTTGAATGCTCATCCTCGCCGCACACAACACATTCATGACGTACCAGATTTTTGATATCAAAAAAAGGTTGCAGACAGTGGCTCTAGAAAACATCGACAGTTGCTTGCCTTGCCACCCGTTCGCCTTTTCTTTAGCCATCAAGGCTTGATCCCTCCAGTACGGTTCAGGGTCGCGATAATTTCCGAGAGGCACACCAAGGTACTGCGTTGGCACCATTGACCAGGTGAGCCGACAAAAGGCTTCTGGTGTGTCCACCCAATCGCCATGCCAGAAGCCATGACTTTTATCCCAGTTTATCTGGGCTCCAGTCGCATCACAAAACTTTTCGACGACATTAGTTGCCTCTCTAATGCTATCTTTGCTGGCGCAGAACACCGCGATGTCATCCGCGTACGCCAGAATTTTGACTTCGGCAGCCTGTAGTCTGTAACCTGTTATGCGCGCATTATTTTCCATCGCCAGACAGAGTGGCTCAAGATAAGCGGCAAACAGCAGTGGTGAAAGGGGGCATCCCTGTCTCACCGACGAGAGCACGCACAAGCTATCAGTGAGCTCACCGTTAACAATAATACGCGTTGTACATTTTTTGTACGCCATCGTGACGCCTTCCGTAATCACACTGCCCACATTCGTGTGTTCAAGTATGCAGAGCAATGCCTTGTGCGAGACACGGTCGAAGGCTTTTGCCAGGTCAAGCTGCATCATCGCGACGTGATCGCCCAGCACGTCGCAACACTCGAGCACGCTTCGAGTCACGTGCACATTCGTCGCGATAGTGCGGCCTTTAATGCCACAAGTCTGGTGTGGTCCAACCAACTTCTTAATAACGCCTTGCAGTCGCTTTGCTAGAACTTTGGTGAATATTTTATAGTCGACGTTAGCAAGAGTTATTGGGCGATATGAGCCTGGCAACAAACGTTTCTGAGCATCATCACTCTTCGGGATTAGCACGATATGCGAGGTTGTGAAGGACAAGGGTAGTCTTTTCTGGTCATACGCTTCGCTAACAACGTGATAAAGAACTTGGGCAACCTCAGACCGGAAGGTTTTATAGAAAATGGCCCCTAAGCCATCCGGCCCAGGTGCTTTCCCGACTGCCAGCTCATTTATTGCGCATTCTATCTCACTTGGTGTGATTGGTTGTTCTAGCTGTGTCCTTACTTCTTCGTCAAGCTTTGGCATCAACGGAAGGAATTCTTTTTGGAAACAATCTTTAAGGTCCCGTGGATGGCTTAGAATTTCTTTAAAGTGCTCGGCAATCGCATGCTTAATTTCATTTCTGTTAGACGTGACGTTTTCACCTATAGCTAGTTGGCGGATTTCTTTTTGACATGCGTATCTTTTTTCATCTGAGAGAGCCCGCTTGGTTGGCATTTCTCCCGCCCACAGCTTCTCGGACCTTGATCTCACTACTGCCGCCTTGTACTTCTCCGAATCTATCCGTTCAAGTTCAGTTTTCACTTCCTTTATTCCTCTAACACACAGACCAGGTTCGACATTCTCCATACTAACAAAAAACTGCAGTTGCTGGCGAAGCTTTGTCTCTGCTTCTTTCTGATTGCGTCGAATGACACTACTTCTTTCAATAGCCATTGTTTTTACTTTCTGCTTAAAATCTTCCCAACGAATGGCGTAACTTTCTGGCTCGCTTGCAGTCAAATTTTTCAGTTCTTTCGTTACAGCGTCGACAAAAGCTTCGTCATCCAACAGCTGCGCATTCATTTTCCACAAGTCCCAGCTAAAGATTCGTTTCCTCTGCGTCTTTCCAAAGGCGGCCGTTACCAAGCAGTGATCGCTGTATGCGATGGGTTTCACTTCGTACTCGCTACACATTGGTATCAATTCGGCTGAGACATATAATCTGTCTAACCTTGCATGGCTGTCTTGCTGGAAGTGTGTAAACTGCGGACGAGTACCGCTGGCGAAAACGCTACCAATGTCTTCAAGGTCATATTCGTGCACAAGTGTATTAAGAAATTCTGCACTCTTGTCACGAACACGCGAATGTTTTGCGCGGTCATCAACATTGCAAACACAGTTAAAATCGCCTAGCAGTATTATCACTTTCTGACAGTTTAGGTACGCCTCAAGCCTTTCAAAGAATGCCCGCCGTTCCATGTCAATATTCGGCGCGTATACACAGATGACGCGACACTCCAATTCGCCAAAGACGATATCAGCGATTAAGAGGCGTCCACTGTCACATGAAAATACTGACTGCACGCAGATTCCAAAGTTGTTGCGTATGAATATGGCGCAACCACCTGATCCACCAATCGCGTGAGAAATACACACATCGAAATGAGCACGAAAATTGGACACCATTCGGTCGGTGAGCTCCTGGCTCTCAATTTTTGTCTCTTGGATTCCCACTATATGTAAGTCATTATCTAAGAGAAGGCGACTAAGCTGACATTGTCGTCGTCTTGCTCCAAGGCCCCGTACGTTTAACGTCGCTACCCGTAGCGCTCTTTCGATATTAACCGCCATGGTTACACGGTAGAATGGTGCCCATTACAATAGCCCAAGGGTCTGTGGTCATGATACTGTGGCGATAAGCGCGTCGAAGGCCAGGAAAAAAAAAGGAAACTCTAACCAACAAAAAAGGACAGTCCAAGTAAACTTGGCACCTCTTTCCAAGCCCGAACACGAAAAACGAACCGCTCATGATGAGGGCCATGGCGTTTACGGAAACCCCTCCCAACCCACCTTAGCTGGACAAACTAAATTTACGGGGGCGGTTTACCCGCCTGCCGCGAATCGACCGGAATGTTCGGTCGCGGCTTCAAGGTAGACCTCCGCATACCTGGGGCTTTGGTGGGTGGCTAGTCTCCGCCCCCGCCGTCCTCCTTCGTCCCAACGCTAAGGGTCTTGTCGTGTGGTCGTTTCCCCGCCAGCAGGCTGGCTGAAGCGCTAAGGATGTCCATAACCTCGGGTTCTGAGGTGCTGGGAGCCGCTTCATAATCAACTGAGGTTTTCAGCTCGGCGCTCACAGCTGTCGAAGAATCCTGCGAAGGCGGTTGATGCTGCTCTGCAGTAACCGCTTCGGTTCCGGGTTGCTCCTGCTGCGGCAGTGGAATCACCGTATTTTCGGCTACCTCCGTTCTTGCACTTGCCACCGATGCTGCATCCTCCATATCCGCCTCGTCCATGAGCAGGTTTGAGGCGTCGTCGGTGGTTGTCAGTCCTGTTACGCTGGCATACGTCCGCTCGCACTGGCTGCTCTCATGACCGAAGCGTCGGCACGCACTGCACTTGGGGATGCGGCAGTCGCGACGAATGTGGCCCGTGCCACGGCACCGAAGGCAGAGCGGAGCCCTACCTGGCACGACCACGAGGGCCAACTCTCCGGCGACGCTCACCTGGTGCGGCAGGTCGTCCAACTTTACGCCCGGCTTCAACTTCAAGGTGACCAGTCTGGTAGTTGAGCCCTTATCTGCTAGGCCATGCACCCGCCACCGCTCTCGGCCGACGTCTGTGACCTTCCCGTACGGCTCGAAGGCAAACCGTACGTCGTCGTCGGGCACGCTGTGTAGCAACCAATGCACTTTCATGCGAACGTCCTGGTTGGCAGGATCAATTACGATACAGCGGCACTTTTTCACCAGCAGCTCACCCATGCCGACAATCTTTTTCACCGCATCTTCGTCCTTGAAAGTCACCGCCCACACATGGCTCATGCGGTAGGCTCCGAGGGCAATCACTTCCGGCAGGAGCGATAACTCGGCGAGCGCATCGCGAAAATCTTCTGCCCGATACGGGCGGGCCCTAACATCACAGTGTAGAAAAACGGTGTTCAAAACAAAACGCCCTGTTGGCAAACTAGGCAAAACAACTTGGTACTCATTGTCTGAAGCAATATTCCTGTTACCGCGGCCCTGCTGGGCCGCTGAAGCCGCTCCTACGGAGCCCATGACACACACGTCCGTCACGCTCGGTGGCCGGAAATGGAATCCTATACTAACGAGGAGAGATGGAAGAGGGGAGCCACCGGTGTCGGCCATGGCTGAGAAGCCTACTGCCCGTGAATGTGCCGGCATGGAGAGAAAAAAAGATGAGCTCCCCGTCGGGGAATCGAACCCCGGTCTCCCGCGTGACAGGCGGGGATACTGGCCACTATACTAACGAGGAGAGATGGAAGAGGGGAGCCACCGGTGTCGGCCATGGCTGAGAAGCCTACTGCCCGTAAATGTGCCGGCATGGAGAGAAAAAAAGATGAGCTCCCCGTCGGGGAATCGAACCCCGGTCTCCCGCGTGACAGGCGGGGATACTGGCCACTATACTAACGAGGAGAGATGGAAGAGGGGAGCCACCGGTGTCGGCCATGGCTGAGAAGCCTACTGCCCGTAAATGTGCCGGCATGGAGAGAAAAAAAGATGAGCTCCCCGTCGGGGAATCGAACCCCGGTCTCCCGCGTGACAGGCGGGGATACTGGCCACTATACTAACGAGGAGAGATGGAAGAGGGGAGCCACCGGTGTTGGCCATGGCTGAGAAGTCTGCTGCCAGTAAATGTGCCGGCATGGAGAGAAAAAAAAGAAGAGCTCCCCGTCGGGGAATCGAACCCCGGTCTCCCGCGTGACAGGCGGGGATACTGGCCACTATACTAACGAGGAGAGATGGAAGAGGGGAGCTTTTTTTTTTTTCTTTATTGCCGTCTGTGACATGAAAACAAAAATGTACAAATGATAAAAACATCAGCCTAATTCGGCTGACGTATCAGGGCTTAAAATCTTCTCAATGCGACCAGTTCATCAAATACAGTAATCCATTCAGGTGGGTCAGCTTGTGCTCGGTACACTTCTCTCAAGCTCGCAACACTTTCAATAAAGTTTTCGCGCACCGAGCGAACGTTAACATCCGCGTGTCGCACTTGCATCCGTGTCCTCCAGAGGCTGTGGAGGCCCAGAAGCATGATTAAATCATACGGTACTCCTGCTTCATTCTGAATTGGCAGGAATCTGATGCCGTAGGGGTCCAGGGGAAAATCTTTTTTGACTGTTCGTTGTAGCACATCCCAATAGAAAATGGGGTCCCAACAGTCCAGAAATACATGTTCTACTGTTTCAGGTTTTTTGCATAAGAGACAGTTTGTGGTCCATGGGACAAAAATCCCCTTTTCGTGCAGCCACGTTTTAACAGGAAGTGTATTCGAGTGCAATTTAAAGAAAAAAGATTTCGTAGATGGGTTCACAGGCATATTTTTAACTCTCTTTAATACATCGTGCCCTGGGCCTCCACGATAAGGTAACCGGTAGATTGGGGTCGGTAACATGGTGTCCACCAGATCCTTATACAGCTTTTGCTTTGACACTTTAGATAAGTACTCAAGGGAAAATCGCACATGGAGCAGCCTAAAAGAGAGTACAACTTCTCGCATGTACCCATTGACAGTGCCACACATATTCGCACAAGATGAGACGACAAATTCAGGAAGAAGTCTCTGCAACCGCACTTGGATAACACTAATAAGAAAATTATCCCTTTGATTTCGGAGAAAGAAAAAACGCGAAACAACTTGACGCAGAAATAAATGCACAAGGCCGAGGCCTCCTTTTTTCACTGAAAGAAACAAATTGGTACGGCTGGTTCTCTCCCAGTTTGACGACCAAATAAAAACAGCAAACACTCGATGCATCTTTTGAATACTGGCCCGAGATGCGCACAGCACATTCATCAAATACCATATTTTGGATACAAGGAAAAGATTGCAGACGGAGGCTCGCGCAAACATTGATAACTGCCTCCCTTTCCAGGCATCTGCTTTCTCCCTCGCCCTTGACGTATCTTCATTCCAGTGTTCACTTGCATCGCGATAATACACTAGGGGGACGCCGAGATATTGCGTCGGCAAAGACGACCATCGCATCCTGGAAAAGTGTTCAGGCATCGCTTCCCAGTCGCCATGCCAAAAGCCAGAGCTTTTGTCCCAGTTTATGAGACACCCCGTTTGTTTGCAGAATTTATCCACCGTGCTGATCACCTCAGTAATGCTGCCTCTGTCTGAACAGAATACCGCAATATCGTCCGCATAAGCAAGGATTTTGACGTGAGTCGACTGCAATCGAAAGCCCCGTGATGCTCTCACTTTTGATGATAGCTAAGCACAGTGGCTCCAAGTAGGCCGCAAACAGCAGAGGCGATAGCGGGCATCCCTGCCTTACTGACGAATGAACTGCTATCCTGTCTGTGAGGTCACCATTAACAATAATGCGCGTGGTGCAGTTTGCATATGCCATCTTAACACCTTCTGCAATAATACGGCCTACATTAGCGTGCTCCAAAATGCTGAAAATGACATCATGGGAAACGCGATCGAAGGCTTTTGCCAGATCTAGCTGCATCATAGCGATGCGGTCCCCGAGCACATCGCAACATTCCAGCACGGTCCGTGCGACGTGCACATTTGTGGCGATACTCCTACCTTTGATTCCGCAAGTCTGGTGCGGCCCAACCAATTTCGTAATTATGCTCTGCAATCTCTTTGCTAAAACCTTCATGCACAATTTATAGTCCACGTTGGTGAGGCTTATCGGGCGATAATTTCCCGCCAACAACCTCTTTTCTGGGACATCTGATTTCGGAATCAGCACTATGTACGACGTGGTGAATGAGAGTGGCACTTGTTTTCTTTCGTAAGCTTCATCTAGAACTCGTAGCAGTAACTGAGCGACTGTGGGCTTAAATGCTTTGTAAAATTCGGCCCCTATTCCATCAGGTCCTGGAGCTTTTCCCGCTTGCAGGTCTTCGATTGCAGTCTCTATTTCTTTTGCAGTTATGGGCTGCTCAAGACGCTCCTTCACTTCGTCCTGAAGTCTCGGCAGGAGAGGCAAAAAGTCAACCAGGAAGGCCTCATTCATGTCACGCGTATGTCCAAGAAGCTCAATGTACTGCTCTTCAAATAGCTGCTTGATTGTAAAAGCGTCATTCGTGACTTCATCTCCGCTCCTTATCTGCCTGATTTCGTTTTGGCAAGCATAACGCTTTTCGTCACACAAAGCTCGCTTCGTCGGCGTTTCACCAGCCCACAGTTTCTGTGTCCTTGCGCGTATAACGGCAGCTTTATACCTTTCAGTGTCTAAGCGTTCGAGCAGGCTTTTCACCTCCCTTAGGTCCTTAGAAAACTTCCCAGGCTCGGAGCTTTCCATGCCTATTAAAAATTGCAGTTGCTCGCGAGCTGCTTTTTCTTCCTGTTTTTCTTCGTATCGCTTCAAGCAACTTTTTTCAATGGCCCTTCTTTTTATCCACTCCTTGAAATCTTCCCATTGAACCGCAACAACGCTGGGTCGCTCCTCAAGCAGCTTCTGCATTTCATCCGCAATATCAGTTACGAATTCCTCGTCCTCTAAAAGCTTTACATTAAATTTCCAGAGATTCCAGTTAAATTTTGTTTTTCTTTGCTTTATGCCGAAACTTGCGATCACTAGGCAATGATCACTAAAAGCTACAGGTATAACTTTGCAACTCGTGCAAAGAGACACGAGATCAATGGATGCATAAATTCTATCCAACCTGGCATGACTATTACGCTGAAAATGAGTGAACTGAGGTTGATTCCCTTCGGTAAATATACTGCCAATATCCTCTAAGCTATTATCATAAGCCAGAGATTGAAGCAATTGAGCACTCTTGTCACGCACAGGCGTACCCTTCACTCGATCATTAGCGGCACACACACAATTAAAATCTCCCAATAGCAACAACACTCGGTCGCAAACAAGGTAGGGCTCCAAACGGGTAAAGAGATCAAAACGCTCAGATTCAACATTTGGAGCATACACACATATAATGCGCCAACATAAATTGGAAAAAGAAAAATCAACAACAATAAGCCGTCCACTAGGGCAAGAAAAAACCGACTCGACAGTGATGCCTAAATTATTTCGGACAAATAATACGCACCCACCCGAGGTGCCAACGGAATGGCAAACACAAACGTTAAAGGCTGCACGAAAGGTGGACACCATGCGATCAGTGGATTCCTCACTTTCGATCTTAGTCTCTTGGACTGCAACTATGTCAAGCGCGTTTTCAGCAAGCAGGCGGTTAAGCTGGCACTGACGCCGTCGTGCACCAAGGCCTCTCACATTCAAAGTTGCTACATGTAAAGCTGTGTCTAGTTTCATCGCCATGCCCTATGAAAAGGAGACTTGAGTCCCACAGTACCCCTCATAGTCAGCCGAGCAGTCTTCTTAAACTCACTGTGCATGTACGGTGTCGTCTTTCCAGATATCCGCGTGCAGGCGTCGGGAACCCATGGGTAATTCCTTCGCCAGCAGATCCAGATCCGTGCACACAGTCTGATGGGTACCACTCCCCACAAAAAAAAAAGACAACAAGGAAAAAAAAAGAAAAGCAAGAAAAAAACAGCACAAATGCACATTGCAGAACTACGGAGGCGGTTTCCCCGCCTGCCTTGTCTCGGCCATGACGTTCGGCCGCGGCTTGAACATCGGACGCCGGATTCCCGGGGCCTTCGACGGCGGTTCGTCGCTGCCACCATCAAGATGCGTCTTTTCGCCGGCGCTTTCCTCGCGGGAGCGTTTTCCAGCCGTTAGGGTGCCAGCCTCCTCAGTGAAGTCCATGCCTTCGGTGTTGGCAGGTTCAGCGCTGTCCAGAGCTTCGGCCGCGGCTTCTGGCGCGCCCTTCGGCGCGCCATCGCCACTCTGTTGAAAGGCACTCTGAACTTGTACTACACTCGCCGGTACCTCACTTGACGTCGCCTTCTGCTTCGTCAAAACCGTAAGCGACGGCCCTTCCCTCGCTGCTGGTTGCCCGTCTGCACGGGCTGCATCTTCCGCATCAGCCTCGTCCATCAGCAACTCAGACTTGTCTACTCCTGTACCGGGGCCGGTAATGCTCGCGTAAGTGCGGGCACACTGTCCGTCTTCATGGCCGAACCGTCGGCAGGTTCCGCAACGCGGGACTCGGCATTCCTTACGGATGTGCCCCGTACTCCGACAGCGTAGGCACAACGGTGGTCTGCCCGGCACAGCAACGAGCGCCAGCTCACCGCTAACATTCAGCTGGTGCGGCAGGTCGTCCAGCTTCACGCCAGCTCTCAACTTCAACGTGACGAGTCTAGTAGTCGAGCCTTTTTCTGACATACCACTCACGCGCCAGCGCTCGCGGGCAACTTCCGTCACTTTTCCGTACGTCGCAAAGGCAGCCCGAACATCCTCGTCTGGCACGTTGTGTAGCAGCCAGTGAAGTTTCAGTCGCACATCTTGGTTGGCCGGGTCAATCACCAAGCAGCGGCCTTTTTTCACTACCAGCTCACCGACACTAATAATCTTGGTCACCGCTTCAGCATCCTTGAGAGTGACGGCCCAGACGTGGCTCATCCGATACGCCCCCATTGCGATAACATCGGGGAGCAGCGACTGCTCTGCTAAAGCGTCGCGGAAATCTTCCACCCGGTACGGGCGGGCCCTGATATCGGCGTGCAAAAAAACCGTATTCAAAACGAACCGACCTGTAGGCAGTGCTGGCAAAACAACCTGGTAAGTATTTTCCTGTTGACTAGCCCTGTCACCGCGGCCTGACACGGCCGCTGAAGCCGCTCCATCGGAGCCCTGCATCCTGCGTCCGTTCACTGGCGTGGCCGGAAGCAGCAGGGCAGCCACCGGTGTTGGCCATGGCTGAGAAGCCTACTGCCCGTAAATGGGCCGGCATGGAGAGAAAAAAAGATGAGCTCCCCGTCGGGGAATCGAACCCCGGTCTCCCGCGTGACAGGCGGGGATACTGGCCACTATACTAACGAGGAGAGATGGTGGAGGGCAGCCACCGGTGTTGGCCATGGCTGAGAAGCCTACTGCCCGTAAATGTGCCGGCATGGAGAGAAAAAAAGATGAGCTCCCCGTCGGGGAATCGAACCCCGGTCTCCCGCGTGACAGGCGGGGATACTGGCCACTATACTAACGAGGAGAGATGGTGGAGGGCAGCCACCGGTGTTGGCCATGGCTGAGAAGCCTACTGCCCGTAAATGGGCCGGCATGGAGAGAAAAAAAGATGAGCTCCCCGTCGGGGAATCGAACCCCGCTCTCCCGCGTGACAGGCGGGGATACTGGCCACTATACTAACGAGGAGTTTTTTTTTTTCTTTATTGCCGGAAAACAATACATGCGCAGGCATAAAAAGTCGCTAGCCAGACTTTGGCTAAGGCGACGGATTAAAACATTTTCATTTCGATCAATTTGTCCATAACTGCCACCCAGTCCGGTGGCTGAGGTTGACTGCGGAGAACATCTCTCAGAGAAACTACACTTTCTATAAAGTTTTCCCTGACTGGTTTCACATTTGCGTCTGCGTGCCTAGCCGCCATCCTAGTTTTCCAGATGCTGTGGAGGCCCAGTAGCATAAACATATCGTATGGCACTTCGCCACTTTCTATAGGCAGGAACCGGATGCCATATGGAGTAACAGGTAGCTCTTTTTTTAAAGTTCTTTGCAAGATATCCCAGTGGAAAACCGGGTCCCAGCAGTCGATAAAGACATGTTCGATGGTCTCGGGTTTTTTGCACAGTGTGCAGTCGACGTTCCATGGTACGAAAATGCCTTTATCGTTTAGCCATGTTTTCAGCGGGAGGGTACCCGAGTGTAATTTAAAGAAAAAGGATTTGACGTTCGGTCTTACCGGCATCTTCTTAACTCGATTTAGCACATCTTTGCCTGGGCCTCCGCAGTAAAAGGATCGGTATAAGGGTACAGGTATAAAGATATCTAACAAATCCTTGTACAATTTTTTCCTGGGTACAGCAGCCAGATATTCAGTCGAAAAATGAGAGCTCAAAATGTGAAAGGCAGCCACAACTTCACGTAAAAACCCAGTTACAGCACGATTCGTGGCTGGGAAACTGGACACAACAAATTCCGGTAACACATTTCCTAAGCGCACCTGCAACATTGTGCGCAACAAAGGATCGGTTTGATCACGTAGAAACAAAAATCTTGAGACAACTTGTTTCAGAAACAAGTTGGAAAGTCCAAGGCCACCTCTTTTGACCGGTAGGAACAAATTAGCTCGACTAGTTCGCTCCCAATTCGAGCTCCAAATAAAAACAGCAAACACTCTATGCAGCTTCTGCACGTTTGCTCTGGTGATGAGCAAAAACTGCAAAAAATACCAAATTCTGGCTATCAAAAATACATTGCACACACTTGCACGCGCGAAAACAGAAAGGTCACGTCCTTTCCATCCATCCGCTTTTTTCCTTGCACTCTGCGTTACCTCACCCCACAACTCTGTACTGTTCTTATAGTGCTCTAAGGGTACCCCCAAATACTTCGCAGGGGAGGTCGTCCATTGCATGTTAGCAAACACTGCGGGTGTGCTCTCCCAATCACCGTGCCAAAATCCAATGCACTTATCCCAGTTAACTTCGCACCCGGTCTTTTTGCAATAGGCCCGCGCAACTTTGACAACTTCTTTAACGCTTTCTTGGTCCGCGCAAAAAACAGCAATATCATCAGCGTAAGCAAGCACTTTTACTTGCACCGACTGAAGAGTGAAACCACAGATCCCATCATTGTGTAACAGCGATAACAGAAAAGGCTCAAGATAGATCGCAAAGAGCAGAGGCGAGAGCGGGCAGCCCTGCCTGACCGAGGAACAGACAGGCACAGGTTCAGTAAGCTGTTTGTTCACTATAATACGCGTTCGTACGCCATCTGTACACCTTGTAATATTACAGAGCCGACGTTGGCATATTCTAGAACGGCGAAAAGAATTTCGTGTGACACGCGATCGAAGGCCTTCGCCAAGTCAAGCTGCATCATGGCAACTCGTCCCACGAACGCATCGCAACATTCAAGTACAGTTCTAGCAATGTGCACATTCGTTCCAATGGTGCGACCTTTAATACCGCACGTTTGGTGCGGCCCTACAAGGTCCTTTATAACCTTTTGCAGTCTATTGGCAAGAATCTTCATAAACACTTTATAGTCGACGTTGGTCGGGCTTATCGGCCGATAAGCCCCAACGGACAGCAGTTTAGCCTGGTCTTCACTCTTGGGCACTAAAACCACGTGTGCTGTTTTAAATGACGGCGGCATTTTCTTTGTTTCATACATTTCAGTGAAGACGCAGTGCAGAGCATAAGTGAGTTCGGCTTTGAAACTCTTATAAAAATCACTGCCTAGGCCGTCAGGACCAGGAGATTTTCCGGTACTCAGTTCTTCGATCGCTCTTCCCACTTCGCTTACGCTGAATGGTACCTCCAGCCCTTGTTTTATTTCATCTCCAAGCTTTGGCATACGAGACAAGAACGTTTCTGTAAAGCCCTCTTCTTCAAGCTGACGGCGCCCAAACAATTCCCTATACTGTTCAACACACAGTTACAGTTTAATGCACAGTTACTCGAGGATGAACGTTTTGGTAGTAAAGTTAATGAATGTATTAAAGCATTGCTATCAGCAGAGCCTGGGAACTGGGTAATTAGATGGGAAGATTTCAAACAGCAAGTGAAAATGAACGCGATTGAAAGAGCAAGCGTTATTTGCCATGATAAACGTGTTAAAGAAAAAGAACTACATTGCCAACTTGACTTGCTCGTAAGCCTGGAAAGTTCCCAGCCGGGAAGATATAAGAAAGAGATAAGAGAAACAAAAAGTAAACTTGAGATTATCGAAAAAAACAAGTATGCAGCTGCCGTGATAAGGGCGCGTGCTGAACGTCTCTGGCTTGACCAAGTGCCTACTAAACGCTCGCTTAGTGACGAAAAGAAGTATGCGACTCAAAATGAAATAAAACAAATTAGGTACAGAAACGAGGTAACGAATGATAGCAAGATGATTCAGTTAGCTTTTGTTGAACACTATACTAACGAGGAGAGATGGTGGAGGGCAGCCACCGGTGTTGGCCATGGCTGAGAAGCCTACTGCCCGTAAATGGGCCGGCATGGAGAGAAAAAAAGATGAGCTCCCCGTCGGGGAATCGAACCCCGGTCTCCCGCGTGACAGGCGGGGATACTGGCCACTATACTAACGAGGAGAGATGGTGGAGGGCAGCCACCGGTGTTGGCCATGGCTGAGAAGCCTACTGCCCGTAAATGTGCCGGCATGGAGAGAAAAAAAGATGAGCTCCCCGTCGGGGAATCGAACCCCGGTCTCCCGCGTGACAGGCGGGGATACTGGCCACTATACTAACGAGGATTTTTTTTTTCTTTATTGCATGAATGAATACATCAATAAAATATCGTAGTTGTCGTGCCCCTTGGCAGACAACCGTGTCTAATGGACTTTCATTAACACAAGTTGGTCCATCAGACTCAATACATCATCCGCGCAATCTTGTTGCTTCAAGACTTCTCTTAACTTATACACATGTTCCACAAAATAACCACATACCGATCGTGCATCCAAGTCACAATGTCTTACAGCCATTCTACTCCTCCAAATGCTGTGAAGGCCCAATAACATAATCTGGTCATACTGTGCAACATCACTTTCAGTGGTCAAGTACCGAATTCCGCGCGGTGTCAATGGCAAGTCCTTTTTTAGGGTTCTTTGCAGAACATCCCAGTAGAACACCGCATCCCAACAATCGAGGAACACGTGTTCTACCGTCTCCAGTTTTCTACACAGGAGACAGTTCGAGCCCCAAGGAACAAAAAGGCCCTTTTCCTCTAGCCATGTTTTTACTGGTAGCGTTCCTGTGTGCAATTTAAAAAAGAATGTTTTGACGCCAGGTGCAACAGTCATCTTTTTAACTCGCCTGAGAACGTCTTTCCCAGGGCCTTCACAGTATAAGGTTCTGTACAGTGGCGCTGGAAACAACTGTTCAATAAGATCCTTGTATAAGCGCTTCGGCGTTACATTCGCTAAATACTCTAGCGAGAACCGCACTTGCAAAAACCTGAATGACCAGACAACCTCTCGCAGGAAGCGAGACACTGTGTACCGCCGAGCATTGCACGAAGAGACAATGAATTCTGGAAGTCCACTGGATAACATGGTTTGTATGAATGTTCGCAGGAAGGGGTCATTTTGGTCACGCAGGAAACAAAACCTTAAAACAACCTGCCGTACATAGAGATGCATTAGAGACAGTCCCCCGACCTTTACTCTCCGGAAGAGATTATCTCTGCGAATTCGTTCCCAATTGGACGCCCAAATGAAGACCGCAAAAACCCGATGAAACCTTTGGATATTGGTTCGTGCACAATATAATACTTGAAGTAAATACATGATCCTTGCCACAAGAAAGGTGTTACATACAGTTGCGCGCGCGAAAATAGAAAGATTACGGCCCATCCATCCCTTGGTCCGGTCCCGCATTTCTTCCGCTTTTTCATTCCAGTAATTGGTATTTTCCCCATATCTGTCCAGCGGGACTCCCAAATAAACTCCGGGAGTTGTAGCCCATCGGATCCCGCAGAACAATTCTGGTTCCAAGTCCCATTGCCCATGCCAGACTCCGAGACATTTATCGAGATTAACAGCGCTACCAGTTTGCCTGCAAAACCTTTCGGTTACTTGTAACCCTTCTACAATACTTTTGCGATCTTCACAAAAGAGGGCAACATCATCTGCATATGCCAGTATTCGCACCTCACACGCTCCCAACCTAAAACCTCGGATGTGCTCGCTCGCAGTTATCATCCTACAAAAAGGCTCCAAATAAATTGCAAAAAGTAGAGGGGACAGTGGACATCCTTGTCGAACAGAAGCCCTCACATCAATTCTTTCAGATAATATTTTGTTTACCATAAGTCGTGTCGAGCAACATGCATAAGCCATTTTTACCCCATTGAGAACAACCGAACCAATACCAATATGTTCCAACAAACAATAGAGTATTTCATGAGACACCCGATCAAATGCTTTTTCAAAGTCAATTTGAACCATAGCCACTTTCTTATTTAAAGCATCGCAGCACTCGAGCACGCTGCGTGCTACATGAATATTTTTAAATATGCTTCTTGTTTTTATGCCACACGTTTGGTGAGGCCCTACAATATCCTTTATGACGTATTGCAATCGCTTAGCTAACACTTTCATCAGGATTTTATAATCAACGTTTGTTAACGTGATCGGTCTATAGCTTGTTACTTTTACCAGCTTGGCAGGGTCATCTGTCTTAGGAATTAAGACCGTATGAGCATTGCTAAACGAAGGTGGCAGCCTACCGACCTCAAAACACTCTTTGAAAAGCTTATGTAGCATAGCAGCAATGTCATATTTAAAGCTCTTATAAAAGGCAGCAGTCAAACCGTCAGGTCCCGGCGACTTTCCGGCATTCAATTCCTCAATTGCTGTCTCTATTTCCTTAATACTTATTTCGCTCTCTAGTTCTTCAGTTATTTCATTTCCTAATATTGGCATAAGTGGCAAAAAGTTTTCCCGAAACCCTTCTTCACTTGGTGCTTTGCGTGAAAACAGCTCACGGTACTGTTCCACGAATGCACTCGAAATTTCACTTTGTTCACTGAGGATTCGTCCTTTGTATTCGATAACTGATATCTCGTTTGACCGCGCGTATCGCTTTTCATCTGTGAGCGCGCGTTTTGTAGGCATTTCACCAGTAAGCCATTTTTCTTTTTTTTTTCTTTATTGCCTTCAAGAAAACAACACAAAAATACAGACACCAAACTTTGAAAACCAGCAACCTGCCAGATCTTCCTGGCTGGCCATGTCAAGTTTAAAATTCTCTCAACAGAGTCAAATTTTCCATCCTGGGTAGCCAATCGGGTACACATGCTTGCAGTTTCATCACTTCCACAAATCTACGTACATTTTCCCGAAAATACATGCGGGCTGGTCTAGCGTCAGAGTCGCAGTAATACCCCGCCATTCTGGAGCGCCATATACTATGGAGGCCCCAGAGCATTACCTGATCAAACGGGAACCCGTCCAGGTTTTCAATTGCCAAATATCTGATACCGTGGGGATGAAGCGGCAGTTCTCTTTTAAGTGTTCGTTGCAAAACGTCCCAAAAAAACACACCCTCCCAACAGTGAAGAAACACATGGTCTATTGTTTCGGGGCACTTGCATATTAGGCAATGCGAACCCCACGGTAGGAATAAACCCCTTCCCTCCAAAAACCCTTTAACTGATAGTGTCTCGGTATGCAACTTGAAGAAGAAAGTTTTGGTTCCTGGCTGTACTTGCATTCTTTTTACTCTTTTCAGAACATCCCCTCCGTGGCCTCCATCGTACAAAGCTCTGTACATGGGCACTGGAAAAACAACATCACACAGATCTGCGTATAGCTTTTTCCGCTTCACGTCACTTAAATATTCTCTCGAAAAACGCACAACAAGAAATTTAACGCTATCAGCAACTTCTCTGAAGTAACCTAAAGTTCTTCCGGAAAAATAATTTGTTCCCACAACAAAATCAGGCAAAACACGGGTCAACCTTAGTTGACACATAGTTCTCAAAAAAGGGTCACGCACATCTCGAAAAAAGAAAAACCTGTTTACAAGCTGGCGCAGAAACAGATGTCCTAGCCCAAGGCCACCATCTTTCACACGTCTAAACAAATTCGTCCGTCTGCACCGTTCCCAGGTCGAGGACCAAACAAAAACAGCTAAAATGCGATGTATCTTCTGTACATTTGCCGGGGTAAACGCAGGGTAAACGCAACTAAGCTGTGGTCGGTAAAAGACATGTTTTTCACCTCGTAGCTGTTGCACAAAGGAACAAGATCAAGGGACACATACGCTCTGTCCAATCTCGCGTGACTTTCACCCTGAAAGTGAGTAAAATGCGATGCTACCGACAGAACTTCAGCAACATCATCTAAACCATTTTCGTGTACAAGCGAATTCAACAATTCCGCACTTTTGTCGCGGACAAGTCTTTTTGTAGTTCTGTCCTCTGCTTTACATACGCAGTTAAAGTCACCCAACAGCACAATTAACCGCTCACAGCATACGTATTGTTCAAGACGCTCAAAAAATCCCTCGCGCTCGTTCTCTTTGTTAGGGGCATACACACATATGATCCTCCACAGTAAATTGCAATAAAGAAAATCAACTACAAGCAAACGGCCAGTTTGACACACAGTTAAATTCTGTTCGACAATCCCCATGGAATTCCTAATAAAGACAGCACAACCCCCCGATGTGCCAGACGAATGGCACACACAAATATTGTAACGTGTCGTAAAAGGCTGCACCATACGGTCCGTCTGTTCCTGTCCTTCGACTTTGGTCTCCTGGACGGCTATTATGTCGAGGTCATTATCGAGGAACAACCGGCTTAGTTGGTACTGACGTTTTTTAGAAGCCAGTCCCCTGACATTAATTGTTGCAATGCGCAACGCTCCAACAGGTGTCGAAGCCATCTAGTTTAAGTACAGGAGCCGTATGGTGCGTACCTGAGGACACAAAGCGACGGCGGAGGGCGACTTGCCTAGTCCATGGTGCTCGATGGGTACAGTGCCGGTATTCCAACGTCTCTTGCACCTCTGCCTCATGCGTACGGACTGGAGACCCAGCCCATGCAGTCCGTCACCAAAAAAGGCCATCTCGCGTCCACAGAAAGCACACACAACGCACTCACTCAACTAAGGCGGCGGCTTAGCCGCCGCTCGTTGATCGGCCGGTATATTCGGCCGCGGTTTCAGCGTCGCTCGCCTCACACCAACAGTCTTCGGGGGTGGCTCGTCGCCCTCGCTCGCCTTAGGCTCTCCGTTCGCACTGTGCTCGTGCGGTCGCTTTCCTCCCTGGTTGCCGGTTGACGCATCCGTCACTTCCATGCTTTCAGCATGTTGGGGAACGACGGGAACTGACGCCCCACTCCCCGAGAGGACTTCGCTCTTTGACGTCTTAACATCTGCAGGCGGCGCTTCCTGTTGCTGCAGCTTACTGCTGAGCGTCTCCGCGGTTGCGGATGTTCCAGGAGTCGACACAGCTGGGGATTTTTCCTTCTCCGCTCCGTCGCCTGCCTCTGCTGCAGCGTCTTCCGCGTCAGCCTCGTCCATGACAAGCTCGGACGAGATGTCATTGTTGACTGGGACGGCAGCGCTCGCGTACGTGCGTACACAGTTGCTATCTTCATGTCCGTAACGGCGACAGGCGCCGCACCTTGGAACTTTGCACTCACGGCGAATGTGCCCAGTACCGTGGCAGCGCAGACAGAGCGGAGCTCTGCCCGGTACAACCACGAGAGCCAGCTCACCGCCAACCCTGACTTCGTGAGGGAGGTCTTCCAGTTTCACGCCAGGATTCATTTTCAATGAAACCAAGCGCGTCGTCGACCCCTTGCTGGCGACACCCTGGACGCGCCACCGTTCCTTGGTGACTTCGCTCACCTTGCCGTACGGGGCGAAGGCTACCCTCACTTCTTCGTCGGGCACGTTGTGCAGCAGCCAGTGTAGCTTGACGCGGACGTCTTGGTTTGCCGGGTCAATAACTAGACAGCGGCGGTCCTTCACTTTTACTTCCCGGGCAGCAAGAATTTTCTTCACCGCATCAGCACTGGTGAAAGTAATAGCCCACACATGGCTCATGCGATACGCCCCCAAGGCGATAACCTCGGGGAGCAGCATCAGCTGAGCCAGCGCATCCCTGAAATCTTCGACCCGATAGGGGCGGGCCCGCACGTCAGCGTGCAAAAACACTGTGTTTAACACAACATTTCCTGTAGGAAGGGTAGGCAGAATCACCTGATATTCATCTTCCGAGGCAAAAATCCTGTTTCCGCGGCCAGACATGGCCGCTGTAGCCGCTCCAACGGAGCCCGTCATCGCACGTCCGTCACGCTCGGTGGCCGGAAGCCGAATCCGGTGTTGGCCATGGCTGAGAAGCCTACTGCCCGTAAATGTGCCGGCATGGAGAGAAAAAAAGATGAGCTCCCCGTCGGGGAATCGAACCCCGGTCTCCCGCGTGACAGGCGGGGATACTGGCCACTATACTAACGAGGATTTTTTTTTTTTTTTCTTTATTGCCGATTTTGACGTACAAATCAAGAGGTTACAAGAAATAAAACATGGCGGCCACACTTCGGCCGACACGACTTTAAAATTTTTTGAGCGACATTAATCCATCTAGTACAGTTATCCATTGTGGTGGATCAGGCAGTGCGTTGTACACATTTCTTAAGCGCACAACGCTCTCAATGAAATGTTCGCGAACCGGGCGAACAACCAAGTCCGCGTGTTCAAACTGCATTCGTGTTTTCCACACCGCGTGGAGGCCCAGGACCATAATGAGGTCATAAGGTATTTCCTCTGTGGGATTCACAGGCAAGAAACGTATGCCGTACGGATCGAGGGGTAACTGTTTTTTTAAAGTTCTTTGGAGTACATCCCAATGAAAGATCGGGTCCCAGCAGTCTAGAAATACGTGTTCTATTGTTTCGGGTTTCTTGCATAAAAAGCAGTCAGTGTTCCAGGGAATGAAGAGTCCTTTATCGTGAAGCCAGGTCTTAACTGGGAGGGTGTTTGTATGTAACTTGAAAAAGAACGATTTGGCGGAGGGTAGTATAGGCATTTTCTTCACTCTTTTTAGGACGTCCTGTCCTGGGCCACCGCGATGTGGAGAACGGTACAAAGGTACAGGGAGCATGACATCTACAAGGTCTCTGTAGAGTTTTTTCTTTGTAACGGTTGACAGGTACTGCTGGGAAAAACGTACATTCAACAGCCTATACGATAAAACAACTTCATGCAGGTATCCAGCCACCCTTCCGCACATATTTTGCACAGACGAGACTACGAATCCAGGCAGAAGTCTATACAGTCTTACTTGTATAACTGTGCGCAGGAAGATATCATTCTGATCCCGTAAAAAAACAAAGCGTGCCACAATTTGTCGCAGAAACAAGTGAGCCAGGCCAAGACCTCCTTTCTTTACAGGCAAAAACAAATTCGTTCGACTGGACCGCTCCCAAGTCGAGGCCCAAATAAAAATAGCAAAAACCCGGTGCATTTTTTGAATGCTCATCCTCGCCGCACACAACACATTCATGACGTACCAGATTTTTGATATCAAAAAAAGGTTGCAGACAGTGGCTCTAGAAAACATCGACAGTTGCTTGCCTTGCCACCCGTTCGCCTTTTCTTTAGCCATCAAGGCTTGATCCCTCCAGTACGGTTCAGGGTCGCGATAATTTCCGAGAGGCACACCAAGGTACTGCGTTGGCACCATTGACCAGGTGAGCCGACAAAAGGCTTCTGGTGTGTCCACCCAATCGCCATGCCAGAAGCCATGACTTTTATCCCAGTTTATCTGGGCTCCAGTCGCATCACAAAACTTTTCGACGACATTAGTTGCCTCTCTAATGCTATCTTTGCTGGCGCAGAACACCGCGATGTCATCCGCGTACGCCAGAATTTTGACTTCGGCAGCCTGTAGTCTGTAACCTGTTATGCGCGCATTATTTTCCATCGCCAGACAGAGTGGCTCAAGATAAGCGGCAAACAGCAGTGGTGAAAGGGGGCATCCCTGTCTCACCGACGAGAGCACGCACAAGCTATCAGTGAGCTCACCGTTAACAATAATACGCGTTGTACATTTTTTGTACGCCATCGTGACGCCTTCCGTAATCACACTGCCCACATTCGTGTGTTCAAGTATGCAGAGCAATGCCTTGTGCGAGACACGGTCGAAGGCTTTTGCCAGGTCAAGCTGCATCATCGCGACGTGATCGCCCAGCACGTCGCAACACTCGAGCACGCTTCGAGTCACGTGCACATTCGTCGCGATAGTGCGGCCTTTAATGCCACAAGTCTGGTGTGGTCCAACCAACTTCTTAATAACGCCTTGCAGTCGCTTTGCTAGAACTTTGGTGAATATTTTATAGTCGACGTTAGCAAGAGTTATTGGGCGATATGAGCCTGGCAACAAACGTTTCTGAGCATCATCACTCTTCGGGATTAGCACGATATGCGAGGTTGTGAAGGACAAGGGTAGTCTTTTCTGGTCATACGCTTCGCTAACAACGTGATAAAGAACTTGGGCAACCTCAGACCGGAAGGTTTTATAGAAAATGGCCCCTAAGCCATCCGGCCCAGGTGCTTTCCCGACTGCCAGCTCATTTATTGCGCATTCTATCTCACTTGGTGTGATTGGTTGTTCTAGCTGTGTCCTTACTTCTTCGTCAAGCTTTGGCATCAACGGAAGGAATTCTTTTTGGAAACAATCTTTAAGGTCCCGTGGATGGCTTAGAATTTCTTTAAAGTGCTCGGCAATCGCATGCTTAATTTCATTTCTGTTAGACGTGACGTTTTCACCTATAGCTAGTTGGCGGATTTCTTTTTGACATGCGTATCTTTTTTCATCTGAGAGAGCCCGCTTGGTTGGCATTTCTCCCGCCCACAGCTTCTCGGACCTTGATCTCACTACTGCCGCCTTGTACTTCTCCGAATCTATCCGTTCAAGTTCAGTTTTCACTTCCTTTATTCCTCTAACACACAGACCAGGTTCGACATTCTCCATACTAACAAAAAACTGCAGTTGCTGGCGAAGCTTTGTCTCTGCTTCTTTCTGATTGCGTCGAATGACACTACTTCTTTCAATAGCCATTGTTTTTACTTTCTGCTTAAAATCTTCCCAACGAATGGCGTAACTTTCTGGCTCGCTTGCAGTCAAATTTTTCAGTTCTTTCGTTACAGCGTCGACAAAAGCTTCGTCATCCAACAGCTGCGCATTCATTTTCCACAAGTCCCAGCTAAAGATTCGTTTCCTCTGCGTCTTTCCAAAGGCGGCCGTTACCAAGCAGTGATCGCTGTATGCGATGGGTTTCACTTCGTACTCGCTACACATTGGTATCAATTCGGCTGAGACATATAATCTGTCTAACCTTGCATGGCTGTCTTGCTGGAAGTGTGTAAACTGCGGACGAGTACCGCTGGCGAAAACGCTACCAATGTCTTCAAGGTCATATTCGTGCACAAGTGTATTAAGAAATTCTGCACTCTTGTCACGAACACGCGAATGTTTTGCGCGGTCATCAACATTGCAAACACAGTTAAAATCGCCTAGCAGTATTATCACTTTCTGACAGTTTAGGTACGCCTCAAGCCTTTCAAAGAATGCCCGCCGTTCCATGTCAATATTCGGCGCGTATACACAGATGACGCGACACTCCAATTCGCCAAAGACGATATCAGCGATTAAGAGGCGTCCACTGTCACATGAAAATACTGACTGCACGCAGATTCCAAAGTTGTTGCGTATGAATATGGCGCAACCACCTGATCCACCAATCGCGTGAGAAATACACACATCGAAATGAGCACGAAAATTGGACACCATTCGGTCGGTGAGCTCCTGGCTCTCAATTTTTGTCTCTTGGATTCCCACTATATGTAAGTCATTATCTAAGAGAAGGCGACTAAGCTGACATTGTCGTCGTCTTGCTCCAAGGCCCCGTACGTTTAACGTCGCTACCCGTAGCGCTCTTTCGATATTAACCGCCATGGTTACACGGTAGAATGGTGCCCATTACAATAGCCCAAGGGTCTGTGGTCATGATACTGTGGCGATAAGCGCGTCGAAGGCCAGGAAAAAAAAAGGAAACTCTAACCAACAAAAAAGGACAGTCCAAGTAAACTTGGCACCTCTTTCCAAGCCCGAACACGAAAAACGAACCGCTCATGATGAGGGCCATGGCGTTTACGGAAACCCCTCCCAACCCACCTTAGCTGGACAAACTAAATTTACGGGGGCGGTTTACCCGCCTGCCGCGAATCGACCGGAATGTTCGGTCGCGGCTTCAAGGTAGACCTCCGCATACCTGGGGCTTTGGTGGGTGGCTCGTCTCCGCCCCCGCCGTCCTCCTTCGTCCCAACGCTAAGGGTCTTGTCGTGTGGTCGTTTCCCCGCCAGCAGGCTGGCTGAAGCGCTAAGGATGTCCATAACCTCGGGTTCTGAGGTGCTGGGAGCCGCTTCATAATCAACTGAGGTTTTCAGCTCGGCGCTCACAGCTGTCGAAGAATCCTGCGAAGGCGGTTGATGCTGCTCTGCAGTAACCGCTTCGGTTCCGGGTTGCTCCTGCTGCGGCAGTGGAATCACCGTATTTTCGGCTACCTCCGTTCTTGCACTTGCCACCGATGCTGCATCCTCCATATCCGCCTCGTCCATGAGCAGGTTTGAGGCGTCGTCGGTGGTTGTCAGTCCTGTTACGCTGGCATACGTCCGCTCGCACTGGCTGCTCTCATGACCGAAGCGTCGGCACGCACTGCACTTGGGGATGCGGCAGTCGCGACGAATGTGGCCCGTGCCACGGCACCGAAGGCAGAGCGGAGCCCTACCTGGCACGACCACGAGGGCCAACTCTCCGGCGACGCTCACCTGGTGCGGCAGGTCGTCCAACTTTACGCCCGGCTTCAACTTCAAGGTGACCAGTCTGGTAGTTGAGCCCTTATCTGCTAGGCCATGCACCCGCCACCGCTCTCGGCCGACGTCTGTGACCTTCCCGTACGGCTCGAAGGCAAACCGTACGTCGTCGTCGGGCACGCTGTGTAGCAACCAATGCACTTTCATGCGAACGTCCTGGTTGGCAGGATCAATTACGATACAGCGGCACTTTTTCACCAGCAGCTCACCCATGCCGACAATCTTTTTCACCGCATCTTCGTCCTTGAAAGTCACCGCCCACACATGGCTCATGCGGTAGGCTCCGAGGGCAATCACTTCCGGCAGGAGCGATAACTCGGCGAGCGCATCGCGAAAATCTTCTGCCCGATACGGGCGGGCCCTAACATCACAGTGTAGAAAAACGGTGTTCAAAACAAAACGCCCTGTTGGCAAACTAGGCAAAACAACTTGGTACTCATTGTCTGAAGCAATATTCCTGTTACCGCGGCCCTGCTGGGCCGCTGAAGCCGCTCCTACGGAGCCCATGACACACACGTCCGTCACGCTCGGTGGCCGGAAATGGAATCCTATACTAACGAGGAGAGATGGAAGAGGGGAGCCACCGGTGTCGGCCATGGCTGAGAAGCCTACTGCCCGTGAATGTGCCGGCATGGAGAGAAAAAAAGATGAGCTCCCCGTCGGGGAATCGAACCCCGGTCTCCCGCGTGACAGGCGGGGATACTGGCCACTATACTAACGAGGAGAGATGGAAGAGGGGAGCCACCGGTGTCGGCCATGGCTGAGAAGCCTACTGCCCGTAAATGTGCCGGCATGGAGAGAAAAAAAGATGAGCTCCCCGTCGGGGAATCGAACCCCGGTCTCCCGCGTGACAGGCGGGGATACTGGCCACTATACTAACGAGGAGAGATGGAAGAAGGGAGCCACCGGTGTCGGCCATGGCTGAGAAGCCTACTGCCCGTAAATGTGCCGGCATGGAGAGAAAAAAAGATGAGCTCCCCGTCGGGGAATCGAACCCCGGTCTCCCGCGTGACAGGCGGGGATACTGGCCACTATACTAACGAGGAGAGATGGAAGAGGGGAGCCACCGGTGTTGGCCATGGCTGAGAAGTCTGCTGCCAGTAAATGTGCCGGCATGGAGAGAAAAAAAAGAAGAGCTCCCCGTCGGGGAATCGAACCCCGGTCTCCCGCGTGACAGGCGGGGATACTGGCCACTATACTAACGAGGAGAGATGGAAGAGGGGAGCTTTTTTTTTTTTTTCTTTATTGCCGTCTGTGACATGAAAACAAAAATGTACAAATGATAAAAACATCAGCCTAATTCGGCTGACGTATCAGGGCTTAAAATCTTCTCAATGCGACCAGTTCATCAAATACAGTAATCCATTCAGGTGGGTCAGCTTGTGCTCGGTACACTTCTCTCAAGCTCGCAACACTTTCAATAAAGTTTTCGCGCACCAAGCGAACGTTAACATCCGCGTGTCGCACTTGCATCCGTGTCCTCCAGAGGCTGTGGAGGCCCAGAAGCATGATTAAATCATACGGTACTCCTGCTTCATTCTGAATTGGCAGGAATCTGATGCCGTAGGGGTCCAGGGGAAAATCTTTTTTGACTGTTCGTTGTAGCACATCCCAATAGAAAATGGGGTCCCAACAGTCCAGAAATACATGTTCTACTGTTTCAGGTTTTTTGCATAAGAGACAGTTTGTGGTCCATGGGACAAAAATCCCCTTTTCGTGCAGCCACGTTTTAACAGGAAGTGTATTCGAGTGCAATTTAAAGAAAAAAGATTTCGTAGATGGGTTCACAGGCATATTTTTAACTCTCTTTAATACATCGTGCCCTGGGCCTCCACGATAAGGTAACCGGTAGATTGGGGTCGGTAACATGGTGTCCACCAGATCCTTATACAGCTTTTGCTTTGACACTTTAGATAAGTACTCAAGGGAAAATCGCACATGGAGCAGCCTAAAAGAGAGTACAACTTCTCGCATGTACCCATTGACAGTGCCACACATATTCGCACAAGATGAGACGACAAATTCAGGAAGAAGTCTCTGCAACCGCACTTGGATAACACTAATAAGAAAATTATCCCTTTGATTTCGGAGAAAGAAAAAACGCGAAACAACTTGACGCAGAAATAAATGCACAAGGCCGAGGCCTCCTTTTTTCACTGAAAGAAACAAATTGGTACGGCTGGTTCTCTCCCAGTTTGACGACCAAATAAAAACAGCAAACACTCGATGCATCTTTTGAATACTGGCCCGAGATGCGCACAGCACATTCATCAAATACCATATTTTGGATACAAGGAAAAGATTGCAGACGGAGGCTCGCGCAAACATTGATAACTGCCTCCCTTTCCAGGCATCTGCTTTCTCCCTCGCCCTTGACGTATCTTCATTCCAGTGTTCACTTGCATCGCGATAATACACTAGGGGGACGCCGAGATATTGCGTCGGCAAAGACGACCATCGCATCCTGGAAAAGTGTTCAGGCATCGCTTCCCAGTCGCCATGCCAAAAGCCAGAGCTTTTGTCCCAGTTTATGAGACACCCCGTTTGTTTGCAGAATTTATCCACCGTGCTGATCACCTCAGTAATGCTGCCTCTGTCTGAACAGAATACCGCAATATCGTCCGCATAAGCAAGGATTTTGACGTGAGTCGACTGCAATCGAAAGCCCCGTGATGCTCTCACTTTTGATGATAGCTAAGCACAGTGGCTCCAAGTAGGCCGCAAACAGCAGAGGCGATAGCGGGCATCCCTGCCTTACTGACGAATGAACTGCTATCCTGTCTGTGAGGTCACCATTAACAATAATGCGCGTGGTGCAGTTTGCATATGCCATCTTAACACCTTCTGCAATAATACGGCCTACATTAGCGTGCTCCAAAATGCTGAAAATGACATCATGGGAAACGCGATCGAAGGCTTTTGCCAGATCTAGCTGCATCATAGCGATGCGGTCCCCGAGCACATCGCAACATTCCAGCACGGTCCGTGCGACGTGCACATTTGTGGCGATACTCCTACCTTTGATTCCGCAAGTCTGGTGCGGCCCAACCAATTTCGTAATTATGCTCTGCAATCTCTTTGCTAAAACCTTCATGCACAATTTATAGTCCACGTTGGTGAGGCTTATCGGGCGATAATTTCCCGCCAACAACCTCTTTTCTGGGACATCTGATTTCGGAATCAGCACTATGTACGACGTGGTGAATGAGAGTCGCACTTGTTTTCTTTCGTAAGCTTCATCTAGAACTCGTAGCAGTAACTGAGCGACTGTGGGCTTAAATGCTTTGTAAAATTCGGCCCCTATTCCATCAGGTCCTGGAGCTTTTCCCGCTTGCAGGTCTTCGATTGCAGTCTCTATTTCTTTTGCAGTTATGGGCTGCTCAAGACGCTCCTTCACTTCGTCCTGAAGTCTCGGCAGGAGAGGCAAAAAGTCAACCAGGAAGGCCTCATTCATGTCACGCGTATGTCCAAGAAGCTCAATGTACTGCTCTTCAAATAGCTGCTTGATTGTAAAAGCGTCATTCGTGACTTCATCTCCGTTCCTTATCTGCCTGATTTGATTTTGGCAAGCATAACGCTTTTCGTCACACAAAGCTCGCTTCGTCGGCGTTTCACCAGCCCACAGTTTCTGTGTCCTTGCGCGTATAACGGCAGCTTTATACCTTTCAGTGTCTAAGCGTTCGAGCAGGCTTTTCACCTCCCTTAGGTCCTTAGAAAACTTCCCAGGCTCGGAGCTTTCCATGCCTATTAAAAATTGCAGTTGCTCGCGAGCTGCTTTTTCTTCCTGTTTTTCTTCGTATCGCTTCAAGCAACTTTTTTCAATGGCCCTTCTTTTTATCCACTCCTTGAAATCTTCCCATTGAACCGCAACAACGCTGGGTCGCTCCTCAAGCAGCTTCTGCATTTCATCCGCAATATCAGTTACGAATTCCTCGTCCTCTAAAAGCTTTACATTAAATTTCCAGAGATTCCAGTTAAATTTTGTTTTTCTTTGCTTTATGCCGAAACTTGCGATCACTAGGCAATGATCACTAAAAGCTACAGGTATAACTTTGCAACTCGTGCAAAGAGACACGAGATCAATGGATGCATAAATTCTATCCAACCTGGCATGACTATTACGCTGAAAATGAGTGAACTGAGGTTGATTCCCTTCGGTAAATATACTGCCAATATCCTCTAAGCTATTATCATAAGCCAGAGATTGAAGCAATTGAGCACTCTTGTCACGCACAGGCGTACCCTTCACTCGATCATTAGCGGCACACACACAATTAAAATCTCCCAATAGCAACAACACTCGGTCGCAAACAAGGTAGGGCTCCAAACGGGTAAAGAGATCAAAACGCTCAGATTCAACATTTGGAGCATACACACATATAATGCGCCAACATAAATTGGAAAAAGAAAAATCAACAACAATAAGCCGTCCACTAGGGCAAGAAAAAACCGACTCGACAGTGATGCCTAAATTATTTCGGACAAATAATACGCACCCACCCGAGGTGCCAACGGAATGGCAAACACAAACGTTAAAGGCTGCACGAAAGGTGGACACCATGCGATCAGTGGATTCCTCACTTTCGATCTTAGTCTCTTGGACTGCAACTATGTCAAGCGCGTTTTCAGCAAGCAGGCGGTTAAGCTGGCACTGACGCCGTCGTGCACCAAGGCCTCTCACATTCAAAGTTGCTACATGTAAAGCTGTGTCTAGTTTCATCGCCATGCCCTATGAAAAGGAGACTTGAGTCCCACAGTACCCCTCATAGTCAGCCGAGCAGTCTTCTTAAACTCACTGTGCATGTACGGTGTCGTCTTTCCAGATATCCGCGTGCAGGCGTCGGGAACCCATGGGTAATTCCTTCGCCAGCAGATCCAGATCCGTGCACACAGTCTGATGGGTACCACTCCCCACCAAAAAAAAAGACAACAAGGAAAAAAAAAGAAAAGCAAGAAAAAAACAGCACAAATGCACATTGCAGAACTACGGAGGCGGTTTCCCCGCCTGCCTTGTCTCGGCCATGACGTTCGGCCGCGGCTTGAACATCGGACGCCGGATTCCCGGGGCCTTCGACGGCGGTTCGTCGCTGCCACCATCAAGATGCGTCTTTTCGCCGGCGCTTTCCTCGCGGGAGCGTTTTCCAGCCGTTAGGGTGCCAGCCTCCTCAGTGAAGTCCATGCCTTCGGTGTTGGCAGGTTCAGCGCTGTCCAGAGCTTCGGCCGCGGCTTCTGGCGCGCCCTTCGGCGCGCCATCGCCACTCTGTTGAAAGGCACTCTGAACTTGTACTACACTCGCCGGTACCTCACTTGACGTCGCCTTCTGCTTCGTCAAAACCGTAAGCGACGGCCCTTCCCTCGCTGCTGGTTGCCCGTCTGCACGGGCTGCATCTTCCGCATCAGCCTCGTCCATCAGCAACTCAGACTTGTCTACTCCTGTACCGGGGCCGGTAATGCTCGCGTAAGTGCGGGCACACTGTCCGTCTTCATGGCCGAACCGTCGGCAGGTTCCGCAACGCGGGACTCGGCATTCCTTACGGATGTGCCCCGTACTCCGACAGCGTAGGCACAACGGTGGTCTGCCCGGCACAGCAACGAGCGCCAGCTCACCGCTAACATTCAGCTGGTGCGGCAGGTCGTCCAGCTTCACGCCAGCTCTCAACTTCAACGTGACGAGTCTAGTAGTCGAGCCTTTTTCTGACATACCACTCACGCGCCAGCGCTCGCGGGCAACTTCCGTCACTTTTCCGTACGTCGCAAAGGCAGCCCGAACATCCTCGTCTGGCACGTTGTGTAGCAGCCAGTGAAGTTTCAGTCGCACATCTTGGTTGGCCGGGTCAATCACCAAGCAGCGGCCTTTTTTCACTACCAGCTCACCGACACTAATAATCTTGGTCACCGCTTCAGCATCCTTGAGAGTGACGGCCCAGACGTGGCTCATCCGATACGCCCCCATTGCGATAACATCGGGGAGCAGCGACTGCTCTGCTAAAGCGTCGCGGAAATCTTCCACCCGGTACGGGCGGGCCCTGATATCGGCGTGCAAAAAAACCGTATTCAAAACGAACCGACCGGTAGGCAGTGCTGGCAAAACAACCTGGTAAGTATTTTCCTGTTGACTAGCCCTGTCACCGCGGCCTGACACGGCCGCTGAAGCCGCTCCATCGGAGCCCTGCATCCTGCGTCCGTTCACTGGCGTGGCCGGAAGCAGCAGGGCAGCCACCGGTGTTGGCCATGGCTGAGAAGCCTACTGCCCGTAAATGGGCCGGCATGGAGAGAAAAAAAGATGAGCTCCCCGTCGGGGAATCGAACCCCGGTCTCCCGCGTGACAGGCGGGGATACTGGCCACTATACTAACGAGGAGAGATGGTGGAGGGCAGCCACCGGTGTTGGCCATGGCTGAGAAGCCTACTGCCCGTAAATGTGCCGGCATGGAGAGAAAAAAAGATGAGCTCCCCGTCGGGGAATCGAACCCCGGTCTCCCGCGTGACAGGCGGGGATACTGGCCACTATACTAACGAGGAGAGATGGTGGAGGGCAGCCACCGGTGTTGGCCATGGCTGAGAAGCCTACTGCCCGTAAATGGGCCGGCATGGAGAGAAAAAAAGATGAGCTCCCCGTCGGGGAATCGAACCCCGCTCTCCCGCGTGACAGGCGGGGATACTGGCCACTATACTAACGAGGAGTTTTTTTTTTTTCTTTATTGCCGGAAAACAATACATGCGCAGGCATAAAAAGTCGCTAGCCAGACTTTGGCTAAGGCGACGGATTAAAACATTTTCATTTCGATCAATTTGTCCATAACTGCCACCCAGTCCGGTGGCTGAGGTTGACTGCGGAGAACATCTCTCAGAGAAACTACACTTTCTATAAAGTTTTCCCTGACTGGTTTCACATTTGCGTCTGCGTGCCTAGCCGCCATCCTAGTTTTCCAGATGCTGTGGAGGCCCAGTAGCATAAACATATCGTATGGCACTTCGCCACTTTCTATAGGCAGGAACCGGATGCCATATGGAGTAACAGGTAGCTCTTTTTTTAAAGTTCTTTGCAAGATATCCCAGTGGAAAACCGGGTCCCAGCAGTCGATAAAGACATGTTCGATGGTCTCGGGTTTTTTGCACAGTGTGCAGTCGACGTTCCATGGTACGAAAATGCCTTTATCGTTTAGCCATGTTTTCAGCGGGAGGGTACCCGAGTGTAATTTAAAGAAAAAGGATTTGACGTTCGGTCTTACCGGCATCTTCTTAACTCGATTTAGCACATCTTTGCCTGGGCCTCCGCAGTAAAAGGATCGGTATAAGGGTACAGGTATAAAGATATCTAACAAATCCTTGTACAATTTTTTCCTGGGTACAGCAGCCAGATATTCAGTCGAAAAATGAGAGCTCAAAATGTGAAAGGCAGCCACAACTTCACGTAAAAACCCAGTTACAGCACGATTCGTGGCTGGGAAACTGGACACAACAAATTCCGGTAACACATTTCCTAAGCGCACCTGCAACATTGTGCGCAACAAAGGATCGGTTTGATCACGTAGAAACAAAAATCTTGAGACAACTTGTTTCAGAAACAAGTTGGAAAGTCCAAGGCCACCTCTTTTGACCGGTAGGAACAAATTAGCTCGACTAGTTCGCTCCCAATTCGAGCTCCAAATAAAAACAGCAAACACTCTATGCAGCTTCTGCACGTTTGCTCTGGTGATGAGCAAAAACTGCAAAAAATACCAAATTCTGGCTATCAAAAATACATTGCACACACTTGCACGCGCGAAAACAGAAAGGTCACGTCCTTTCCATCCATCCGCTTTTTTCCTTGCACTCTGCGTTACCTCACCCCACAACTCTGTACTGTTCTTATAGTGCTCTAAGGGTACCCCCAAATACTTCGCAGGGGAGGTCGTCCATTGCATGTTAGCAAACACTGCGGGTGTGCTCTCCCAATCACCGTGCCAAAATCCAATGCACTTATCCCAGTTAACTTCGCACCCGGTCTTTTTGCAATAGGCCCGCGCAACTTTGACAACTTCTTTAACGCTTTCTTGGTCCGCGCAAAAAACAGCAATATCATCAGCGTAAGCAAGCACTTTTACTTGCACCGACTGAAGAGTGAAACCACAGATCCCATCATTGTGTAACAGCGATAACAGAAAAGGCTCAAGATAGATCGCAAAGAGCAGAGGCGAGAGCGGGCAGCCCTGCCTGACCGAGGAACAGACAGGCACAGGTTCAGTAAGCTGTTTGTTCACTATAATACGCGTTCGTACGCCATCTGTACACCTTGTAATATTACAGAGCCGACGTTGGCATATTCTAGAACGGCGAAAAGAATTTCGTGTGACACGCGATCGAAGGCCTTCGCCAAGTCAAGCTGCATCATGGCAACTCGTCCCACGAACGCATCGCAACATTCAAGTACAGTTCTAGCAATGTGCACATTCGTTCCAATGGTGCGACCTTTAATACCGCACGTTTGGTGCGGCCCTACAAGGTCCTTTATAACCTTTTGCAGTCTATTGGCAAGAATCTTCATAAACACTTTATAGTCGACGTTGGTCAGGCTTATCGGCCGATAAGCCCCAACGGACAGCAGTTTAGCCTGGTCTTCACTCTTGGGCACTAAAACCACGTGTGCTGTTTTAAATGACGGCGGCATTTTCTTTGTTTCATACATTTCAGTGAAGACGCAGTGCAGAGCATAAGTGAGTTCGGCTTTGAAACTCTTATAAAAATCACTGCCTAGGCCGTCAGGACCAGGAGATTTTCCGGTACTCAGTTCTTCGATCGCTCTTCCCACTTCGCTTACGCTGAATGGTACCTCCAGCCCTTGTTTTATTTCATCTCCAAGCTTTGGCATACGAGACAAGAACGTTTCTGTAAAGCCCTCTTCTTCAAGCTGACGGCGCCCAAACAATTCCCTATACTGTTCAACACACAGTTACAGTTTAATGCACAGTTACTCGAGGATGAACGTTTTGGTAGTAAAGTTAATGAATGTATTAAAGCATTGCTATCAGCAGAGCCTGGGAACTGGGTAATTAGATGGGAAGATTTCAAACAGCAAGTGAAAATGAACGCGATTGAAAGAGCAAGCGTTATTTGCCATGATAAACGTGTTAAAGAAAAAGAACTACATTGCCAACTTGACTTGCTCGTAAGCCTGGAAAGTTCCCAGCCGGGAAGATATAAGAAAGAGATAAGAGAAACAAAAAGTAAACTTGAGATTATCGAAAAAAACAAGTATGCAGCTGCCGTGATAAGGGCGCGTGCTGAACGTCTCTGGCTTGACCAAGTGCCTACTAAACGCTCGCTTAGTGACGAAAAGAAGTATGCGACTCAAAATGAAATAAAACAAATTAGGTACAGAAACGAGGTAACGAATGATAGCAAGATGATTCAGTTAGCTTTTGTTGAACACTATACTAACGAGGAGAGATGGTGGAGGGCAGCCACCGGTGTTGGCCATGGCTGAGAAGCCTACTGCCCGTAAATGGGCCGGCATGGAGAGAAAAAAAGATGAGCTCCCCGTCGGGGAATCGAACCCCGGTCTCCCGCGTGACAGGCGGGGATACTGGCCACTATACTAACGAGGAGAGATGGTGGAGGGCAGCCACCGGTGTTGGCCATGGCTGAGAAGCCTACTGCCCGTAAATGTGCCGGCATGGAGAGAAAAAAAGATGAGCTCCCCGTCGGGGAATCGAACCCCGGTCTCCCGCGTGACAGGCGGGGATACTGGCCACTATACTAACGAGGATTTTTTTTTTCTTTATTGCATGAATGAATACATCAATAAAATATCGTAGTTGTCGTGCCCCTTGGCAGACAACCGTGTCTAATGGACTTTCATTAACACAAGTTGGTCCATCAGACTCAATACATCATCCGCGCAATCTTGTTGCTTCAAGACTTCTCTTAACTTATACACATGTTCCACAAAATAACCACATACCGATCGTGCATCCAAGTCACAATGTCTTACAGCCATTCTACTCCTCCAAATGCTGTGAAGGCCCAATAACATAATCTGGTCATACTGTGCAACATCACTTTCAGTGGTCAAGTACCGAATTCCGCGCGGTGTCAATGGCAAGTCCTTTTTTAGGGTTCTTTGCAGAACATCCCAGTAGAACACCGCATCCCAACAATCGAGGAACACGTGTTCTACCGTCTCCAGTTTTCTACACAGGAGACAGTTCGAGCCCCAAGGAACAAAAAGGCCCTTTTCCTCTAGCCATGTTTTTACTGGTAGCGTTCCTGTGTGCAATTTAAAAAAGAATGTTTTGACGCCAGGTGCAACAGTCATCTTTTTAACTCGCCTGAGAACGTCTTTCCCAGGGCCTTCACAGTATAAGGTTCTGTACAGTGGCGCTGGAAACAACTGTTCAATAAGATCCTTGTATAAGCGCTTCGGCGTTACATTCGCTAAATACTCTAGCGAGAACCGCACTTGCAAAAACCTGAATGACCAGACAACCTCTCGCAGGAAGCGAGACACTGTGTACCGCCGAGCATTGCACGAAGAGACAATGAATTCTGGAAGTCCACTGGATAACATGGTTTGTATGAATGTTCGCAGGAAGGGGTCATTTTGGTCACGCAGGAAACAAAACCTTAAAACAACCTGCCGTACATAGAGATGCATTAGAGACAGTCCCCCGACCTTTACTCTCCGGAAGAGATTATCTCTGCGAATTCGTTCCCAATTGGACGCCCAAATGAAGACCGCAAAAACCCGATGAAACCTTTGGATATTGGTTCGTGCACAATATAATACTTGAAGTAAATACATGATCCTTGCCACAAGAAAGGTGTTACATACAGTTGCGCGCGCGAAAATAGAAAGATTACGGCCCATCCATCCCTTGGTCCGGTCCCGCATTTCTTCCGCTTTTTCATTCCAGTAATTGGTATTTTCCCCATATCTGTCCAGCGGGACTCCCAAATAAACTCCGGGAGTTGTAGCCCATCGGATCCCGCAGAACAATTCTGGTTCCAAGTCCCATTGCCCATGCCAGACTCCGAGACATTTATCGAGATTAACAGCGCTACCAGTTTGCCTGCAAAACCTTTCGGTTACTTGTAACCCTTCTACAATACTTTTGCGATCTTCACAAAAGAGGGCAACATCATCTGCATATGCCAGTATTCGCACCTCACACGCTCCCAACCTAAAACCTCGGATGTGCTCGCTCGCAGTTATCATCCTACAAAAAGGCTCCAAATAAATTGCAAAAAGTAGAGGGGACAGTGGACATCCTTGTCGAACAGAAGCCCTCACATCAATTCTTTCAGATAATATTTTGTTTACCATAAGTCGTGTCGAGCAACATGCATAAGCCATTTTTACCCCATTGAGAACAACCGAACCAATACCAATATGTTCCAACAAACAATAGAGTATTTCATGAGACACCCGATCAAATGCTTTTTCAAAGTCAATTTGAACCATAGCCACTTTCTTATTTAAAGCATCGCAGCACTCGAGCACGCTGCGTGCTACATGAATATTTTTAAATATGCTTCTTGTTTTTATGCCACACGTTTGGTGAGGCCCTACAATATCCTTTATGACGTATTGCAATCGCTTAGCTAACACTTTCATCAGGATTTTATAATCAACGTTTGTTAACGTGATCGGTCTATAGCTTGTTACTTTTACCAGCTTGGCAGGGTCATCTGTCTTAGGAATTAAGACCGTATGAGCATTGCTAAACGAAGGTGGCAGCCTACCGACCTCAAAACACTCTTTGAAAAGCTTATGTAGCATAGCAGCAATGTCATATTTAAAGCTCTTATAAAAGGCAGCAGTCAAACCGTCAGGTCCCGGCGACTTTCCGGCATTCAATTCCTCAATTGCTGTCTCTATTTCCTTAATACTTATTTCGCTCTCTAGTTCTTCAGTTATTTCATTTCCTAATATTGGCATAAGTGGCAAAAAGTTTTCCCGAAACCCTTCTTCACTTGGTGCTTTGCGTGAAAACAGCTCACGGTACTGTTCCACGAATGCACTCGAAATTTCACTTTGTTCACTGAGGATTCGTCCTTTGTATTCGATAACTGATATCTCGTTTGACCGCGCGTATCGCTTTTCATCTGTGAGCGCGCGTTTTGTAGGCATTTCACCAGTAAGCCATTTTTCTTTTTTTTTTCTTTATTGCCTTCAAGAAAACAACACAAAAATACAGACACCAAACTTTGAAAACCAGCAACCTGCCAGATCTTCCTGGCTGGCCATGTCAAGTTTAAAATTCTCTCAACAGAGTCAAATTTTCCATCCTGGGTAGCCAATCGGGTACACATGCTTGCAGTTTCATCACTTCCACAAATCTACGTACATTTTCCCGAAAATACATGCGGGCTGGTCTAGCGTCAGAGTCGCAGTAATACCCCGCCATTCTGGAGCGCCATATACTATGGAGGCCCCAGAGCCTTACCTGATCAAACGGGAACCCGTCCAGGTTTTCAATTGCCAAATATCTGATACCGTGGGGATGAAGCGGCAGTTCTCTTTTAAGTGTTCGTTGCAAAACGTCCCAAAAAAACACACCCTCCCAACAGTGAAGAAACACATGGTCTATTGTTTCGGGGCACTTGCATATTAGGCAATGCGAACCCCACGGTAGGAATAAACCCCTTCCCTCCAAAAACCCTTTAACTGATAGTGTCTCGGTATGCAACTTGAAGAAGAAAGTTTTGGTTCCTGGCTGTACTTGCATTCTTTTTACTCTTTTCAGAACATCCCCTCCGTGGCCTCCATCGTACAAAGCTCTGTACATGGGCACTGGAAAAACAACATCACACAGATCTGCGTATAGCTTTTTCCGCTTCACGTCACTTAAATATTCTCTCGAAAAACGCACAACAAGAAATTTAACGCTATCAGCAACTTCTCTGAAGTAACCTAAAGTTCTTCCGGAAAAATAATTTGTTCCCACAACAAAATCAGGCAAAACACGGGTCAACCTTAGTTGACACATAGTTCTCAAAAAAGGGTCACGCACATCTCGAAAAAAGAAAAACCTGTTTACAAGCTGGCGCAGAAACAGATGTCCTAGCCCAAGGCCACCATCTTTCACACGTCTAAACAAATTCGTCCGTCTGCACCGTTCCCAGGTCGAGGACCAAACAAAAACAGCTAAAATGCGATGTATCTTCTGTACATTTGCCCGGGAACAGTGCAACACTTGCATGACGTACCACAGTTTGCTTAAAAAGAACAAGTTACACACCGTCGCTCTCGCAAAGATTGATAAATGTGCCCCCTTCCATCTATCTGATTTTTCCCGTAGTTCGTTCGCTTGTTCTTTCCAATATGCATCACTGTCCCGGTAGCAATTTAGTGGCACTCCTAGGTATTTTGGGGGGATAGTTACCCAAGTCACATTTGCAAAAAGATCTGGGGTTGATGGCCAACCCCCATGCCAAAGTCCCTGGCACTTTGCCCAGTTCACTTTACTTCCGGTTGCCTTCCTGAAACTGTCAACTGACACAACAGCCTCCCGTATGCTCTGCTGATTCACAGCAAACACCGCTAGGTCATCCGCGTACGCAAGCAACTTGACTTCAGCTGCCTGCAACCTAAAACCTTGAACAGCCTCGTTCTTAATAATGTTCAAACATAGTGTCTCTATGTAAATGGCAAACAAAAGTGGACTGAGGGGGCAGCCATGGCGTACCGAACGTTGCACCCGAATGGGGGCCCCCAGACTCTTGTTTATAATTAATCTCGTAGTGCAGCTGCGGTACGCCATGGCCACGCCCTCTCGAATTACGGAACCTACATTCGCGTGGTCCAGAATACTGAGCAAAATTTCGTGGGCGACACAGTCAAATGCTTTTTCGAGGTCTAGTTGGAGGATGGCCACACATTCATTAGTCAGATCACAACACTCCATAACCGATCTTGCCGTGTGTATGTTAGTCATAATTGATCTCCCCTTTATCCCGCACGTTTGATGAGGGCCGACAATATCCTGAATTACTGACTGCAGCCTCCTTGCTAGCACTTTCATTAAAATTTTATAATCGACATTAGTCAAGGAAATTGGCCTGTAAGCTGTAACCTGCTGGAGCTTTTCCTCGTTATTTGTCTTGGGAATTAGAATAGTGTGAGATAACCCGTATGACAGCGGCAATCTGTTTATTTCGTAGGCTTCTTTGAACAACGCAGTCAATATTGGCGCTATTTCGTTCTTAAACCCCTTATAGAAAGCTGCACTTAAGCCGTCTGGCCCAGGCGACTTTCCCATATTTAAACTATCGATTGCTTTTTCGACCTCGAGTTCTGTGATTGGCATCTCTAATCTTTTCTTCGTGTCCTCGTCTAGTCGTGGCATAGCCTTAAGAAACTTTTCTTTGAACAAGTTTATGTCGACGTTCTGTTTGTTAAAAAGCTGCTGATAATATTGGAAGAAGCCTTGTCTGATATGTTCGTCATCTGACGATAGCATGCCACCCCATGCAATCTTATCAATATGATTTTTCTCTGCATGAGCCTTTTCTAATGCCAGTGCTCTTTTCGAGGGCGTCTCGCCCATGCTCCAGCTTTCCGCCCTTGCCCTCACTAACGCTCCTTGGTATCTGTCTTCTTCCATCAACGCAAGCTGTTCTTTTATTTTCCTAATATCTTCTATCCATTTGCCGGGTGCCTTACATTCTTGCTCATGTAGTTTTTCCAGCAAAGCCTTTAGCTGGGTTTCTTTAATTTTCTCCTGATACCGCAGGCAACTGGACCTATCAATGGCCTTTATTTTAATCTGTTCTTTGCACATCTCCCATTGCTTCCAGATTTCGTACAATGTGCCCGGCCTTACTTTAATGAGTTCATTTAGTACAACCTGTCTAAAGGCTTCATCACTGAGCAATTTGTTGTTAAATTTCCATAACTCCCAGCTAAATGCATTCCTTCGTTTTCTGGTGCCGAATACGCATTTCACTAAGCAGTGATCCGTGAATGTCATGGGCACAACTTGGTATCCATTACATACGGGAATCAAATCCAGCGACACAAATTCTGTCAAGGCGCGCGTGGCTCGCACCTTGGAAGTGCGTGTACTGTACGGCGCTCGCTCCCCCCAGGTACTCAGCCACATCTTCCATATTCCACTCGCTTGTTAACTGGCACAACACATCAGTACTCTTGTCTCTGAAGCCGCGTGTGCTGGTTTTGTCCCGAGCATTCAGTACACAGTTGAAATCGCCCAGCATTATAACCTGCCTCTCCGTACTTAACTGCTGCATAACATTCTCGAAAAACACTGCTCTTTCCTCAACAATGTTAGGGGCATACACACAAATAATGCGCCACTCAGCATTGGAATATGCAAAATCGGCTACAACACACCGTCCTGACAGACATGAGTAGTGAGCCTGTACAATCAGTCCGGGCAGCTTTTTGACAAACAATACACACCCAGCCGATGTCCCTACCGCGTGGCTCACAATGGCGTAAAATCTAGCCGTGAAACGTTGCACCATGCTCCCGGTCTCTTCCTCCCCATCAACCTTTGTTTCTTGTACGGCAAGCACGTCGATATCATGGTCACTTAGCAGGCGGTGTACTTAGCTCTGCTTCTTTTTGGCTGCCAATCCCCTGACATTTAACGTGGCTACACTCAAAGGGGTTTCAGGCGCCATTTTCATAAAGGGTGAATAGACCGAGAGCATGGTGCTTACCTTCCTCGTCTAGCGCGCGGCTAGACGCCGTCGTTGGAACCGCCTCCGTCTGGTGCGAGCGGCTGAACTGGCAGCGGGGGCGCTTTGTCCGCTGCACGCCTCTCCGAAGAAAGGTTTGGCCGCGGACGTAGTGTGGACCGCCGGGGTTGGACTGTTTTTGCTGGCGGCTCGTCGACACCGGGGACTGTTGCCTTGTCACCTTCGAGATCGGTCTGTGTGTGGGGTCGCTTGGCTGGGGCTGTGACGCTTGGCGAACGAGTACCGCTGGTGTCCGGGTGCTCCTCACCGTTATCCTGCTCCATGTCGTCTGCCGGCTGAGGTGACGTCTCTTCCTCTGACCTAGGGAGGTCAGGTGTAGCGTCACTCCTCCCCGCACCGCTGGCAGCATTGATGTCTCGAGGGGAGTCTCCCGACGAGTCTGTCTCCTGTGCCTGCGTACGCTCTTCTCCAGTTCCCTTTGCCGCCTCCTCTGCCTCGACTACGTCCATAGTGAGCTCTGCCGACCGCTCCCTCGTTCCAGGTCCCGCGGCCGAAGCGTACATGAGCACACAGTCAGCCTCCTCATGTCCGTAGCGCCTACATTTCGAACATCGGGGCACCTTACATTCGCGGCGGACGTGTCCCGTGCCTCGACAGCGTAAGCACTGCATCGCCCGCCCAGGCACAACGACAAGGGCTAATTCCCCGGCGACTCGCAGCTGGTGCGGTAAGTCATCTACCTTGATGCCCGGCTTCAATTTCAGGAGCACCGCCCTCGTGGTGGACCCCTTCTCCTTGACGCCTTGAACTCGCCACCTCTCCCGGGTCACTTCGGTCACGTTCCCAAAAGCTGCAAAGGCCGTCCGGATGTCATCATCTGCCACGCCGTGCAACATCCAGTGGAGTCGCAGCTTCACTTGTTGGTCTTCGGGATCGATGATGAGGCAGCGGCGACCTTTAACTTCCAGTTCCTTGAACGCCGCCAGCTTCTTTGTTGCTTCTGTGCTGGTTAAGGTGACAGCCCACACATGGTTGATCTGATACGCCCCCAACGCCAACACGTCGGGGAGCGCACCAACGTTGGCAAGGGCGTCGCGGAAATCCTCGACCCTGTATGGCCTAACCCGCACATCGCCGTGCAAAAAAAGCGTGTTAAAAACAACGCGTCCGGTAGGCAAAGTTGGCAGAATAATCTGATAGTCGCTATCTTCATTGTCCTCGAGCCTGTTTCCGCGGCTGGAAAGGGCCGCTATCGCCGCTCCGCTGGAGCTCATGATCCTGCGTCCGTCACGCTCGGTGGCCGGAAGTAGAATGAGTAAGCCATTTTTCCGTGCGTGCTCTTATCGCTGCTCCTCTGTACTTCTGAGCATCTAAAGCTTCTAGCCTAACTTTGACGCCTTTTATATCATGCATGAACATGCCCGGCGTTTTTTCCTCTTCGTGCCCTAAATTCGCCAGAAGCTCACGCAAATGCTTTTCTTCTTTTTTTTCCTCATATTTTCTTATGGTTGAACGCTCAATGGCATGCATTTTCAACTCCTGCTTAAAGCATTCCCAAGATTCAATACGTCCTGTTTTACTATTATTAAACATATCCATGCTTTCCTTAACTTTTCTTAAAAATATGTCGTCTTCTATAAGCCTTGAGTTTAGTTTCCACATATCCCAGTTCATTTTTGCTTTACGCTGCTTCCTTCCTCCCAAAGTTACCGTAACTAGGCAGTGGTCACTAAATGACACTTGCTTCACTTCATACTGCTCACAGGAAGGTGAAAACTCCGGCGACACATATATTCTGTCCAGTCGTGCGTGGCTACTACCTTGAAAATGCGTAAAATGCACGTGATTCTGACTCTTCGCCAGGCCTATTACATCCTCCAAGCTGCACTCGTTGAGGACACTCTTCAAGAAATCAACACTCGGGTCTTTTACGTCCTTTACATTTGAACGATCTTTAGGGTCCAAAACGCAATTGAAGTCTCCCAATAGTATGAGCACTCGACTGCAATCAAGGAACGAGGCTAACTGTTCAAAAAAACCGCGCCGTTCCTTTTGTATCGTGGGAGCATACAGGACAACAACCCTCAACGCGAATGTTTCATATGTGAAGTCACACACGATAAACCGCCCCCTTGCACAAGTTATTATTTGTTCCTCCACTATGCCTATGTTTTTCCTCAGGAAAAGACAGCATCCCGCCGACAAACCAGCCGCATGGCTTACACAAACATTGAAATGCGAACGAAAACCAAGCACCATGTTATCTGTTTGCTGCTCATCCTCGACTTTTGTTTCTTGAATAGCCGCGATATCTACATCTAACTCCCCGAACAGTCGGTTCAACTGCACTTGCTTACGCTTCGAGGCAAGCCCTCGTACGTTCAGAGTGCCAACTTTTAGCGGTTTCTTCAAATAAGCCATAGTGTGCACACAGCAAACAAACAACAGTGACTAAGGCTCACTGCTTCGGCCTCTCGTCGCGAGTTAGCGACGAGGACCGCGACAAGGCTAACTTGCCTTTCTTGGCTCCCTCCCCTCTCCAATGCCTTTCTAGCCGACGCAGTTCTCGTTCCGTAGCCGGTGCCTTTTCGTAGTCACGAGGTCGCTTAATGGAAGCGACTGTCGCATCCATCGGCGCCTCGGAGTCGTGGTCGCCTGAAGTGCTCTCCCTCGTTGGCTCTTCTGGCGCCGCAGCAGCATCCGCCTTCTTGCCAGTCGTTTCTGCAGCGGGGTCACCTTGTGACTTCTCGTCGCCAGCGGGCAGCTCCGGCTGCTGGGAAGCAGGGCCGTCGCTGAGTCCTGAAGGGGGCGGGGCTCCGGCGTTCTCCAGTTCCTCCTGGTCCATGAGCAGCTCGCTGCCGTCGTCTTGCGGCGGAGCAGTACCCGTGGCCACACGCGCATACGTGCGAACGCACCCTTCCCGTTCGTGTCCGAAGGCGTGACACAAACTGCATCTTGGCGTGCGGCAGTCGCGTCGAATATGTCCCGTCCTTTTGCACCGTAGGCATATTGGTGGACGTCCAGGCACCACCACCAACACTTGTCCTCCGTAGAACTTGAGCATGTGGGGCAAATCATCGATAGAGAGCCCTTCCTTCAGAACCATACGCACCAGACGGGTGGTCGATTCGACGTCTTCGAAACCGGGACTGTTCCACTGCTCGCGGTTGACGTCTGTCACCTCTCCAAATTCTTCAAAAGCCTTCTGCACAGATTCATTCGACACGTAGAAGGGCACCCAGTGCACCCTGAAGGCCAACTCACGTTTGTTGGGGTCTATGACCGCACAATAGCGTTTTTTCACTTCAAGTGCTCCTTCTTTCAGCAGTCGTTCCTTCGCTTCCGCAGTTTTCAGCTTCAGCATCCACACATGCGACATTTGAAAGGCCCCAATGCCAGCCACGAAAGGTAGCACACCGGCAGTTTCCAAAGGCTCACGAAAATCCTGTATGCGATAAGGCCGCCCGGCAATATCGCAGTGAAGGAAAACCGCTGTCTTCATTGCGTCTCCCGAAGGCAGCGTAGGCAAAACTAAGCGATAGCCCACTGGTGGGCGTCGCTCACCGAAACCTCGGCCAGACATGACCGATAACGAAGCGCGCTCAGAGCTTCCCATCACACGACCGTCTCCCACGAGGAGAGATGGTGGAGGGCAGCCACCGGTGTTGGCCATGGCTGAGAAGCCTACTGCCCGTAAATGGGCCGGCATGGAGAGAAAAAAAGATGAGCTCCCCGTCGGGGAATCGAACCCCGGTCTCCCGCGTGACAGGCGGGGATACTGGCCACTATACTAACGAGGAGAGATGGTGGAGGGCAGCCACCGGTGTTGGCCATGGCTGAGAAGCCTACTGCCCGTAAATGGGCCGGCATGGAGAGAAAAAAAGATGAGCTCCCCGTCGGGGAATCGAACCCCGGTCTCCCGCGTGACTAGGTGGGGATACTGGCCACTATATATTTTTTCTTTATTGCCAGACTCACAAAAACAATACCGATCATAAACAAAACAATGATAAAAGTGCCGCCAGTCCTTTGGCTGACACGTGTGGTTTAAAATTGTTTCATAGTAACCAAATCGTCAAGTACATTAAGCCAATCCGGTGGATTAGATTGGGCTCGGTATACATCTCTGATATACGCCACGGTCTCAATGAACTTTTCTCGGACGGGACGTGTATTGACGTCTGCTTGCCGTACCTGCATTCTGGTCTTCCATAAACTATGGAGGGCAAGGGGCATTATCATATCATACGGTACTTCTTTGTTGTCGACAGGTAGAAATCGGATGCCATAGGGATCTGTTGGGAGTTCCTTTTTTATCGTTCTTTGAAGAACATCCCAATGAAATATTGGGTCCCAACAGTCTATGAAAACATGTTCAATTGTCTCTGGCTTCTTGAACAGAAGACAATTCGTTGTCCACGGGACAAATATTCCTTTTTTCTCAAGCCAAGTTTTCACTGGAAGTGTCCAGTATGTAATTTGAAGAAAAAGGGTTTCGCCGCTGCTTTAACTGGCATCCGCCTTACTCTTTTTAAAACGTCGCTTCCAGGACCTCTATAGTACACAGAACGGTGCACAGGCACAGGTAACATGATATCAAGGAGGTCTGCATACAGTTGACGTCTTGAAACGGAAGAAAGGTATTCCATCGAAAATCGGACACTCAACATTCTAAACGCACATACCGTCTCGCGTAGGTAGCCAGTGATTGCTGTACCTGCTTCTGTGCAGGATGATACAATGAACTGGGGTAACATTTTACGCATCCTCACTTGCAAAACAGTTCGCAAAAACGGGTCATGCTGGTCTCGAAGATATAAAAACCGCGATATATACTATCTGGCGTAGAAACAAATGAACGAGACCCAAGCCTCCGCTTCAGAGAGGTCGAAACAAATTTGTGCGGCTCATTCTTTCCCAAGTAGAAGTCCAAATAAAAACAGCAAAAACACGATGAACTTTCTGGATATTGACACGTGACACAGACAAAACATTCATGACATACCATATTTTGGAAACTAGAAAAACATTACAGATACTAGCTCGCGAAAACAGATAAATCTCTGCACTGCCATCCTTCCGCTTTTTCACGTACTCGATTTGTTTCTTCTGTCCAGTACCGCTTAGTGTCTCAGTAACAGCACAGGGGTACACCGAGGTACTTTGTAGGCAATAGCGACCACTTCATCAGAGCGAAGTATTCCGGCCTGTTGTCCCAGTGCCCGTGCCAAAAGCCTGAACTTTTTTCCCAGTTAATTTGGCACCCAGTCTGTTTGCAGTATTTCCCTACAATAGTAACAACTTCCCGTATACTATCTTTATCTGAACAGAAAACAGCGATGTCATCCGCATAAGCTAGGACCTTAACATGAGCGTCCTGAAGCTTAAAACCAACCACCCTATCACTTTGAAGCAGAGCTAAACACATTGGTTCAAGGTACAGCCCAAATAGCAGCGGTGATAGCGGGCAACCTTGTCTCACCGATGAGTGCACATTCACGCTCTCGGTAAGAATGCCATTTACGATGACACGCGTCGTACAAGATGCGTATGCCATCTTAATGCCATCCAGTATCACTCGGCCCACATTGGTGTGCTCAAGGACGCAAAACAAAACTGCGTGCGACACTCGATCAAAAGCTTTTGCTAGATCGAGTTGCAGCATAGCAACACGACCTTCAAAAGCATCGCAACACTCCAGAACACTACGGGCAACATGAATGTTAGTATTTATCGTGCGGCCTTTGATGCCACAAGTTTGGTGCGGGCCTATCAAAAGAGTAATCACTTTCTGTAGTCTGTTTGCTAGTACCTTGGTGAATATTTTGTAGTCTACGTTGGTGAGGCTAATTGGGCGATAGGACCCCACCAACAGGCGTTGTTCAGGATCATCAGTTTTGGGAATTAGAGTAATGTGCGAAGTGCCAAAGAACAGCGGCACTCTTTGCTTATCATACGCTTCTGATATTACACAATGCAAAAGAAGGGCCAGCGATGCTCTAAAGGCTTTGTAAAAACCTGCAGTTAACCCGTCCGGTCCAGGTGCTTTTCCGGACTGTAAGCCTGCAATGGCGCTTTCAATCTCGCTGACTGTAATCGGTTCTTCAAGTCGTGCTTTTGTTTCCTCATCAACCGTTGTGTAAGCATTCGAGTCTCCCACTATCTCCGGACGCCTAGCGCCAGCTAGGCGATATCACGAGAGCTAGGTGAGAACCACTGCCACCTGGATCGGCGCGCGCGCGTGACTTGAGCGGCCGCGTGAAAACGGAGACGGGACTGGAGAGAGGGCGGCAGAGAGAAAGAGGGGAGCAGCAGGGAGAGCGACTCCGACGGTCATGTGATGGGGATCATGTATCCGAGAATTGCCTTGAATAAACGTGTTCAGTTGGAACGGGTGTGATCGATCAAGGCGACCAGCGACTGACATGGCGACGAGGATTATTTAGCGAACCTTCAAGCGGACCTTCAAGCGGACCAACGGCAGCCGAAAACGTTATACTGAACTCCGAGCAAGTGAATGAGAAGCTGCAAGTGCACCAGCAATGGCGACCGGCGGGGAGAACGCTTCGAACCCCAGAATCTCTACGCCGATACCGAACGAAGCTGGAAACGGCACACGGGAGTTGCAGACAACACAACCTCGGACCCCGGGTATTTTCGAAATGCAAACGCCGCTTAGAAATCCATCCGAAATCGGACTGCCAGACGCACCTCGTACAGAAACAACGATGCAATCCGGAACTATAAGTGCAACGACGGAGCTCGCTGTGCTCAACACTACGTTACAGATGATGGCTCGACTCCTGGAACGGCAAATGACATCATCTAACCTGCTGAACGACAGCACGGTGCTGCAAATAACAACAACGCCTGATTTGACAGGAACGCTACCGACTTACTCCGGTACTGAAAGAGAAAACTTTCAAGATTGGAAGACATCAGTGGAATCGATGCGAGATCGTTGCTCGTGGACCGATGCAGCAACCTTGAATGCAGGAATATCACGACTCCGAGGGCGCGCATCATCATGGCATCAAACCACAGGCAACCAGTACAACGACTGAACAACCTGGGTATCAGCGCTAAAAGATGAGTTTGACAAACCAGTACTCTTCTGCCAGTGGGTTGCCTCAGTTGACGCAAGAGTGCAACGAGAAAACGAAAGTATGACCGACTATATGTACGCCCGGCTCCAACGCATCAAACGTGGCACATATGGTCTTTCCGACGACGATGTGGTTGACTGGCTCATTCAGCGAGTGCGACAAGACAGTGCGAAGCCCATGCTCGCTGCCTTCCACGATCTCCGCCGCGGAACAATAAGTGAGTTCTTGCACTACGTTCAACAACTTGATCGATGAGATGCTGGACTATCGCAGGATAACACCAAACACCAAGCCTCCCCCAAGACTTCAAAATTCCCTGAAAAAAATTCGGTGGAAGCCCCGAGTGGAACGTACCCGAAGACCCAACGTCTACCGCCATACACCTGCGCAAGATGCAGAACGAAGGGACATCGAGCCAAAGGTTGCCCCCAACCAGACACGAGGACCGAAAAGCAAAAGAAGTCTGCAGCGCGCCGCAGAGAGGCAAGAGCAAGCGAAGAGCACACCAACTGCATTGTCAAAGGAGAATCACCAGGAAAACTGATTCTCCTACCGGCAAAAATCAATGAGATCAAAACGTCAGCGCTCTGGGACACTGGTTCAACAGTCTCCTTAGTGTCTCACGCATTTGCCACACAGCACAACCTCGAAGTGGCACCAGAAAAAGACATTCTGCTCAAGGGACCTTTCGGAACATCCGACATACCAGTAGGCGTCACGCAAGCACGCATCACGATCGGGAAAACCTCAGCAACAATCGAGGTCAAAGTCGTAAAGGACCTACCCTACAACGCAATTGTGGGAACCGATTGGCGCGAGTGCGTACCATATGACTACATTGAACGATGCGCAAACGGCATTCACAGCTTGGAATGGATTCCAAAGGAGATCGTGAGGGGAGCAGAAGAAAACGTCGTTCCGCAGAAGCTACCGCCCAATCGGACGAAAGGGACAAATACGACACCGACCGATAACAAAACTGTCGAAAACTCCGAAGCGACTAATGACACCTGCAAATGCCCGACATCAACGACATGCGGAGCAGTCACGGACGTCACAACTGTAAGCAGCAGCAAAGAACTTCCATCCAGTGAAGAAATTGTTCAGCTAATCACGCAAGTGAAACCTGAACACTTCACCACAGATGAAACAGGCAGGTTTCAATCCATTCTGCTTGACCACATTGAAGTGTTCACAAACCCTGAGAATGACCTCGGACTGTGCACTCACGTAGAACACACAATCGAGCTCTCTGACGACAAACCCATTCGCATGCAGCCGTACACCGCCAGTGAAATCAACAAAAAGTTCATACGGCAACAAACGCAAGAATGGCTGGACAAAGGGATCATGCGTCCATCGAAATCGCCTTATGCATCACCCGTCATCGTGGTTGATCAACCTCATCACGAATCAACTCCTAAACGACTGTGTGTAGACTATCGCTTCCTCAACGCAAAAACTGTCAAGCACGCATACCCGATGCCGAAAGTGGACGCAACAGTCCGCAAAATTTCTGGATCGCGGTACTTCACAAAAGTTGACGTGAAAAAGGCCTTTCTGAACATTCTGCTTCGTGAGGAAGACCGAAAAAAAGCCGCATTTGTGACAGAAGATGGTCACTATGAACCGACTCGTATGCTCTTTGGACTATGCACGGCACCCTCAACAATGCAAAGCATAATGAACGAAGGTCTAAAGCCGCTGATCGACAAAAACCAAGTCATCGTCTACATGGACGACATATGTATCTTTACGGACACGTCGGAACAGCACATCAAGACGGTGAGTCAAGTGCTGAAAACTCTACAGAACTTAGGACTCAGAGCAGACTTCAAAAAATGCCTATTCGCAGTGCAGTCCATCCCTTTCCTTGGTGCGATAATATCTCGCGAGGGAGTAACAATCGATCCGGGAAGAACCGCAGCTATATCAAGATATGGCAAACCGAACACTAAAACCGAAGTACGAGCTTTCCTCGGGCTGACATCGCATTACTGAAAGTATATAAAGGACTATGCGAAGATCGCCAAACCCCTGACAGAACTAACGAAAAAGGACTCCTTGATAACGTGGACTACTGAATGTCAAGAAGCCATGGACAAACTTAAGGAATGTTTGATCAGAGCACCCATACTAGCTACCTTCGACCCATCGCTTCCAACCGAAGTGCATGTCGACGCTTCATACACGGCATTTGGTGCAGTCTTGTCCCAAAAACACGGAAACGAAACACGCATAATCGAATATGCAAGCAAGAAAGTGCCGGAATCGGATAAGCACAAGCACTCAACAGAGCTTGAAGCAATTGCAGTGCATTGGGCCGTCACCGACAAATTTCACCATTACTTACAAGGACTCGAGCACTTCCACATCTACACTGACAACTGGGCTGTCTCGCACATTATGTCAAAGAAAAATCCGAAGAGGCGTTTTGCACGCATTGTGCTTGACCTGATGTCTTACAACTTCAGCATCCGCCATACATCAGAAAAGACAAACGTAGTGGCCGACGCCTTATCAAGAACGCCTGAAGACGCGCATGGAGTTTTCATTCTTATAGCCGAGGATGATCGACTGAACAAAGCGCAGCGAACCGATCCAAAACTTGCATCAGTCAGACGCTACATGGCGGTTCAAGCAAGCGGACGCGCGTCGCATCGGTTCCGCACATTTTGACCAATTTCGACCGGACCGAATCATTCTCGCCACCGGATTTTCTTCGGAACGGAAAGATATCAAGTGCTGGATCCCCAGGATAGAAATTTCAAGCGGTAGGACCAGTTTTCGGTTTTCTACCGGACTTGAAAGTTATACAGCGGCCGCCGGCCCGCTAACCCTAACGGGCCACCCAACTCGACATCGTGAGAGCATGGGACGCTAACCTTGTCGACGACGCCGACGCCTAGCATCGACGCCGTTTCAACGACAGACCAAATGGCGGGGTCCAGCCAAGACAACGATGTGCCACTACAATCACCAAACGTCCTTCTCAACGAATTACAAGAGATGGATGAAGACGACTTCGGAGACGCCGACTTCGGAAGTGAGGACAAGATCCCGTCCGACTCCTCGTCGAAGCCAGCCGGGTACAACAACGATGCCAGCTGGGAGCTTGCACAATCCAAGCGCCAGAGAAAACTTCAAAGGCGAAAAGAACGCAAAGGCACGGGAACGGGCCCGGCCGCCAAACCTCAGGATGGAAAATTACCGGGTGATGCGACCAGCTGCAACAACAATGGATCAAGGGAGCAGAGCAGACCTAGGCGAAGAATGCCGCCACTCCCCAGAAGCGACTACAAGATCATTATTCGACCTAAGAAAGGACTCATGGTGAAGTCCCTCGCCACCCACCAAGTAGCGCGCGCCATTGTCATGGCGTGCGGCCAGCAATGCAAGGACGAGGACCTACTTGTAAGGCTTCGCACCGGATCCAATATCATTATCGTTAGCACCCCGCACGAGCAAACGGCACAGCTAGTGCGGCACATTACCCGTCTCAAATTTGACGGAAAGACTTATGATGTTAACGCTTACGTGGCAGCACCGGAAGACGTCCTGCGCGGCGTGATCCACGGTGTAGACCCAGGTACCCTTCCTGAAGAACTCAAAGCACACTTACTAGTCAGAACTCAAGGAGTGACCATACTTCAGGCAAGGATGCTTGGAAAATCCAAGATGGCAGTGCTCACGTTCGACGGCCCGGTCTTGCCGAAATTCGTCATATATTACGGAGGAGAAGTACCATGCTACCAGTACCGCCCCACTAGGCAAGTGTGTTACGTCTGCTTCCAGCAAGGACACCGCTCCGACGTCTGCCCCACACCGAACATTATTGTGTGCGGACTGTGCGGAGTTTCAAACCCGCCCGACGACCACGAGTGCGCGCCCAAGTGCACAATCTGTGGCGAGGCACACCGGACCGGATCCAAGGAGTGCCGAGAGAGATTGAAAAAAGCAAGACCAAAACCCACAGGAGGCAGAGGACGGAGCGACCAACGCGGGCGACCACCCAAGCGATGGCTCAGCTCAGAGGGAGAGACATCGAGGAGCCGATCGAGGTCCAACTCCTTCCCGCCTCTACCACCAGCCGGCCCACAGGAGGGGGAGAAGCAAGAGAAAAAGAAAAAGAAGAAGCTTTCCCAGACAAGCGGCGGCAAGGTGAGCTGGGCTTCTACCACTGCTTCGCACTCGGTAGGAAAGGGTAGTGACATAAACAACACAAACAACAAAGACAGTCGTGTCACAGAACCGAAGGACGCGAACAGCGATGCGCTCAGACGCGAGCTAGAACTGGCTCGAATCAAACAAAACGAGCTCGAACGCAAAGTTGAGGAACTCACAAAAACACTAAAGGAACAACAGCGGGAACTCGACACGACTAGAGCCCTTCCAAAACGACAACCACAGGCATCGAACGAAGGAGACCTTGAAACACGAATGCAACAGATGATGCAGCAGATGATGCAGGATATGATGCAGCAAATCCAATCGCAAATTCAACAGATGCAAGTAAAATTCCAAGGGCAAATCTCAGAGATCAGAAGCGCTTTTAGAAAGCAAAAACATACCGAAAACATTAGGGAAAGGGCGTACAACCGTCCAGCGCTAACAGCTTTCGCAAGCGAACAAGGCAACAGCAGTAACGCGTAAACATGACCAATACGTATCGGCAAGAACAAGAATACTTAGATATTTGGCAATGGAACTGCAGAGGCTACCGCAAAAAGCAGGCCCTCTTAAAACAATATATAAACACACAACTCACACCTCCTGATGTAATTGCGCTCCAAGAGACCGGAATCAAGCCGACCTTACAAGGGTACGAGGTTTACGAGAGTCAAAACGAAGGTAAAGCGGCCGTCCTAGTCAGCAAAACCATTACCGCCATCAGGCACGATACTATCGCCGACACCGACGTTGAACACGCGCTTGTTGAACTTATTCCGAAAAAGCGAAAGGGACGCAGCACGTTCTTACTGAACGTGTACAGCCCGCCGAGACAAAGAAAAGCCAAACTCTTCGAACTGTTTTATGGAGCGCACAAGCTGGCCAAAGAAAATGCACTCATCATCGTAGGAGATTTCAACGCCATGGACAGGAGTTGGGGATACCAGAAACAAGACATCAAGGGAAGAACATTAGTGGAAGTAGCGGAATACTTTGGCTGCAGTCTAATCACAGATCCTGCGACCCCCACGAGAATCGGGAATAGCGTGAGCACGGACACATGCCCGGACCTCACCTTCGTAAGGAACAGCAGGGAGTCACAGTGGGAAAACATGATGGAAAATCTAGGCAGCGATCACTTTATCCTCCGGACACGAATAGCATCCGACACCATAAGACGCCAGATTGGACAGGCGAAAATCACTGACTGGAACGCGTTTCGCGGGGCTTGCAACAAATCTGAAGGCGGTATCCAATCACTGGAGGAATGGAGCGGCATGCTGAGAGAAACGCGACAACGATACACAAAAAGTCTAAGGAGAACGACAGCAACGCCTGAAGTAGACGCCCACCTCCTCAGACTATGGGAAGCGAGACGCAGTCTCACCAAAAGATGGCGGAAGCAAAAACACAACAGGAAACTAAAACTAAAGATAGCAGAAATTACGGCAAAGGCGGAAGAATACGCGACGCAACTCGCGAAACAAAATTGGGACCAACTCAGCGACTCACTTAGGGGATCTCTAGGCACGGCCAGAACCTGGAATCTCTTAAGAGCACTAATCGATCCGACCAAAATAAAATCAGAAAACAATAAAGCCATCCACCGGTTCATCCACTCCTTCGAGGGATCAGACATCGCCCTACTGGAGAAGGCACGAGAAAAATGTTTCGGCGATCACAACCCCTCGCGATACCAAGGAACGTATCGAGGAGCCGAAAACGAGAAACTCGACCGCCCCATAACTGTGGAAGAGGTTTACGCGGCCATAAGAAACACCACCAGAAACACGGCAGCCGGAGCGGACAGAATCGACAACGCCCTAATCCGCAACCTGAGCGACGACCTCATACAAGAGCTCGTCACCTTTCTTAACAAACATTGGGAGGCGGAGACGGTTCCCGAAGATTGGAAACACGCCGAAGTAATAATGATACCTAAACCTGGTAAAAAGCTACAAATTGAAAACCTCAGGCCTATATCACTCACGTCGTGCCTTGGCAAGCTTTACGAACGGGTTGTGACTTTCAGACTGCAAAATTATATGGAAGACAACGACTGTGTACCACATACCATGTTCGGCTTCAGAGCGAAGCTCTCGACGCAGGACGTTCTCCTCCAAATACAAGAAGATGTCCTGCGAAACGTACCTCGGACGGGAGAAAATGTCATAATGGCCCTGGACATCAAGGGGGCATTCAATAACGTCAGCCACGAAGCGATCCTTACGGGCCTAGACAACCTGGATTGCGGACGCAGAATCCACGGCTTCGTCAAAGCCTTCCTGTCCGATAGAACTGCCACCATCGGCATAGGAGACCTTCGATCGGACAAAATTCGCACTCCAAACAAAGGAACACCCCAAGGGTCAGTTATCTCACCCCTACTCTTCAACATAGCTATGATAGGCCTAGCTCGAAAACTAGAGAACATCGAAGGCATCAGGTATGCAATGTATGCTGACGATATAACATTCTGGACAAACACGGGCTGTCTCGGAGAGAAGGAAGAAAGGCTACAGCAAGCGGCCTCTTGTGTAGAGCAATACCTCGCAGAAAGAGGACTCTCATGCTCGACCGAGAAATCGGAACTGCTGAGAGTCTGGAGAGGCAAGCAAAACCGGACCGTCCCAACCAACGAGGACCTAAAACTCAACGTCTACATAGAAGGGACGCCCATACCCGAAAAGACAAAAATAAGAATTTTGGGCATGTGGGTTCAATCCAACCAGCGCAGTACTCACACTTTTACCCTACTGAAAGCAACAACGCTACAAGTCGCACGCATGATCACCCGCATCACCAACAGGCGACATGGCATGCGTGAAGAAGACACACTAAAACTAGTCAGAAGCCTAGTAGTTAGTCGAATCACGTACAGCCTACCCTACCAGTGCCTCAACAAAAATGAAATACAACAAGCGGATGCCCTGCTACGCAAAGCGTATAAGACAGCGCTCCGACTACCACGCAACACGTCTACAGAAAAACTCATGGCCCTGGGATTACACAACACCTTTGAGGAGCTACGAGAGGCGCAGCTTGAGTCGCAAAAACTCAGGCTGTTGCAAACAACGACAGGAAGAGCGCTCCTGCAGAGGCTCGGATACCGCGAGCAGATGCGAGAAATGTCGAGGACGGCAACGATCCCCGACGAGCTTCGCAAGACCCTCAAGGTAGCGCCAATACCAAAAAACATGGATCCCAACCTCCATCGAGGCAGAAGAGAAGCGAGGGCCGAATTCATCGAGAAAACATACGCTCCTCAAGCCACGACCGTGTATACAGACGCGTCTTGGAGAGAAGGAGATACCAAAATCGCTGTAGCGGCGGTGGTCGATTCGTCTTTACGCGAAATGACCAGCGCGTCTCTCCGAGGCTGCACAGCTGCAGAGTCCGAGGAAGTAGCTGTTGCTCTAGCGGTGGCGGAGGGCTATAGAACCGGGCGGTCACTAACAATACTTACGGACTCTCAAACAGCCTGCCGAAATTACATGAATGGCAGGATAGGTCGTCCCGCGCTCCGTATACTCCTCGCAGCGAGTGACAGAATTAAAAACCGGGAAGAACAAAACGACAAGATCCGACACAAAATTGTGTGGGTACCGGGGCACACGGGGGTGGCAGGGAACCGAGAGGCCGACAGGATAGCTCGAGGATACATTACTTTCCGAGCTTCCGACGAGACCGCGGAACTCGCGCCAGCACCCAGGGAATACTCGGCCATACTACAAAACTATAGAGGCAGAAGAATGCGATATCCCCCACCGTACAAATCTCTCAGCAGAGAGGAAGCTGTCACTTGGAGACAATTACAAACAGGCTCTTTCCCAAACCTACATATACTAAACAAAATGCACCCTACGATATACACGAACAAATGACCCTGGTGCGACGAAAAACCTACACTATACCACATCACATGGGCCTGCCAAAACATAGACGTGGTCCCCAAGATACAAAACCCGAGTGCGGAGCAGTGGGAGACTGCTGTCCAGCGACCGCTGCGAAGACCAACAAGGTCTGGTACAGCGAGCTCAACGGGCGGCAGTGGCCAGCGGAGCCCTGGACTGAGGGCAACCGACCACTGATTAGAGGCGGACGACTTCGACAGAGAAGGCTCCTGGGGGTAGAACCAAGACGTCTCTGAAGATGCCCCCAAACCGCAGGAAAAACCGTTAGTGTAAATAAAGTTTTCCCTTCCTTGCATCAGTCATTCAGCAAACGCAGCAGCCGCAGGCAAGCAAGTCACAGTACAAGCTTGTCAACGATAGACTCGTAGACGTGACGAATAACGGAGAAAAGGAGATTCATCGCATTATAATACCCGAATCGCTGAAGCAAGATGTACTCCAATCGTACCACGACAACGATGGTCATGGCGATGTTAATCGGACACTGTCTAAAATACAGCGACGCTACTTCTGGGAAAACATGAAGAACGAAGTTGAAAACTACGTGAGAGGATGCGAAACCTGCCAAAGATTCAACTCGCAGAGTGCAAGCTGGTTCACTAAACCCCCGTATGCCATCCTCCAACCCATTCGAAACCATCGCAATGGACCACGTTGGACCCATCAATTCCCAGGACTCCAACAAATATTTTATAACCGCTGTTGACGTGACAACGCGATTCATCGTAACACGTGCCGTACCTGATAAATCAACGGAACATGTACTACGTTTTCTCGAAGAAGATATCGTTCTCACGTTTGGAACACCGAAGACCGTGATAACAGACAACGACAAAGTTTTCACGTCAAGAGCAGCAAAGAGATACTTTGCCGAGAAAAGCATCACGCACGGCCTGACAGTACCTTACGCTCCGGAAACAAACGGTCTTGTCGAAAGAGCAAACGGGAAAATCTTGTCCGCACTGCGAAAAAACGTGAACGGCGACATCGACCACTGGAGCGAATACATGAGAGAAACAACATTTCAGGTGAACAACCAGCCTCACTTTGGAATAAAATTCTCTCCATTCGAATTGCTTTTCAACTATGTCCCACGCAAACAACTGGACAACGAAATGAACATCCCGCAGGACCCAACTGACGACATCGAAGCAAAACGTGCGCAAGCCAATGCCACATTAACGGCCTATTTACGCAAAATGAAAAGGACGCACGACGCTAAACACCGCCTATCCAATTTCGAAGTAGGTGACGAAGTATGGTACCAAAAAGGAGCAAGAGATGCCAAGCTGGGACCTCTCTACGACGGGCCATACAGAATTCTTCATGTAAACAAAGACACGTTTACGATCGCCAAGGAAGAAAACGGCTACGAAGATACCCGACTTGCCACAGCTAGACAACTGAAGCACTACCATGTGCAAGAAAGCGCGGTGACACCATCGCCTGAACTACCGGAAGCACAAGAATCGTTCACGCAAGACTCATCGCGCTCAAGAGAACTCGAAGAGGCACCGGAAGACTGTTCAGATCGCCGAACGCGCCTAAGGAAACCGCCTAAGTGGATCGAAGATTATATTACCGAATAATACGCAGCAGCGACAGGGTCTACGCCATTGCGAGGACGCAATGTTTGGGAGCCCGGTCGTGTAAGCATTCGAGTCTCCCACTATCTCCGGACGCCTAGCGCCAGCTAGGCGATATCACGAGAGCTAGAAGGTGAGAACCACGGCCACCTGGATCGGCGCGCGCGCGTGAAAACGGAGACGGGACTGGAGAGAGGGCGGCAGAGAGAAAGAGGGGAGCAGCAGGGAAAGCGACTCCGACCGTCATGTGATGGGGATCATGTATCCGAGAATTGCCTTGAATAAACGTGTTCAGTTGGAACGGGTGTGATCGATCAAGGCGACCAGCGACTGACAGTTGGCATAAGCGGTAAAAAGTCAGCTTCAAACTCTCCTTCAACGTTTCTTTCCTGTCCTAACAACTCACTAAAATATTCAACAAATGCTTGCTGTATGGTTCTGCTGTCTGTAGTCACCCCATCCTGATATCGTATCTGTTTGATTTCTTTTTGAGAAGCATATCTTTTTTCGTCAGATAGGGCGCGTTTCGTGGGCGTTTCCCCCGCCCATAGCTTTTGAGCTCGAGCTCTTATCACTGCCGCTTTATACTTATCTGTGTCGATCTGTTGTAAGCAGTTTTTCACAGCTCTTATTTCGTTCATATGTCTTCCTGGCTGACCGCTTTCACTATTCGAGAGAAATTCAAGTCGCTCGTGAAGTTGTTTTTTTTTCCATGTTTTGATTACAGCTATTTATGCAGCTTCTTTCAATTGCTTTCATCTTTACACGTTGCTTGAATTCGTCCCACTCGGCTGCAGCATCTGCCGAATTAGCTTCAATAACATTTTTTGTTTCCCTATCAACGTATTTAATGAATTCGTCATCTTCGGGAAGCTTTTCATTGAACTTCCATAGATTCCAATTGAATCTTGGTTTTTTCGGCTTTGTTCCTATCATTACAATTACTAGGCAATGGTCACTAAATTGAACTGGTATGACCTCATATTTCGTACACAGCGGCAAAAACTCGACTGAAACATATATTCTGTCAAGTCTGGCATGACTTTCATTCTGAAAATGCGTAAACAGTGGCCGCGTACCATCTGTGAGAGCTGCTCCCACATCTTCTAAATTGCATTCTTGTACGATCTGGTTGAGCAAGGAGGCACTCTTGTCCCTAATAGGCAGATTTTTAACGCGGTCAGCACTACGACAGACACAGTTGAAGTCTCCGAATAGTATTACACTCTTGTCACATGAAATGTACTGCACAAGGCTATCAAAAAAGGCTACACGATCAGCTTCAACGTTCGGTGCATACACACACACTGCTCTCCAGTTGGATAGCAAAAAGGAAAAATCTACAACCAGGAAACGACCATTTTCACAAGCAACAACAGATTCAGCTGAAACTGCTATATCATTTCGAATAAAAAGAACACACCCTCCCGATGTGCCAACAGCATGGCTGACACAAACATTGTAACGCGATAGGAAGGGAGCCACCATACGATCCGTTTGGTTCACGCTTTCGACTTTAGTCTCTTGCACGGCTACTATGTCTAGTTCTTTTTCTAAAAGGAGCCTATTAAGTTGGTATTGCCTCTTTTTTGCTCCCAACCCTCTTACGTTTAAAGTGGCAATGCGTAGCGCTGTTTTGTTGTTAGAATCCATAATTTAGTTTAAAGACCGAATCGTATGATGTCGCCCCTCCTGGGATACTTAAATAGGGACTCACTGGGTTTGGATGACTGCTCCCATTGCGACACCGACACACAGTAGCAAAGAAACTAGCTCGGCTCTGTCCGCACAAAGTAGAGCTGTGCACGGGCCGCAAATTTCAGCCCGCGCCCGGCCCGAGCCCTACACTACTGACGGAGGCCCGGCCCGGCCCGACACTGAAGAAACCTAAGCCCGCCCGGGCCCGGCCCGAGTTAAGGCCCGGCCCGGCCCGGCCCGACCTGCAAAACTGAAATTGAAGTGACGACGAAACAGAAAGAGATAATTTAAGGAAAATCAGTTTATTTCAATGTTTTTAAAATGCTCGGCTCTCATGGACTAGATGAAAATTAGTGAGTATATGCAAACACGCCGCATGTAGAGAGTTATCACTCCAAGTTATTATGTAAAAACAACAAATCGTCCATTGATGACGGCTTGAGGCAAGTGCGGCGCTCCTGCATAATGAACCCGGCAGCGCTGAAATTTCTCTGGCTTCTTGAATTGGTAGCCGGAATGGCTAACATTTTCTTGGCAAGAAGACAAAGCTTTGGGTACGTCGCTGCCTTGCTTCTCCAAAACTGTGATAGCTCAAACTCTGAGCAAGGGGGCTGGAGCCACACAGGAGCAATCGCGATCGCGAAGCCCGGCCGGCCCGTCCGAGACAAATATACCGTGGCCCGAGCCCGGCCCAGGCCCGGGTGAATAGACTTCCGCAAGGCCCGAGCCCGGCCCGCGGGCCGGGCCAGGTACGGGCTTTCGGGCCGGCCCGAGCCCGTGCACAGCTCTAGCACAAAGTCCACTCAGACCCTCGAAAGCTCACCATTCTAGTTCCACAGGTCTTCAGTGCCTACGGCGGCGACTTCCCGGCCTATCTTGTGTCGGCCGGTATGTTAGGGCGCGGCTTGTAACTCGGCCGTCTGGTCGATGCCGCTTTTGATGGTGGTTCCTCGTCGGCGCTATTTCCTGTCGTCTCTGTTAACCCAGCTGAAAATGTTCTTATGGGAATATTAATGGTCCAAGCTCAAATGGTTTATTGGCCCATTCCCAGTAGTTACTGGGACCAGCAGCATGTGGGACCATAAGCTTGTGGGACCAGTAGCTTGTGGGACCAGTAGCTTGTGGGACCAGTAGCTTGTGGGACCAGTAGCTTGTGGGACCAGTAGCTTGTGGGACCAGTAGCTTGTGGGACCAGTAGCTTGTGGGACCAGTAGCTTGTGGGACCAGTAGCGACTGGTCCCAGCTAGACGTGGGACTGAAAAGGAAAGAAAACATGTTTCCTTTATATCAGGCGAGATGCCTTTTATTGTGCCACTGCCTTGTTACGCTTGGCCTTAAGGGCGTCGTGAATCTTTTCACTAAGGATCCTATTGAAGTTCTTCAGCGTGGGGGCCACGTCCTCGGACTTCATTTTTCCCCAGTGTTTCAGGGTCTCTGCAAAAAGGAAATGGTATGTAGACCAAGTTAAAAGAACAAGCTGCTTGTGACAATTAGTTTCTTGACAGACTGTAACCCATGTCCCAACATTAAACTTGTCTATAGAGACAACAGCTTAAAAAAATAAAAAAAGAACAATGTAGCCCTGTAACAAAACTTGTACATACGTCAGTAGAGAGCAGTATATAGCCCTCTTTAGGCGGATACGCACCGAAACACTAAGGCCCAAGTGTTCAAAAGCAAACACTTCACCGAAAGTTACAGTTTCAGAAGCCAACATTTCTACTACACTGCACTTTAAATCGAGGCAAATATTGTCTGAAACCTTTAAGCTGCTTTACTACAGTCAGGGACTTTTCTTGACAATGGAGCCAAGCCTAGAAGGGTGGAGCACACCCAATTGTGCTGCTCGAGCAAATAGTGCACATGCAAGACAGTGCACAGACTGCTTGTCACACTATGAGCACAAGTTTCTTGAAACCTGATGAGATAAAAAAATTTGTTGTGATGAAACTTCTGGTTACCTAAACAAGACGCTAGTCAAAAGAGAAGAAAATTTTGAATTTTGATGCCTTTGTATTGTTTAATATAATCAAATGCTGAAAAGCTGATTTCATTTATTGTGACCGGTCAGCAGAGTAATACAGGAAGTCTCGGACGATGTCATACTGTCACAAACTGACGTTTTTTTAAGTTGTGTCCCATTACAGTACCCAGCACATCTTTTCAAAATTGTGGATGTGGACTTACCGGACACAGCCTTCAATTTTTCTCGTGTGAGGGGCTTTTTTGGCAGCTCCCCTGAACTTTTTTGTTTGGGCGCTAATACGTCGCAGACACTTCTTGTGGCGAGGGTCTCATCGCCCCATATAGCCCGTGCGGTGTCCTTTACCACAAGCGTGGGCTTCTTATTTTGCAGTATTTTTGAAGCCTGAACGCCTTTAATCCTGATGCCATCCACAAGATGAAACTGTGGGAATCAACATAGAAATTAATAATGTGCACACACAATGCCTCCCAAATGGCTAACTAGGGTAAGATAGATTCAAAATACTGTAACTGTGCATGCATAACAAAATGTTTGTAACAATACACAAATATCTGCATGACAATTCCGATGCTTAGGAATACATGCCTGAAATTGATCAGTAAATATCTTTAAAAAAAATGGCTGGGAGGAGGGTAAAGCAGCAGCCGGTGGTTGGTGGCACTAACCCCTTGATTTGGCTGTTGTTTTATTAGACACCAAGAGACCTTTTTAAAAGCGGTAAAAGGGTAGTACAGCTTAGGACAGAGGCATTACACATTCTTGCCACAGCCTAATAAACTGGCTGCACCAAGCATTGCGAGAAGCCTTTACTCACAGTTCCGTCTTCCAAATAGCAGAAAGGCTCTGCTGGTACAGCTGCAAAAGAAAAAAGACAAGCAAACTGAATGCAGGCCCCCTCAGCACAGCAAGTGCAACAAAGGGGCTTCACAGCTTGAGTGTGCACACTCTTTATAATGAATATTTTAGGCGTTAAACAAAAATGCTGCAGGAACAAAAGATTGCTTAGACCAAAACGTCCTACATGTCAGGTTCCAATGTTTGAAGAAAAGGAAAAACATAATCCAGTTATAAATTGTGGCTATACGCTAATTCCCGAAGAGCCCGTATGTAGCCAATTTTTTTATGCCCTATTCCAAAGAAACAAATGTAATCAAAACCTTGCTGCCCACACCCTATTAAGAACAAGTGACCAGGTTAATCTATATCCTTGTCTATTAGTATTCTGAAATGCTATGATAAGCCTATGCAGCACTAAACACTCATCTTAAATGAATTATTATGCTGAGTTTATGCAAGAAATAAGCTATGCAGGACACTGTAGATGAGTGCTGATTTAATTCTTAGCATCTAGGGTTGTTTAACGTATGCTGCCGCACAACACGTGGGCGTTCTCAAATTTTACCCGCATAGAAATGTGTCTAAAACATACTAGAGTGGATTACTAGCAGTTGGGGGCATGGAATTTTTTCCCAAAACAATTCAGGTAACCTATAAGAAAGAGGCGAATGTAATGGGAGCAAAAAGTGAACAATATGAATATACTCTGCTTACTTGGGGCAGTCCCGGCCAGCTGCTGCTCGCCAGTGCCCTCGAGCTGAATAGCGAGGTCGTCTGATGGTGGTGCTAGAGAAGAATACCAAGACTTAGGAGCTGCCACTTGCATGTTTAAAAAACTGAACACAAGAAAGCCGCACCATGAAGAGCAAATGTAACTCACGGAACAGCATTTGTTCTTCAGCAGAGGTGCTGGCGTAGGTGCTGGCGTGATGGTCAAAGTTCCCTACAGTGAAATGAAATATCAGTGCCGATCAAGTATGCAATGCATTTACACTGCTTGGTGCACTTTACTCAAGTAACAAAGTAATTACATTCATCTTGCACTGCTTGCTTCGTCTCGCGGGCGCTTTCCTGCCAGACCACCAACTGCCTCTTCGTTGACTTCCATGGCGTCGCGTTGCTCTTGCGACACCTGCGCTGACTTTTCATCTGGTGGCCCAGTATCCTTCTTCGTCATGCCCGCTTGCTTTGCATCGGTAGCTGCTTGCTGGGTCTTGGCTGAAGCATCATGTTCAGGTGTCGTCTTCGGTTTGGAAGATGCGGCCGGGTACACCACAGACGTGTTTTGCGTGTCAGTAGTGGCTTCCTTTGCAGCCTCTTCTGATTCGGCTTCGTCCATCAGCAGATGGGACGCATCCTCTTTGCTCACGGGCCCTGTGACGCTGGCGTAAGTGCGCGTGCACTCGCTTTCTTCGTGCCCATAGCGACGACAAGCCCCGCAACGCGGTACTTTGCAGTCCCGTCGGATGTGGCCAGTAGAATGGCACCGGAGGCAGAGAGGTGGTCGCCCGGATACAACCACCAGAGCTAACTCGCCAGCGATTGACACTTGGTGCGGAAGGTCGTCAAGCGTCATCCCTGGTTTCAGCTTGAGAGACACCAACCGTGTCGTCGAGCCTTTGTCGGCCACACCTTGAACACGCCACCGCTCTTTCGTTACATCGGTCACTTTTCCATACGGAGTAAAAGCAAGCCTAACGTCTTCATCTGTTACTCCATGCAGAAGCCAGTGCACTTTCATACGTACTTCTTGGTTGGCCGGGCCGATAACAAGGCACCGGCGCTTTTTAACCTTGAGTTCGCCCGCACTCAGGATCTTCTTCACACCAGCCGCATCTTTGAACGTCACCGCCCATACATGGCTCATTCGATACGTCCCCAGAGCGATAACGTCTGGGAGCAACGACAGACCGGCCAACGCGTCACGAAAGTCTTCCACCCTGTATGGGCGGGCCTGTATGTCAGCGTGCAAGAAGAGAGAATTCAAAACAACTCGCCCGGTTGGTAGACTCGGCAGGATAACTTGGTATTCCTCGTCAGATGCAAAAACCTTGTTTCCGCGGCCGAACATGGCCGCTGTAGACGCTCCAGCGGAGCCCTGCATCCTGCGTCCGTTCACTGGCGTGGCCGGAAGCAGAATCGATACTGGCCACTATACTAACGAGGAGAGATGGCACAGGGGAACCACCGGTGTTGGCCATGGCTGAGAAGCCTACTGCCCGTAAATGTGCCGGCATGCACAAAGAAAAAAGAGAAGCAACCCGTCGGGTAATCGAACCCCGGTCTCCCGCGTGACAGGCGGGGATACTGGCCACTATACTAACGAGGAGAGATGGCAGAGGGGAGCCACCGGTTTTTTTTTTCTTTATTGCCGTCTGTGACATCAAAACAAAAAAAGTACAAATGATAAAAACATCAGTCTAACTTGGCTGACGTATCAGGGCTTAAAATCTTCTCAATGCGACCAGTTCATCAAATACAGTAATCCATTCAGGTGGGTCAGCTTGTGCTCGGTACATTTCTCTCAAGCTCGCAACACTTTCAATAAAGTTTTCGCGCACCGAGCGAACGTTAACATCCGCGTGTCGCACTTGCATCCGTGTCCTCCAGAGGCTGTGGAGGCCCAGAAGCATGATTGAATCATACGGTACTCCTGCTTCATTCTGAATTGGCAAGTATCTGATGCCGTAGGGGTCCAGGGGAAAACCTTTTTTGACTGTTCGTTGGAGCACATCCCAATAGAAAATAGGGTCCCAACAGTCCAGAAATACATGTTCTACTGTCTCGGGTTTTTTGCATAATAGACAGTTTGTGGTCCATGGGACAAAAATTCCCTTTTCGTGCAGCCACGTTTTAACAGGAAGTGTATTCGAGTGCAATTTAAAGAAAAAAGATTTCGTAGATGGGTTCACAGGCATATTTTTAACTCTCTTTAATACATCGTGCCCTGGGCCTCCAAGATAAGGTAACCGGTAGATTGGGGTCAATAACATGGTGTCCACCAGATCCTTATACAGCTTTTGCTTTGACACTTTAGATAAGTACTCAAGGGAAAATCGCACATGGAGCAGCCTAAAAGAGAGTACAACCTCTCGCATGTAACCATTGACAGTGCCACACATATTCGCACAAGATGAGACGACAAATTCAGGAAGAAGTCTCTGCAACCGCACTTGGATAACAGTCATAAGAAAATTATCCCTTTGATTTCGAAGAAAGAAAAAACGCGAAACAACTTGACGCAGAAATAAATGCACAAGGCCGAGGCCTCCTTTTTCCACTGAAAGAAACAGATTGGTACGACTGGTTCTCTCCCAGTTTGACGACCAAATGAAAACAGCAAATACTCGATGCATCTTTTGAATACTGGCCCGAGATGCGCACAGCACATTCATCAAATACCATATTTTGGATACAAGGAAAAGATTGCAGACGGAGGCTCGCGCAAACATTGATAACTGCCTCCCTTTCCAGGCATCTGCTTTCTCCCTCGCCCTTGACATATCCTCATTCCAGTGTTCACTTGCATCGCGATAATGCACTAGGGGGACGCCGAGATATTGCGTCGGCAAAGACGACCATCGCATCCTGGAAAAGTGTTCAGGCATCGCTTCCCAGTCGCCATGCCAAAAGCCAGAGCTTTTGTCCCAGTTTATGAGACACCCCGTTTGTTTGCAAAATTTATCCACCGTGCTGATCACCTCGGTAATGCTGCCTCTGTCTGAACAGAATACCGCAATATCGTCCGCATAAGCAAGGATTTTGACGTGAGTCGACTGCAATCGAAAGCCCGTGATGCTCTCACTTCTGATGATAGCTAAGCACAATGGCTCCAAGTAGGCCGCAAACAGCAGAGGCGATAGCGGGCATCCCTGCCTTACCGACGAATGAACTGCTATCCTGTCTGTGAGGTCACCATTAACAATAATGCGCGTGGTGCAGTTTGCATATGCCATCTTGACACCTTCTGCAATAATACGGCCTACATTAGCGTGCTCCAAAATGCTCAAAATGACATCATGGGAAACGCGATCGAAGGCTTTTGCCAGATCTAGTTGCATCATAGCGATGCGGTCCCCGAGCACATCGCAACATTCCAGTACGGTCCGTGCGACGTGCACATTTGTGGCGATACTCCTACCTTTGATTCCGCAAGTCTGGTGCGGCCGAACCAATTTCGTAATTATGGTCTGCAATCTCTTTGCTAAAACCTTCATGCACAATTTATAGTCCACGTTGGTGAGGCTTATCGGGCGATAGTTCCCCACCAACAACCTCTTTTCTGGGACATCTGATTTCGGAATCAGCACTATGTACGACGTGGTGAATGAGAGTGGCAATTGTTTTCTTTCATAAGCTTCATCTAGAACTCTTAGCAGTAACTGAGCGACTGTGGACTTAAATGCTTTGTAAAATTCGGCCCCTATTCCATCAGGTCCTGGAGCTTTTCCCGCTTGCAGGTCTTCGATTGCAATCTCTATTTCTTTTGCAGTTATGGGCTGCTCAAGACGCTCCTTTACTTCGTCCTGAAGTCTCTGCAGGAGAGGCAAAAAGTCAACCAGGAAGGCCTCATTCATGTCACGCGTATGTCCAAGAAGCTCAATGTACTGCTCTTCAAATAGCTGCTTGATTGTAAAAGCGTCACTCGTGACTTCATCTCCGTTCCTTATCTGCCTGATTTCGTTTTGGCAAGCATAACGCTTTTCGTCACACAAAGCTCGCTTCGTCGGCGTTTCACCAGCCCACAGTTTCTGTGTCCTTGCGCGTATAACGGCAGCTTTATACCTTTCAGTGTCTAAGCGTTCGAGCAGGCTTTTCACCTCCCTTAGGTCCTTGGAATACTTCCCAGGCTCGGAGCTTTCCATGCCTATTAAAAATTGCAGTTGTTCGCGAGCTGCTTTTTCTTCCTGTTTTTCTTCTTATCGCTTCAAGCAACTTTTTTCAATGGCGCTTCTTTTTATCCACTCCTTGAAATCTTCCCATTGAACCGCAACAACGCTGGGTCGCTCCTCAAGCAGCTTCTGCATTCCATCCGCAATATCAGTTACGAATTCCTCGTCCTCTAAGAGCTTTACATTAAATTTCCAGAGATTCCAGTTAAATCTTGTCTTTCTTTGCTTTATGCCGAAACTTGCGATCACTAGGCAATGATCACTAAAAGCTACAGGTATAACTTTGCAACTCGTGCAAAGTGACACGAGATCTATGGATGCATAAATTCTGTCCAACCTGGCATGACTATTACGTTGAAAATGAGTGAACTGAGGTCGATTCCCTTCGGTAAATATATTGCCAATATCCTCTAAGCTATTATCATAAGCCAGAGATTGAAGCAATTGAGCACTCTTATCATGCACAGGTGTACCCTTCACTCGATCATTAGCTGCACACACACAATTAAAATCTCCCAACAGCAACAACACTCGGTCGCAAACAAGGTAGGGCTCCAAACGGGTAAAAAGATCAAAACGCTCAGATTCAACATTTGGAGCATACACACATATAATGCGCCAACATAAATTGGAAAAAGAAAAATCTACAACAATAAGCCGTCCACTAGGGCAAGAAAAAACTGACTCGACAGTGATGCCTAAATTATTTCGGACAAATAATACGCACCCACCCGAGGTGCCAACGGAATGGCAAACACAAACGTTAAAGGCTGCACGAAAGGTGGACACCATGCGATCAGTGGATTACTCACTTTCGATCTTAGTCTCTTGGACTGCAACTATGTCAAGCGCGTTTTCAGCAAGCAGGCGGTTAAGCTGGCACTGACGCCGTCGTGCACCAAGGCCTCTCACATTCAAAGTTGCTACATGTAAAGCTGTTTCTAGTTTCATCGCCATGCCCTATGAAAAGGAGACTTGAGTCCCACAGTACCCCTCATAGTCAGCCGAGCAGTGTTCTTAAACTCACTGTGCATGTACGGTGTCGCCTTTCCAGATATCCGCGTGCAGGCGTCGGGAACCCATGGGTAATTCCTTCGCCAGCAGTTCCAGATCCGCGCACACAGTCTGATGGGTACCACTCCTCAGAAAAAAAAAACAAGGAAAAAAAGAAAAGCAAGAAAAAACACCACAAATGCACATTGCAGAACTACGGAGGCGGTTTCCCCGCCTGCCTTGTCTCGGCCATGACGTTCGGCCGCGGCTTGAACATCGGACGCCGGATTCCCGGGGTCTTCGACGGCGGTTCGTCGCTGCCACCATCACGATGCGTCTTTTCGCCGGCGCTTTCCTCGCGGGAGCGTTTTCCAGCCGTTAGGGTGCCAGCCTCCTCACTGAAGTCCATGCCTTCGGTGTTGGCAGGTTCAGCGCTGTCCGGAGCTTCCGCCGCGGCTTCTGTCGCGCCCTTCGGCGCGCCATCGCCATCCTGTTGAAAGGCACTCTGAACTTGTACTACACTCGCCGGTACCTCACTTGACGTCGCCTTCTGCTTCGTCAAAACCGTAAGCGACGGCCCTTCCCTCGCTGCTGGTTGCCCGTCTGCACGGGCTGCATCTTCCGCATCAGCCTCGTCCATCAGCAACTCAGACGAGTCTACTCCTGTACCGGGGCCGGTAATGCTCGCGTAAGTGCGGGCACACTGTCCGTCTTCGTGGCCGAACCGTCGACAGGCTCCGCAACGCGGGACTCGGCATTCCTTACGGATGTGTCCCGTACTCCGACAGCGTAGGCACAACGGTGGTCTGCCCGGTACAACAACGAGCGCCAGCTCACCGCTAACGTTCAGCTGGTGCGGCAGGTCGTCCAGCTTCACGCCAGCTCTCAACTTCAACGTGACGAGTCTAGTAGTCGGGCCTTTTTCTGGCATATCACTCACGCGCCAGTGCTCGCGGGCAACTTCCGTCACTTTTCCGTACGGCGCAAAGGCAGCCCGAACATCCTCGTCGGGCACGTTGTGTAGCAGCCAGTGAAGTTTCAGTCGCACGTCTTGGTTGGCCGGGTCAATCACCAAGCAGCGGCCTTTTTTCACTACCAGCTCACCGACACTAATAATCTTGGTCACCGCTTCAGCATCCTTGAAAGTGACGGCCCAGATGTGGCTCATCCGATACGCCCCCATTGCGATAACATCGGGGAGCAGCGACTGCTCTGCTAAAGCGTCGCGGAAATCTTCCACCCGGTACGGGCGGGCCCTGATATCGGCGTGCAAAAAAACCGTATTCAAAACGAACCGACCTGTAGGCAGTGCTGGCAAAACAACCTGGTAAGTATTTTCCTGTTGACTGGCCCTGTCACCGCGGCCTGACACGGCCGCTGAAGCCGCTCCATCGGAGCCCTGCATCCTGCGTCCGTTCACTGGCGTGGCCGGAAGCAGAATCCCGGGAGCCACCGGTGTTGGCCATGGCTGAGAAGCCTACTGCCCGTAAATGTGCCGGCATGGAGAGAAAAAAAGATGAGCTCCCCGTCGGGGAATCGAACCCCGGTCTCCCGCGTGACAGCAGGGCCGGATAAAGAAAAATGGGGGCCCTGGGCTAATGCGCATGTAGGCCCCCTCTCCCTTTCCATACACTGGCCCCCCTGCTACACTACTGGAATATACCAATGTTTCATTGTAATTCCGCCTAATTAAAACAGAACGAAGTGCGATCAACGGGATTCATGCAACAGTAAGGCACTAGTATTAGTTTTACAGCGCACAAAACACAACGCGACTCTTGGAACGCGCGACACGTGTCCGTGTGTGGCCGAGCGCCGAACGTCACGGAAGAGCCACCGACAACATGCGGGGCTGCATTGCAGCGCGCTGCGCGTGCCGCCTACTCTCATCTTTCAGTGACACCGTATACACAAGCAGACAGACGGGGTTTTGTTTGCAGCACTGTTTTAGTGCTCACGCATTAAAGAAAAGCATGCTGAGCTCGCTTCGTACAGTTGAGCTGGCTGCTCCGGCAGCGACTAGGAAATAGAAACACTCGTTGATTAGTGCCCCGAGAGGGTATTATTAAAAGTTGTCAAAATCAGATTGATTACACGGTTAACGTTTACTACTGCCCTCATGGGGCACATTTGAATAGCAGAATTGAAGTCCTGGATCAGTGGTGAGCGTGCTCGGCTGCTGAGCCGAGCATCCGGGTTCAAACCTAGCCACACAGCGGCCGCGTTTTGATGGAGGTGAAATGCATAAAGGCGCCCGTGTGCTATGCGATTTCACAGCACGTTAATGATCCCCAGGTGGTCGAAATTATTCCTGAGAGCTCCACAACGGCACCATTTTTTTTTGCTGCGCGCTGGATCAGTGGTTATGGTGCTCGGCTGGTGACCCGAAAGATGTGGGTTCGATCCCGACCGCGGCGGTCGAATTTCGATGGAGGCGAAATTCTAGAGGCCCGTGTACTGTACGATGTCAATGCACGTTAAAAAACCCCAGGTGGTCGAAATTTCGGGAGCCCTTCACCAAGGCTCCTCTCATAGCCTGGGTTGCTTTGGGGCGTTAAACCCCCATAAGCCGATAAACCAACGGCACCTCTTTCTCTCCTTTCATTCACACCTTCCTCCCTCCCCTCAAGACATGGCTGAGGTGTCCACCTAGAAGTGAGGCAGTTACTGCGTCATTTATTTCCTCGAAAATTAAATTTCCCCTGGATCTAAAAAACTAACCCCAAGAAAAAGAAACGAACAAAATAAATTGCCCCGGCCGCGGCGGTAACATTTCGCTGGAGGCGAAATGCTAGAGGCCCGTGCACTATGCGATATCAGTGCTCTCTAAAGAACCCGATGTGGTCGAAATTATTCGGAGCCTTCCACTACGGCATCCCGCATTGCCGGATTTGATTTGGGACGTTAAAGCCCATAAACCTAAACATAAGCACATGAACGGGTGTTTCGCCTTCCTAGTGGCCGTCGGAGCACAAAGTGAAACCGTGGGACTTCCAAGAAGCTAGCACAGCCTGATTTGTTATTCAGTTTGGTAAAAGTAAAGAAGAAAACCCGATGTATAAAATAATTCTGACGACCATTTTTCATATCTGTGCGAAATTCGAACTCGAACAAGCCACCCGTATAGCTGAGAGAAGTATCCCACTGTGCGCGTTTATTTTCTCCACAGTCTGTATATGATACTCGCACAAGTAGACACCGCTTCCAATTACGCTGCGCATTCTAGTTTCGTTTTTGCCTACCCTGCTCTCATCAAACTTGTGACACTAAACATTGCATTTCCTCATATCTGTAAGCCATGCAGAGGGTGCAAAGCAAGTATTTTTCACATGTAGCACCGCACTACATATTAGCGGATATGTGGAGTTTTAAAAATTAATTAGTGGATTTTTAGCGGATTATGAAAGCAGTTCCAGCTTGGTGGCGAGGTGGGAGTCCCGCCTTTTATGCCGACACCAGGACTCTCAAACACTACACCTTCAGACGCCACTGGACGGGGATTGAAAGAAAACCACGAAAACCTTTCCGCAAGCAAACGTATTATATCGCTTCGCAAAAAAGGAGGCCCCCTCTGGGTGGCGGGGGAATCCAGCTCGACAAGCTCCCCCCCACTGATTAGGCTAAATGAAGTTACATAAGGTGGGGGCCCATCTCCTCGTTCTGGTTTTCTCACTTCATATGTGTTGCTCAAAGTTCCATTGCCCGCGGTTCCGTATACTAAGCAAGTTAGAATAAATGGGCCCCTTCTCCTGCTGTCGGAGGTGAGGCCCTGGGCTTCAGCCCCCTTAGACCCCCCCTTAATCCAGCGCTGCGTGACAGCGAACGTCGTTCCCGCGCCGACTAGGGCGCCCCTCACGGCGGCGAGCGCACACTCGGAAGGATACGATCGGCCCGCTGGCGTTCGGAAAAGCCTGTTTGGGCTCTGTTTCGCGCGTAGCTGTTGCCTTTTCGGAACAATGCCGCAATGCAACACGAATTGCTGCGTCGTGGGCTGCAACAGCACGTGCGTCAACTCACCTGGAACGAAGCTTTATAGGTTTCCGAGCAGACCGTATTAAATAGAACGGCGTCACCGCTGGATCGCGCTCGTCCAACGGCAGAAGTAAGGTTCTCTTAGAAAAGAAAAATACGAATACTTAAGTACTGTACACTAGGATACAAACCTCTCTAGGAAGTTAACTCGTTTAAGAAGTCTTTTTTTCGCACTGCATGACATTAAAGCTGGGGAACTCATTCTCGATCCTCTCCCATTCAAAAAGCATCAGGGCTTGCGGAGAGCTATGAGGAGGGGTTGTAGGGGGCTCAGCTGGCGTACACTCTTCTGCGCTCAACATATCAATTAAGGGGCAGTTGAGGTCACCGAAATATTGCGTGACATGGTTCAGTGGAACCTCCTTTGCACGCACTGAAAAATCGCAACATAAAAAGACTCGAACTTTCAGCAGCTTGCGTGAAAATATTTTTCCGGAGTAAACACAGCTGGTAAGATCACCTTTTTCTTTTTTGGGGACAGCAACGTTAGAGTGCCTCGGGTATGCCTTACGAGACGCCGGTACGCCCCACGATCGTGGATGAGAAGTTTTCGAGTCGCATTTGCCATCTTGTATGTACAGGGCAACTGCCGCGGCGTGCTTGCACTTCCCTGCGATGCCAGCACGGCAATCGCAGCTCCCCGCGAAGATTCGTCTTCTGCCGTCGACCTTCAAGCATTATGTCACCTATAATTCCATGCGTCCACACGGTATACGCTGAGCATCACGCATCTCGCCGGTGCGTTGATTTTCTTCTGCGGAATACACCTAGCTGTCACCTCCGATCCGTGCGAGTCGAGCAGTTCCCTCACCTCGTAGACGTGCCCCGCTTCAAATAGAAGTCTTCCTTCCTCCAAATTCTTTCCACGAAAAAAGATGTCAAGGTCGTGTAGCTCCCGAAACCCGGCTAAAATTAATATCGGCGCGTTGTTTGCCGCCATCACTGGGTGTCAAACACGCAACGCGAGCCGTTGACTGCGGGAGTAATCCTGCCGCATTTGAGCAGCTACTCCCCAGATGGCGCTAGAGGTCCGAAAGACGGGGCGCCTCCTAGCACTTGCAACTTGCCTTGAATGGCGGAGGGGAGCCGCCGGTGTTGGCCATGGCAGAGAAGTCTACTGGTCGTAAATGTGCCGGCATGGAGAGAAAAAAAGATGAGCTCCCCGTCGGGGAATCGAACCCCGGTCTCCCGCGTGACAGGCGGGGATACTGGCCACTATACTAACGAGGAGATTTTTTTTTTCTTTATTGCATGGAAGAACTTCCGTAGAAAGGAGGAAAACTTCAATCAGACTGGTTCGCGTCTCAAGTTACCGGGCTGCTTAATAGGAGCCCGCCATAGCCCTAACTCAACACTGCATCCCTATCAAAACATCACAATTCAGGGAGGCACACACATGCATCTAGGGACGGCAGCCAGCTTGGAGGTTCTTCGCGTGCAGCATATACACTCCTCACCAAAGCACACTGTTCACGAAACACAGATTTGGACGATATTGGTGGCTCGGCATGTCTGTCCATCATATGGCTTTTCCAAAGACTGAATAGTCCCATCAACATAAACAGATCATAAGGCACAACAGAGTTTTTGTCAACAGGCAGAAATCTAATAGTGTATGGTGTAATTTCAATGTCCTTCTTAAGAGTTCGTTTTAGTATGTCCCAAAAGAACATGGCATCACGGCACAGGATGAAGCAATGATCAATTGTCTCAGGCACGTTACACAGACGGCAATTCACATTCCAGAGTACAAACATCCCCTTGTCATTAAGAAATGTCTTGACAGGCAGCGTCGCTGTGTGTAGTTTGAAAAAGAACGTTTTAGCGGCTGCCTGAATGCACAGCCGCCTAACACGCTTTAGAACACTGATGTGCAAAGACCCCAGATAAGGCTGCCGATACAATGGTGTAGGGAACAAAGACTCAGTGAGAGCCTGGGTCATCTGTTTTCTCGAGAGGCTATACAGGACTTGAAGGACATACGCGAGCTTTGCAAACAAAAATATGTTACAGACCTGTGCCCTCGCAAACACTGAGAGTTCCCTACCCATCCAAGCCTGTGTTTGCCGCCGTAGAGCTACAATTTGTGAATCCCAGTAGGCTGTACTGTTGCGAACTTGGTGCAGCGGAACGCCTGGGTACTCAAGAGGGCTACTGTCCCAGCATATGCCACCGAACTGGCTTGGCCTAGTTCCCCAATAACCCAACCAAAAGCCTTTGGATTTCTCTAAATTAAGAGCCGCGCCTGATACATCACAGAACTGTTTAGTCAAGTTTAGAGCCTCAAGTACACTCTTTTTGTCAGAACAAAAGAGAACGACATCATCAGCATAGGCTAAAACTTTAACTTCACATTGAGCCAGAGAGAAACCGCGGATAGCTGCGCTGTTAATTATACTGAGACAGAGGGGTTCCAGATATAGGGCAAACAACAATGGAGACAGTGGACATCCTTGACGAACAGATGCTTCTAACGAGGAGAGATGGCAGTGGGGAGCCACCGGTGTTGGCCATGGCAGAGAAGTCTGCTAGTCGTAAATGTGCCGGCATGGAGAGAAAAAAAGATGAGCTCCCCTTCGGGGAATCGAACCCCGGTCTCCCGCGTGACAGGCGGGGATACTGGCCACTATACTAACGAGGAGAGATGGCAGAGGGAAGCCGCCGGTGTTGGCAATGGCAGAGAAGTCTACTAGTCGTAAATGTGCCGGCATGGAGAGAAAAAAAGATGAGCTCCCCGGCGGGGAATCGAACCCCGGTGTCCCGCGTGACAGGCGGGGATACTGGCCACTATACTAACGAGGAGAGATGGCGGAGGGAAGCCGCCGGTGTTGGCCATGGCAGAGAAGTCTACTGCCCGTAAATGTGCCGGCATGGAGAGAAAAAAAGATGAGCTCCCCGTCGGGGAATCGAACCCCGGTGTCCCGCTTGACAGGCGGGGATACTGGCCACTATACTAACGAGGAGTTTTTTTTTTCTTTATTACCGACTTGGCCGGAAAAACGAAACACAAAAATATAATGACATGACAATAAAAGCACTGGTCAGTTTCTAGCTAGTGCACGATGATAAAATGGATTAAATGATTTTAGTTGGTCGAGGACAGGCAACCACTCAGGTTGTGGAGCTCGCTGTTCGAAAACTTCCTGTGTATACATGATGCTTTCAATGAAATACTCATGTGCAGGATGCACAACAGCATGCTCATGCCTGACATCCATTCGCGTGCGCCATAGGCTATGCATGCAGAGCAACATTAGCAGGTCGCAAGGCACTTCACCTGGTTCTGCACATGGTAGGAAGCGTATTCCAAAAGGCGTCAAAGGTAACTCTTTTTTCAGTGTGCGTTTCAAGACATCCCAAAGAAAGACAGCGTCATGACAATCGAGAAGGATATGCTCTATAGTTTCCACTCTTTTGCAAATTAGACATTCCACTGACCAAGGTACAAAAAGGCCTTTGCTCTGCAACCATGGCTTCACTGGGAGGGTTCCAGTATGCAATTGAAAAAAGAAAGAACGCACTGAAGGCTTCACCGGCATTCTTTTGACCCTTTTTAGCACATCGCGTTCGCGACCCAAAAGATATGCACTGCGATAAACAGGCACTGGCAGAAACACATCGAGCAGGTCCTTGTACATCTTTTTCCTTGTTACAATGGCTAGATACTCATCGGAAAATTTTGACCGAAGAATACGGACTGCTGCAACAACTTCTTGCAAGAAAGCACTTAACCCACTCCGACCTGCAGACATGGATGACACAACATAATCAGGCAGTGATTCTGACAATCGCACTTGTATAATAGTTCGCAGAAAATCATTATCTTGACGCAAGAAAAGGAATCTAGTCACTATCTGCCTCAGAAATAAATTTGATAATCCTAGCCCCCCGTTTCGCACCTTATGGAACAGATTGCATCGGCTGGTACGTTCCCATGTTGACGACCAAATAAACGTTGCAAACACTCTGTGCAACCTTTGCACTGAAGTCCTTGGCAAAGTTAACGCTTGCAGAACATAGAAAATCCTCGCTATTAAAAACATGTTGCACACCGTAGCTCTTGCAAACATGGAAAAGTTGTGACCGCCCCATTTGTTTGTCTGAGCTTTGACTCGTTCGGTTTCATGGGCCCAATATTCTTTGCTTTCTTTGTAGTTGGTTAGCGGCACGCCGAGGTACTTTCCTGGCGTGTCTACCCACTTCATTCGACAGAATACTTCTGGCGTGGCCTGCCACTTTCCATGCCAAAAACCAAAACATTTCTGCCAGCTTATCGCACAGCCACTTGCATCACAAAAATTTACGGCTTCTCTCACCACTTCTTGCACGCTTTCCTGGTCTCTGCAGAACACTGCTATATCATCTGCATATGCCAATACCTTCACTTCAGTATGACAAAAGGCGTAACCTCGAATGTTTTGCTTAGTTAACAGCTTTAAACAAAAGGGCTCCAGGTAAAGTGCAAAAAGCAGTGGAGAAAGAGGGCAACCCTGCCTCACTGACGACAAGACAGGAATACTGTTACTCAGGCGGTTATTAATTATGAACCTTGATGTACAGCCATCATAAACCATTTTCACGCCATCAGTGATGATACATCCCACATTCACATGTTCCAAAAGCACGAACAAAATATCATGCACAACTTTATCAAACGCCTTATGCAGGTCCAGTTGCATCATGGCGACACGACCCTCCGTTGCATCACAGCATTCAAGGACACTCCTAGCTACGTGTATGTTAGTAAAAATGGATCTGTCTTTAATGCCACAGGTCTGGTGTGGGCCAACAAGGGTTTTAATTACTGTTTGGAGTCGTCCGGCTAGCACTTTCATATAAATTTTGTAGTCTACGTTAGTTAAGCTTATTGGGCGGTAACACTCAACTGACTGCAACCTACTCGGGTTGTCCGATTTTGGGATCAACACCACGTGGGAAGTTCGAAAAGACGGCGGAGTTAACTTTCTTTCATAACACTCGCTTATTACGCGTTGTAATGCTATTGCCATTTCTGTTTTCATAGCCTTGTAGAGTGCGGCACCGAGGCCGTCCGGCCCAGGCGACTTGTTTAAGCTCAGCTGCTGTATTGCAGCTTCGATTTCTGCTGCAGTTATAGGCTCCTCAAGTACCTGCGCCAGGTCATCCTCGACTCTTGGCATTAGCGACAGGAATGCAGTTTTGTAATGTTCAACATCAGGCGTTTTAAGGCTGAACAAGTTTTGGTAATATTCCAGAAACGCCCTTTCAATCATCTCAGATTCGGAAGTTACGTCATTGCGATAACAAATTTCCTTTATCTCTTTCGAAACTGCATACTGTTTTTCGTCGCTGAGCGCCCTTTTGGTGGGCGTCTCCCCAAGCCAAAATCTTTCGCTGCGCGCCCTTATCACAGCACCATTTCGTTTCATCTATTAGTTCAAGCTTAGTTTTGGTCTCTCTTATTTCTTGTCTGTACAACCCCGGCTTGACGGCTTCCATGCTGAGCATGAAATCAAGCTCGGTACGAAGTTCTTTTTCTTGCTGTTTTTCCTTACGCTTTAAAACACGTGCTCTTTCTATAGCGGCCACTTTCACGTCGCATTTAAATTGTTCCCATGTTTGTATAAAGTCTGACTCTTTTTCTAACAAGTTTTTGACTGAGTCTTTTAGTTTCTTGCTAAACTCCTCATCCTCCAACAATGTGTGATTAAATTTCCATAATTCCCAACTAAACTTGACAGTCCTTTTCCTCTCCCCAAGTGTGACCACGACTAAAGAATGATCACTGAAGCTGACGTGCACAGTCTGGTACTGGGAACACAAGGGCACAACCTCAGAAGAAACATAAATTCTGTCCAGCCTTGCGTGACTAACGCCTTGGAAATGCGTGTACTGTGCTTGTTCGGAACCTTGCATTATAATGCCAATGTCTTCCAATTCTGCTTCATTAATCATCTCAGACAGCAGCTCGGCACTCGTGTCCCGCAGGGTTTTGTTGCTTGTTCTATCTTCAGGTCTACACACACAGTTAAAATCTCCAAGCAATAGTACACGCTTTTCTGTCAGCAGGAAAGGTTGAACACAGCGAAAAAAGGCATCACGTTCGGGAATTCTATTAGGTGCATATACACACACAGCTCTCCACTCTACCCCAGAGAAATAAAAATCGCATGCTACAATCCGATCACTTTCACAGGAAAATACAGTTTCCACGCTGACTTTGCAGTTTCGTGTTAAAATCAGACACCCTCCCGACTTTCCCGTTGCATGGCACACGCAAACACTGAACTGTGCACGGTAAATTTCAGCCATCGCATCTGTCAACTCTTCGCTTTCAATTTTTGTCTCTTGAATAGCCAACAGATCGATTTCGTTTCCGAACAAGAGACGCTTAAGCTGATTTTGCCTCCTTCGCGCAGAAAGACCTCTCACGTTCAGTGTGGCAATACGCAAGCAAGATGTTATTTGACACGCCATCTAAATGGTTGGGATTCGCCGCTCTCGAAGTGAGATCGGTTTGCAGCTCACCTCATCAAAAATCTTTCCAGTTTGCAAAGTACGGCGGTGTCAGCACTGAACCCGATCGAAGACCGGGTTACCAACACGAAGACCCTGCAAGGCACCTCCGCTAAGGCGGAGGGACACCCGACGAAGTCCTACGATCAGGAGGGATGTTCGGCTTGGGCTTGTAGGCCGCACGTCGAACAGGAGGCGCTTTGGGAAGAGGTTCCTCATGGTCCGTCCCGTCGTAGCTCGTCGCCTTGTCATCAGCTTCGTCGTGCGTCCTCTTCGCTGGCAAAGTTGACGCCGCGGGCATCTCCGTGTCAATGTCCTTCTCGTCGGTCGATTCCAAAACCGTCTCAGGTGCACCTACCGCAGCATCATCTGCTTTTCCCGCGTCCGCCTCAGTTTTGGTGTCAGGCACAGGTGGTTCTTCTGATTTGGCAGCCTCATGTTCGGTGGGAAGCGTTGCTTTTTCTGAGGCTATGCTTTTCGGTACTGCGTCTTCCCGGCTCTCATGGGTCGCCTCTACCGCGTCGACTTCGTCCATAATATGCTCCTCAGTAGTATCCCTACGACCAGGACCGGCTACGGTAGCATATGTTCGCACGCACTGGGCGTCGTCGTGGCCGAAGCGACGACAGAGCCCGCATCGTGGCACACGGCACTCCCGACGTATGTGTCCGGTGCCGCGGCACCGGAGGCAGAGCGGAGCTCTGCCAGGAACGTGGACGAGTGCGACGTCCTCTCCAACACGCAGCTGGTGCGGTAAGTCCTCGATGGTAACGCCCACCTTCAGCTTCAGTGTCACTGAGCGCGTAGTAGACGACTTGTCGACGCAGCCTTTGACTCTCCACTTGTCCCGAGTTATGTCGGTCACTTTTCCAAAAGCCGCCAGAGCTGCCTTCACGTCGTCATCTTGCACGCCGTGTAGCAGCCAGAACAGCTTCAGCCTGACGCCCTGGTTGCGTGGGTCAATGACCACGCAGCGGTGGTCCTTGACGTTGAACGCCTCCGCCTGTAGCATTTTGTTTTTTCCTTCTTCATTGCAGAATGTTACGGCCCAAACATGGTTCATCTGGTATGCCCCGAGGGCAACCACTTCCGGCAGCAATGACAGACGCTCAAGAGCGTCACGAAAGTTTTCAACACGGTATGGCCTGGCTTGGACGTCGCCATGCAAAAAAACAGTATGCAAAACGCTCGAACCTGTTGGCAAATGCGGCAAAATCAGCTGGTAGTCCTCGTTCGGTTTGATCGTACTCCTGATACCGCGGCCCGGCTGGGCCGCTGAATCCGCTCCTTGGGAGCCCATTTTTTTTTTTCTTTATTGCCTGGCTTTGACACAGAAAATTTCACAACACAAACAATGAACAAAAGACAATAAACGCTATATACATATGACTCGTGGTCAGCCAGCATGCATCTGGCTTCGTCAAATTAAAACTCACGCAATGTACAGAGCGGCTCTAGTCTTGAGAGCCACTCCGGAGGCTCCGCAGCGGCTTTCTGAATGGCGAGAAACATGTCCATGCTTTCGCGGAAATAAATTCTAGCAGGTCTTGCGTCTCTGTCACAATGGTAGCCCGCCATTCTGGAGCGCCATATACAGTGGAGGCCTGTAAGCATTATTAAGTCAAAAGGCACCCCATCCTCATTTTCAACACATAAGTACCGGATGCCATACGGGTCTAGTGGAAATTCTTTCTTTAAGGTTCGCTGCAAAACATCCCAAAAATAAACCCCTTCCCAACAGTGCAAAAATACATGGTCTATTGTTTCCGGCTTTCTGCAAATTAAACAGTTGGATCCCCAAGGTAAAAATAATTCCTTTCCTTCTAAAAATTTTTTAACCGGTAAGGTTCCGGTGTGCAACTTAAAAAAGAAGGTTTTTGTTCCTGATGGCACCTGCATGTTTTTAACTCTCTTTAAAACATCTTTGCCTTGGCCTCCACTGTACAAGGCCCTGTACAAGGGCACCGGGAAAACTACATCGCACAAAGCACGGTACAGTTTCTTTCGATTCACAGTCGACAGAAAGTCATTTGAAAACCGCGCGGAAAGAAACCTTACACTGGCTACGACTTCCCGGTAAAAACCGGTGACTCTACTGTAAACATCAGCAGTTCCGACGATGTACTCTGGAAGTAGATGCCACAGCCTAACATGGCATACGGTACGCAAAAACGGGTCTCTTGTGTCCTTAAAAAACAAAAAACGATTGACCAGCTGTCGCAAAAACAAATGGCCCAATCCCAACCCGCCGTCTTGTACCCGTCGGAACAGGTTGGTCCGGCTGCAGCGCTCCCATTCAGACGACCAGATAAAGACGGCGAAAATTCGGTGTAGCTTTTGAATACTTAACCGTGAACAGTGCAACACCTGCATTACGTACCAGAGCCTGCTGATAAAGAACAGGTTGCAAACAGTGGCTCTGGCGAAAATCGACAAGGTCGTTCCTTTCCACTTATCAGCTCTCTCCCGTGTCTCTTTGACCTGTCCTGTCCAATAATGTTCACTGTCACGGTAAGCATCGAGCGGAACACCCAAGTACTTATCTGGTGTTGTCGTCCACGGCACACTAGCAAACCTTTCAGGCGTAAATGCCCACCTTCCATGCCAAAGCCCGAGGCACTTCGACCAGTTAACCCCGCTGCCTGTAGCTTGGCTGAAATCGCGTACACATTGAACAGCCTCGCTTATGCCTCCCTCGTCAACGGCAAACACAGCAATGTCATCAGCGTACGCCAAGAGCTTCACTTCGGCTGCTTGTAATCTGAATCCGGTAATACTCCTGTTTTTCAGTATCTTTAAACAAAGGGTCTCCACATAAATACAAAATAAAAGGGGGCTGAGGGGACAGCCCTGGCGCACCGAACGCTGCACGCTAATGGGGGCCCCCAGACTCTTGTTAACGATCAATCTCGTCGTGCAGTTCCGGTATGCCAGGGCCACACCCTTGCGAATAACAGAACCAACGTTAACATGGCCTAATACTGCAAACAAAAGTTCATGGGCAACGCAGTCAAAAGCCTTTTCTAAATCTATCTGGAGTATAGCTACCTGATCATTAGTGTCATCACAGCATTCTAATACACTGCGCGCAACGTGGATATTTGTAAAAATGGACCGCCCTTTAATCCCGCAGGTCTGATGCGGACCAACTAATAAATGGATCACGGTCTGCAACCTTCGTGCCAAAACCTTCATGTAAATTTTGTACTCGACGTTAGTGAGTGCTATGGGTCGATATGCTGCTACCAGTCGTAATCTGTCTGTGTCGTCCGTTTTCGGAATCAGCACAGTATGGGAAGAGCCATAGGACGGAGGCAGTGATTTTAGTTTAAAGGCTTCATTAAAGATGACTGTCAAGACCGGGGAAATTACACGCTTAAATTCTTTGTAGAATGCCGTGCTGAACCCGTCCGGTCCAGGCGACTTACCAGGGTTTAAGCTGTCTATTGCTTGCTCAACTTCCAATTGAGTTATCGCTTGCTCTAATCGGTCTTTAGTTTCGTCGTCCAGGCGCGGCATCTCGGCCAGAAACGCCTCCTTAAAAGTGACAACGTCTACCGGATGCAATGCGAAGAGCGCCTGGTAATGCTCGAAAAAAGCTGCTTTGATATGATCGATGTCCGTTTTAGAAACACCTCTCCATTCTATTTCGTTTATGTGGTTTCTTTCGGCACGGGCTTTCTCTAAACCAAGCGCTCGTTTCGTTGGCGCTTCCCCTGCGGCCATGTCTTCTGCCCTTGCCCTCACCAGCGCTCCCCGATAACGTTCTTCTTCGATAAGCTGTAACTTTTGTTTGGTTTTCCTTATGTCTTCTATCCATTTACCAGGCGCTCGGCATTCCTGTTTTATCATCTTCTGAAGCAGTGCCTTTAGCTCCATTTCCTCTTTTTTTGCTTCATGACGTATACAGGTAGCTCTATCTATTGCTTTTAATTTTAAAGTTTCTTTAGTGAGCTCCCACTGCTGCCAAATCCTCATGTTACTACTTGGTTCTATTTTTGCTATTTCTTCCCTTACAGCACGGTTATAAAATTCGTCCTGGAGTAGCTTCTCATTTAACTTCCACATTTCCCATGAAAAACCATTCCCCTTCTTAATGAATCCTATGCAGCATTGAACCAAACAGTGGTCATAAAATGAAACCGGCAGAACTACATAACTATTGCATTTAGGGACCGTTTCCGCGGATGCACAAATTCGGTCTAGCCGTGCGTGACTTGTGCCCTCGAATCGTGTGTACCTTACAGCACGCGTTCCTTCAAGACACTCTGCTACATCCTCGAGGTTGCAGTTCACAATCATTCGTAACAACACTTCGGTGCTTTTATCCCTGAAACCTCGGACGCTTGTCTTGTCGCGCGCACTAAGAACACAGTTGTAATCGCCCATAACAATGAGCTGCCTGTCCGTGCGAAGCCGTTCTTCGACGCTTTCAAAAAACGCGGCTCGGCCATCAACCACATTAGGTGCATACAGACAAACAATGCGCCAGTCGATGCTACAGAGCGAAAAATCGATGGACACGTATCGACCCGACAAACACGAATGATGCCCGTGTACCTCTAGCCCCGGCAACTTCTTGACAAACAGAACACAACCAGCCGATGTGCCCACCGCATGGCTGACAACGGCAAAATATCTAGACGTGAAACGTCGCACCATGCTCCCGGTCTCTTCCTCACCATCGACTTTAGTTTCCTGCACTGCTAATATATCAATATCTTGCTCCGTTATAAGTCGGTACAGCTGGCTTTGTTTTCTTTTGCCTGCCAGGCCTCTGACATTTAAGGTGGCGACTTTGAACGGAGTTGCGGAAGCCATTTCAACTTAAGAAGAAGGGACCGAAAGCATGGTGCTTACCTCCCGCGCCCAGCATATCGCTAGACGATGCCGTCGCCGCCGGTGTCATCCGGCGCGAGCACATGGACCTGGTCAGGCGGCGCCTTGCCGCCGCCACGCCTGTCATCCGGAACCTTCGGGCGCGGTCGCAGACTGGGTCGTCGTGCTTGGGGCGTCTTTGTCGGCGGTTCCTCCACGCTGGACTCTGCTGCCTTCTCCCCGTCGGCCTTGGTCTCGGTGTGCGGACGCTTCGCAGGGGTGGTCACGCCGGTGTTCACGCGGGCGTCGGCCTTCTCGTCGCGGTTCTCGCTGGCCGCCTTTGTTTCCGCTTCCACGTGCTCTGGGGGGTTCGGGTTATCTTTGGGCGTCTCCAGAGGCGTCAAAGGTTGGTCACAGATGGGCGACCCGCTCTCCTTTGCGCCAGCCGCGTCGGTGTTGCTGGTCGAAACCGCAGGCTCAACCCCCGCCGTTTTGCCCGTGTCGTCGATGCCGCTGGCTGCTTCCTCCGCCTCGACAACGTCCATGAGCTCTGCGGAGTCGCTCGCCGCTACACGCCCGGTAGCCGACGCGTAGGTGCGCACGCAGTCGGCCTCGGAGTGACCGTAGCGTCGGCACTTCGAGCACCTGGGCACCTTGCAATCACGGCGTACGTGCCCCGCGCCGCCACACCGCAGACACTGCATCGGCCGCCCGGGCACCACCACGAGAGCCAACTCGCCAGCAACTCGAACCTGGTGGGGCAGGTCGTCTACCTTAATGCCTGGCTTCATCTTTAGGAGCACGGTCCTCGTGGTGGAACCCTTCTCCTTCATGCCAGCGACGCGCCAACGCTCCCGGGTGACCTCGGTCACGTTGCCGAACGCCGCGAATGCCGTACGGATGTCCTCGTCGGCGACGCCGTGAAGCATCCAGTGCAGTCGCAGCTTGACCTGGTGGTCCTCTGGGTCAAAAACGATACAGCGGCGTCCCTTGACTTCCAGCTCCGTCATGGCGGCCAGTTTCTTTGCGGCGTCGGCGCTGCTGAAGGTCACAGCCCACACGTGGTTTATCTGGTACGCTCCCAACGCCACGACGTCGGGGAGCGCACCAACGTTGGCTAGGGCGTCCCTGAAGTCTTCGACCCTGTAGGGTCTCACACGCACGTCCCCGTGCAGAAAAACCGTGTTTAACACAACACGTCCGGTGGGCAGGGTAGGCAGAACGATCTCGTAATCCTTATCTGCGTCGCTGGCGAACCTGTTTCCGCGGCCGGCAACGGCCGCTATCGCCGCTCCGTGGGAGCCCATGATTCTGCGTCCGTCACGCACGGTGGCTGGAAGTAGAATGAATCGAACCCCGGTCTCCCGCGTGACAGGCGGGGATACTGGCCACTATACTAACGAGGAGAGGTGGAAGAGGGGAGCCACCAGTGTTGGCCACGGCAGAGAAGCCTACTGCCCGTGAATGTGCCGGCATGGAGAGGAAAAAAAGAAGAGCTCCCCGTCGGGGAATCGAACCCCGGTCTCCCGCGTGACAGGCGGGGATACTGGCCACTATACTAACGAGGAGAGGTGGAAGAGGGGAGCCACCAGTGTTGGCCACGGCAGAGAAGCCTACTGCCCGTGAATGTGCCGGCATGGAGAGGAAAAAAAGAAGAGCTCCCCGTCGGGGAATCGAACCCCGGTCTCCCGCGTGACAGGCGGGGATACTGGCCACTATACTAACGAGGAGAGGTGGAAGAGGGGAGCCACCAGTGTTGGCCACGGCAGAGAAGCCTACTGCCCGTGAATGTGCCGGCATGGAGAGGAAAAAAAGAAGAGCTCCCCGTCGGGGAATCGAACCCCGGTCTCCCGCGTGACAGGCGGGGATACTGGCCACTATACTTTTTTTTTTTTCTTTCTTTATTGCCGGTCTCCGACAGTGAGCAATAATACAGGACGATACACTAAAACAAAAACAGAAAGAAACAAAAAATGCAGTAGCAGTCAGCTTTGCACTGACATTGTCGCATTAAAATTCCTTCAGCGCTGTCAAGGCTTCTACTTTCGGCAACCACTGTGGTACACACTGAAGCGATTTCTGAACTTCAACAAATCTGGATATACTCTCGCGAAAATACATCCGTGCGGGCCTCGCATCCGGATCACAATGGAAACCGGCCATGCGAGAACGCCATACAGAGTGGAGGCCAGCCAGCATTATGAGGTCAAATGGAATCCCGTCTTCATTATTTACTGCTAGGTATCTAATGCCGTGAGGGTCCAATGGGAAATCCTTTTTGACCGTTCTCTGTAGAACATCCCAAAAGTACACACCTTCCCAGCAATTCAGAAAAACATGGTCTACAGTTTCGGGCTGTTTACATATCAGACAGTCAGCTCCCCACGGTAAGAAAAAACCCCGTTGCTCTAGAAATTTCTTTACTGGCAGTGTTTCCGTATGTAGCTTGAAGAAAAAGGTTTTCATGCCAGGTGTCACCTGCATTCTCTTTACCCTTTTTAAAACATTCTGACCGGGCTGTCCACTATGCAAGGCTCTGTACAATGGTTCTGGAAAAATGTTGTCACATACATCTTTGTACAGTGTTGTTCTTTTCACTGAAAAAAGATAACCATTTGAAAAACGCGTCGACAAAAACCGTATACTAGTCACCACCTCTTTGAAAAATCCTGAAATGGGTCCGGGCATCTCATTTGTGCCAACAATAAAACTAGGCAGCGCACATCTTAATCTAACTTGGCACACTGTGCGCAAAAAAGGATCGCTTGTGTCACGAAAAAACATAAACCTATTTACAAGTTGTCGCACAAAGAGATGCGACAGACTGAGACCACCATCCTTCACCCTTCTGAACAAATTCGTTCGGCTACACCTTTCCCATTGCGATGCCCATATAAAGGTTGCGAACACTCTGTGCAGCCTTTGCACATTCAGCCGCGAGCAGTGCAGTACCTGCATCAGATACCATAGCTTACTTACAAAAAAAAGGTTACACACCGTGGCCCTGGCAAAGAACGATAGAGGAACCCCCTTCCACCTGTCTGCTTTTTCTCGCGTTTCCTGCAGCTGGCTTAGCCAGAGGTCGTCATTGTTTTTGTAGAATTCTAATGGGACACCCAGGTACTTCGCTGGGGTGTTCACCCACGTCACGCCAGCGAATGTGTCTGGGGTCGTCGGCCATTCTCCATGCCAGAATCCCAGGCATTTACCCCAGTTAATTAAACTGCCCGTGAGATCCCGGAAACACTTCACTACTTCAACCGTTGCTGTAATACTTCCTTGGTCGATGCAGCATACGGCGACATCGTCGGCATATGCTAACAGCTTTACTTCAGACGCTTGCAGATGAAACCCACGAATTGAATCATTCTGAATGATAACCAAGCATAGCGTTTCAATGTACAGACAAAATAAAAGTGGGCTGAGGGGGCAGCCCTGGCGCACCGAACGCTTCACCGCAATGGGGGCCCCCAATGACTTGTTTATGATTAGCTGCGTGGTGCAATTTCTGTACGCCATGACCACTCCCTCTTTGATAATCGCGCCGACATTAATATGATCAAGAATAGCGAACAAAATAACATGTGGGACGCAGTCAAAGGCCTTCTCTAGGTCGAGCTGCAGCACAGCGACACAAGCTTTCATGATGTCACAGCACTCAAGCACGCACCGTATCTTATGTATGTTACTGACTATAGACCTGCCCCTGATTCCACATGTCTGGTGGCAACCTACTAGGTCTTTAATCACTGTTTGGAGTCTGCTCGCTAAAACTTTCATTAAAATTTTGTAGTCTACGTTGGTTAAAGAGATTGGTCTGTAATAAGTCACAAGTCTAAGTTTTTCCTCATCATCAGTCTTAGGGATAAGAACAGTGTGTGATGTACTATAGGACTGTGGTAGAGCTTTCATTCGGTACGCCTCATTGAACACTTCCGTGAGCACTGCAGACAGCTTTTCTTTGAAAAACTTATAAAAGGAGGTGGACAAGCCATCGGGCCCAGGCGACTTTCCGTTGTTTAAGTTTTCAATGGCAAGGCACACTTCACCTTCAGTTATTGGTCGCTCCAAAAATTCTCTTATCTGATCGTCCAATCTCGGCATGTGGGCAAGAAACGTCTTTTTAAACCCGTCCAGGTCAGCAGGATGGAACGCAAATAGCGCCTGATAATGCTCAGAGAACTCTCGCCCAATGCCCTCGTTGTCATTCACAGCGACGCCATTCCGCTCTATCTCTGCTATGTGATTTCGTCGGGCGTTTGTCTTTTCAAATTCTAAAGCCCGCTTCGTAGGCACCTCGCCTGCTTTCAGTGAATTTGTTCTCGCACGCACCAGCGCACCCCGATAACGCTCTTCCTCGATCAACTGCAGTTTCTGCTTTAGATTCCTGACGTCATCTATGAAAATACCGGGCGTTTTGCACTCCTCTGCTATCAGTTTCTGCAATGTTGTTCGCAGCTCGGTTTCCTTCATTTTTTCGTGGAAGCGAATCGCACTGGCCCTGTCAATTGCTGTGACTTTAATCTGCTGCTTGCATAGTTCCCACTGCTGACCGAGATTCAGGCTACTGTTTGGATTTAGTCTGTTAATTTCTTCTAATGCTTTTGCTACGAATTGTTCGTCGCCAAGTAGCTTAGAATTCATTTTCCACATGTCCCATACAAAGTGTTTCATTTGTTTCTTTGTTCCTATAGCGCATTTAACCAGGCAGTGATCAGTAAAACACATCGGTACAACGTCGTAACTACGGCACCTCGGGATCACATCCAGAGAGACGTAGATCCGATCCAGGCGTGCGTGGCTAGCACCCTGGAAATGAGTGTACTTTACAGCGCGTGCGCTCTGCAGGCATTCAGCTACATCTGTTAATTCCGCTTCGGCAATGACCTCTGCTAATAAATCTGTACTCTTGTCTCGGAAAGCTGTGCAACTGGTTTTGTCTGCAGACCTAAGCACGCAGTTAAAGTCACCCAAAATAATGAGGCGTTTTTCAGGCATCACCTACTGTCGGACATAGGCAAAGAAATTGTCTTTCCTCCACTGTATTAGGCACATACACACAAATCACCCGATATTCCGCTTCACACAGAAGGAAGTCACACACTATTAATCTCCCAGACGGGCATGACATGATGCTTTGAACAGTAAGACCGGGCAACTTTTTCACAAACAGTACACATCCTGCTGACAACCCAACAGCGTGGCTAACGACGGCGTAGTACCTCGCTGTGAAACGCAGCACCATGCTCGCAGTCTCCCCCTCTCCCTCGATTTTTGTCTCCTGAACAGCTAGAATGTCAATGTCCTTCTCTGTTACCAGCCGATACAATTGACTTTGTTTTCGTTTTTGTGCTAACCCTCTGACATTTAAAGTAGCTACACATAGAGACGGTTCAGGAGCCATTTAGGTTTGCAGTAGGAGGGAGGCCCGGAGCATGGTGCTTACCTTTAGCATCTAGCAAACCGCTAGACGCCTCCGGGGCCGTCCGGTTGGCTGCTGTCGCTTTTCGACGGGGGAGGCTTGTCGGCAGGCTTCCTGTCCACGTTGACGTTTGGTCGCGGCTTGAAGGTAGCCCGCCGTCCTTGCGCCGCTTTCACTGGCGGCTCGTCAACGCTGCCTGCGAGCACCTTGTCGTCGTGGTCCCCGGAGACTTCGTGGGGGCGTTTCGTTGCCGTACCGGTACCCGTTGTAACGGAAGCGCCGTTGACTGGTGCATCCTGTCCCTTAGATGATAGAGGCGGTTGCGCTTGACGACTCGCGCCGCTTTTATCAAGGTCCTGCTGCACCGGTGGTGGACTAGCCACCGGCTGACTGGGACGGTCTGCGCTTGTGTCCTGCGGTCCACCAGCGAGGGCTGATAGTTCTGCCACTGCACTAGGCACCGGCTCACCCGTTCCCTTCGCCGCGTCCTCTGCTTCGGTTGCGTCCATTAAGTGCTCGGTTTCTTCCCTTGCACTCGGTCCCATTGCCGAGGCATACGTACGGATACACTGGGAGTCCTCGTGTCCGAAACGCCTGCAGCTCGAGCAGCGCGGCACCTTGCACTCTCTCCTGACGTGGCCGGTGCCGTGACAGCGCAAGCACTGCATCGGACGGCCGGGTGCGACGACTAAGGCCAACTCTCCTCCAACCCGTATTTGATGCGGCAAGTCTTCAACTGTCATGCCCCTCTTTAGCTTCAGAACGACGGTCCTCGTCGTGGAACCCTTGTCGCTCACACCTTGCACACGCCACCGCTCCCTACTAACGTCCATGACGGTCCCAAACGCCGCTAACGCGGTCCGCACGTCGTCGTCAGCCACACCGTGCAACAGCCAGTGAAGCCTAAGCCTCACCTGCTGATCCTGTGGGTCGATGATGACGCAGCGACGCTTCTTCACGTTTAGTTCCTTAAAGGCCAGAAGCCGCTTCGTAGCCTCCGCGCCATTAAGGGTGACTGCCCACACGTGATTGACCTGGTAGGCTCCCAGAGCCACCACGTCCGGCAGCAAACCAGTCGGCAGGAGGGCGTCTCTTAAATCTTCCACCCTGTAGGGCCGCGCTCGCACGTCGCCTTGCAAAAACACGGTGTTCAGAACGACGTTTCCTGTTGGCAGTTGAGGCAGTATAAGCTGATAATCGCCGTCATCGCTATCGGTGATCCTGTTTCCGCGGCCAGCCAAGGCCGCTATCGCCGCTCCGCCGGAGCTCATGATCCTGCGTCCGCACCGAACGGTAGCCGGAAGTAGAATCACTGGCCACTATACTAACGAGGAGAGGTGGAAGAGGGGAGCCACCAGTGTTGGCCACGGCAGAGAAGCCTACTGCCCGTGAATGTGCCGGCATGGAGAGGAAAAAAAGAAGAGCTCCCCGTCGGGGAATCGAACCCCGGTCTCCCGCGTGACAGGCGGGGATACTGGCCACTATACTAACGAGGAGAGGTGGAAGAGGGGAGCCACCAGTTTTTTTTTCTTTATTGCCGTCTGTGACATGAAAACAAAAATGTACAAATGATAAAAACATCAGCCTAATTCGGCTGACGTATCAGGGCTAAAAATCTTCTCAATGCGACCAGTTCATCAAATACAGTAATCCATTCAGGTGGGTCAGCTTGGGCTCGGTACATTGCTCTCAAGCTCGCAACACTTTCAATAAAGTTTTCGCGCACCGAGCGAACGTTAACATCCGCGTGTCGCACTTGCATCCGTGTCCTCCAGAGACTGTGGAGGCCCAGAAGCATGATTAAATCATATGGTACTCCTGCTTCATTCTGAATTGGCAGGAATCTGATGCCGTAGGGGTCCAGGGGAAAATCTTTTTTGACTGTTCGTTGTAGCACATCCCAATAGAAAATGGGGTCCCAACAGTCCAGAAATACATGTTCTACTGTCTCAGGTTTTTTGCATAAGAGACAGTTTGTGGTCCATGGGACAAAAATCCCCTTTTCGTGCAGCCACGTTTTAACAGGAAGTGTATTCGAGTGCAATTTAAAGAGAGGGGAGCCACCAGTGTTGGCCACGGCAGAGAAGCCTACTGCCCGTGAATGTGCCGGCATGGAGAGGAAAAAAAGAAGAGCTCCCCGTCGGGGAATCGAACCCCGGTCTCCCGCGTGACAGGCGGGGATACTGGCCACTATACTAACGAGGAGAGGTGGAAGAGGGGAGCCACCAGTGTTTTTTTTTTTGTTTATTGCCTGCTTTGACACATACATCACAAGAAAACAAGAGAAGTATACACACACTTAATGGTACATGGCGTCGGTATGGGCTAAAACCATCAACCACACCTTGGCTGACGTAAGGCGCTAACAGCGTTTCATATGGACTAGAGGCTCAATTCTCGGTACCCATTCAGGCACTTGTTTCAGTTTTGTAGGTTTCCAAGAATCTGCCTACAGACTCGCGAAAGTACTCCTGCGCCGGCCTTGCATCGATGTCAGCATGTCGGGCCGCCATGCAGGCCTTCCAAATACAGTGCAATCCCATGAGCATTACTGCGTCAAACGGTACACCTTCTTCATTTTCCACTGCTAGGAAACGAATCCCACGGGGGTCAAGGGGCAGATCTTTTTTCAATGTTCTTTGAAGAATGTCCCAAAAGAACACTCCTCCCCAGCAGTCCAAAAAAACATGCTCGATAGTTTCTGGCTTTCTACATATAAAGCAATGATCACCCCATGGAACATACAATCCTTTCTCTGCCATCCAAGTTTTTACCTCCAACGTTCCGGTGTGCAGCCTGAAGAAAAAGGACTTGGCTCCCGGAGCTACATACATTCGCTTCACACGCTTTAAAACATCGCTGCCTGGATGGGTGCTGTACATTGTTCGATACAGTGGCACAGGAAAAACCAGGTCTGTAAGGTCCTTGTATAGCTGTATGCGTTTTACTTTTGCAAGATATTGGTAGGAAAATCGTGCGCTGAGGAAGTTACAGGAAACCGCAACCTCCTTCAGGAATCCAAAAACACCTCCTGGTATACACTCGGTAGATACCACAAAATCCGGTAAAAGTCTGCTCAATCTGATCTGTACTACAGTACGCAAAAACGGGTCCTTCACATCTCGAAGGAAACAAAAACGGTTGACCACTTGCCTCAGGAATAAATGCGACAAGCCCAGGCCTCCTTGACTAACTCTCCGGAAGAGGTTGGTACGGCTTGTCCTCTCCCATACCGACCCCCACACAAAGATGGCCAATACACGGTGCAACTTTTGTACATTGGCGCGTGAGCAGTGCAAAACACTTAGCACATACCACAGTTTGATAACAAAAAACACATTGCACACAGTGCTGCGCGCAAACATAGACAAGTCCCCTCCTTTAACCTTCTCCGTTCTTTCACGCACTTCTGCAACTTGGCTCCGCCAGTAGGGCTCACTGTCGCGGTAAAACTCTAAAGGAGCACCTAGGTACCTCGCTGGTGTATCAGCCCATTGCATGTTGGCGAAAGTGCCTGGTTTCGTCGCCCAAGAACCGTGCCAAAATCCAAGGCACTTGCCCCAGTTAACAGCGCTGCCGCTGGCATCACAGAAACGCTTAACAATTTCCACCGTTTTCAAGATGCTCTCATTGTCAACGCAGAAAACCGCCACATCATCCGCGTATGCCAACAGTTTCACTTCGGTTAGCTGTAATTTAAAGCCTTTTACGTAGCTGGTGTCTATTATACTAAGGCAGAAGGGTTCGATATATAAGGCAAAAAGTAATGGTGAGAGGGGGCAACCCTGTCGCACGGATCGTTGCACCTCGATCGGTGCTCCTACCGATTTGTTGATTACTAGGCGCGTTGTGCATCCCCTGTAAGCCATCGCGACACCCTCTGTGATAACTGCTCCCACGTTGACGTGTTGCAAAAGTGTAAACAAGATTTCATGTGGTACACGATCGAACGCTTTCTCCAAATCGAGCTGGAGCATTGCGACGTTCATGTTTAGTGCATCGCAGCACTCCAGCACGCATCTCGCCGTGTGAATGTTAGTGAATATTGACCGATCCCTTATACCGCAAGTCTGGTGTGGTCCAACAATCTCTTTTATTACCGTTTGAAGTCTTTTAGCCAGTACTTTCATATAGATCTTGTAGTCGACGTTCGTTAAGCTGATTGGACGATAGGACTTTACTTGCCTTAAAGCGATTGGATCCTCTGTTTTGGGGATGAGAACTGTATGCGTGGCCAGGAAAGAAGGCGGTAGGCGCTTCCGTTCATATGCGTCTTCTAAAAGGTGGGCTATTATAGGGGCTAATTCATTCTTGAAAGTCTTGTAGAATTCGGCGCCTAATCCATCTGGTCCTGGTGACCTCCCTCGTTTTAAGTCATCGATAGCCAACTCTATTTCAGCGACAGTAATCGGGCGCTCTAACACCTCTTTTGAGTTGTCATTAATCCTAGGCATTAAAGCCAGGAATTCTGTCCTGAAGATTTCTAAGTCTACCGCTCTAAGCGCAAATAGACCTTTGTAAAACAGGGTGAAAGCATTTTCGATGTCGTTCTGTTCGTTCAAAATAATGCCGTCTTGTTCAACTTCGGAAATCACATTCTTGCGGGCCCATTTTCTTTCCCTTGCCAGTGCTCTTTTAGTTGGTGCCTCACCGGTTATCTCTTTATCGGCTCTGGCTCGTACAAGCGCACCGCGGTATCGGTCGATATCAAACTGTTCGAGCTTATGTTTGAGCGAACAGATGTCAGCCTTGAACGTGCCTGGAGCTGAGTTTTCTTGATTTATTAGCATTTGCAGGCTCTTTCGTAAGTTCGTCTCATACTTATCATTCTCGTACTTTATAGCGCTAGCTCGTTCCAACGCTTTCATTTTAGTTTTTTGCTTGAAAGTCTCCCATTGTTCGCAAACCACTGTGGCTGTATCATCCTTAATTTCTTCAAGCATACTTGACACTTGTTCCTTGAAAACGTCGTCATCTAAAATCTTCGCGTTAAACTTCCATAACTCCCATGTGAATTTATTTTTATTTTCTTTCTTGTTCTTAATATCAAACCAGACAAGACAGTGGTCGCTGAATGACACAGACTGCACATGGTACTCTCGGCAAAGCGCTGTCAATTCGGCCGAAACGTACATTCTATCAAGCCGGGCGTGACTGGCTCCTTGGAAATGCGTAAAGCGAACGCAGTGGTCGTCTTCCAAGCATTCCGCTACGTCTTCGAGCCCAAATTCATCGATTAAGCTTCGAAGTTCTGCCGTGCTGGCGTCTCTGTACGGTGTATCGTTCGCTTTATCTCGCGCCGCTAAAACACAATTAAAGTCTCCCATCAGTACTAGTTTCCGATCGACATCGCAATAATTTTTGAGTCCCTCAAACATCTGTCGTCTTTCCTCGAGTACATTAGGAGCATACAAGCATATCACCCGCCATAGCACTGAACCAAAACTAAAATCGCAAAGAACCATACGTCCTGCAATATCCGACCGTACGGCCTGCACCTCAAGCCCCAAATGTTGGCGCACAAAAAGAACACAGCCTGCGGATCTCCCAACCGCATGGCTCACACACGCGTAGTAATGTGACATGAAAGGCAGCACCATACTCTCGGTCTCAACATCTCCTTCAATTTTCGTCTCTTGTACGGCAATAATATCTAAATCTTTTTCCGTTGACAACCTATATAACTGCCGTTGCCTCCTCCTCGCACATAGCCCTCGGACATTGATTGTGGCGAATCGCAAAGCTCTATCTGGCAGCGCCATTGTAGTATGGAAGGAGACCAAGAGGATGGTGCTTACCGTTGACAAGAAGCATCCTCAGCGCCAGAACAAGCGCTCGTCCAGTCCCAAAACTTACAACTACGAGGCCGCCGGCAGCTGCGTCGGCGGCGTCGGCGGCGGCGTCGTCGCCCTCGTCGTCGTCCTCCGGTCTGGAGGGATGTTCGGCCGAGGTCGCAACGTCGACCGACGCACGGGAGCTGCTTTTGACGGTGGCTCTCCGTTGACGGGCGGGCCAGAAGATGTGTCATCTTCCTCGACGACTTCGTGCGAGCGTTTAGTCGCCGCGGCGGCGGTGCCCTCGTTTGATGTGCCCATGTTCTGCTCCCCCTCGCTGGCGCTTCCCATCGAGGTCGCGTTTATCTTCTCGTCCTGAACCAACCTCGCCGTCGATGGGTCTTCTGTTCTCTCAGGTGTGCCATTTTCTTCGAGGTTCGGAGTGCCTTGGCGTACTGATTCGCCCGAGGCTTGCTCAGCCGGCTCATTTCCAGCCGTAGCTTTGTCTTCCGACTCCGCCTTGGCTGCTGCTTCAGCATCAGCTTCATCCATTAGGAGCTCCGAGTTATCGTCACTCCTCGCGGGCCCTGCGACGCTGGCGTAGGTACGCACGCACTCGGTCTCGTCGTGGCCAAAGCGACGACATAGCACACAGCGCGGTACCTTGCAGTCACGCCGTATGTGGCCTGTGCTCTGGCATCGCAAGCAGAGGGGTGCCCTGCCCGGCACCACGACAAGGGCCAGCTCACCAGCAATCCTAAGCTGATGCGGTATATCTTCCGGCTTCACACCGCCCTTGAGCTTCAAAGTCACTGTCCGGGTCGTCGAGCTCTTGTCAGACACACCATTCACCCTCCAACGCTCCTTGACCACATCTGTCGCTTTCCCGTACACTAGCAAAGCCGCCCGCACGTCGTCGTCGGGGACGGTGGGCAGCAGCCAGTGCAGTTTCAACCGTAGGTCCTGGTGAGACGGGTCGATGAGAACGCAGCGATGGTTCTTTACTTGCACTTCGTTGTTGGCGAGCAGTCTTTGCACACCTGCGTCACACTTGAAGGTAACTGCCCACACGTGATTCATTTGATACGCCCCCAAGGCCGTAACCTCGGGGAGCAGATCCAAATTCACCAGCGTATCCCTGAAGTCTTCTACTCGGTAGGGCCGTGCTCTCACGTCCGCATGCATAAAAACGGTATTCAAAACCAAACGCCCTGAAGGCAGACTAGGCAAAACAACACGATACTCATCATCCGATGCAGAAGAAAACCTGTTACCGCGGCCGGACACGGCCGCTGATACCGCTCCAACGGAGCCCATTTCACACGCGTCCGTTCGCTATCGCGGCCGGAAGTGGAATCCAAGGCCACCTCTTTTGACCGGTAGGAACAAATTAGCTCGACTAGTTCGCTCCCAATTCGAGCTCCAAATAAAAACAGCAAACACTTTATACTAACGGGAGAGGTGGAAGAGGGGAGCCACCAGGTGTTGGCCATGGCAGAAAAGCCTACTGGCCGTAAATGTGCCGGCATGGAGAGGAAAAAAGATGAGCTCCCCGTCGGGGAATCGAACCCCGGACTCCCGCGTGACAGGCGGGGATAATGGCCACTATACTAACGAGGAGAGATGGAAGAGGGGAGCCACCAGGTGTTGGCCATGGCAGAAAAGCCTACTGGCCGTAAATGTGCCGGCATGGAGAGGAAAAAAGAAAAGCTCCCCGTCGGGCAATCGAACCCCGGTCTCCCGCGTGACAGGAGGGGATACTGGCCACTATCCTAACGGGAGAGGTGGAAGAGGGGAGCCACCAGTGTTGGCCACGGCAGAGAAGTCTACTGCCCGTAAATGTGCCGGCATGGAGAGAAAAAAAGATGAGCTCCCCGTCGGGGAATCGAACCCCGGTCTCCCGCGTGACAGGCGGGGATACTGGCCACTATACTAACGAGGAGAGAGCAGCTGCCGGGTACCTGGCGCCATCTGGCGCCATCAAGGCGCACGAATATTTGTCTTTTTGTTTGCTTCCGATGGCACCTAGAAGCCGACTCATCGAGGAATAATGTCGTAGAGTTAGAAGAGGGTTAAATTTAAGCTATTAAGTATACGTAGCCTGATTTTCTCGGCGCTGAAGCTGACGCGGGCGCCGCGAGGTGGCGGTTCCGCCTCGAAGAATGCCACCTGGCCTGGCAGGAGTACCTCCGTCGCAAGAGGGAGGCACAATTGCTGATCCAGGTGAAAATAGCAGCGTGCAATCAAGAACAATTACACGAGCTCAGAAGAGCGGGTCATAACGCCCCACGGAAGTTCTGGGCCTATGTGTCCTCCTTGGACAGAAAACCACCACCCCATGTGCTACGCGACGCCACCACAGGCACAACCATCACTGATCTAGCACAACACCTTACGGAGCATCTCCAGGGAATATATGGGTGCCATGCCGGGCGGCGTATTCGCCAACTGCAGCCTGTACAGCCACTGCAGCCTGTACAGCCACAAGGCTTGAAACCACGGTGAATTGATCACGGTGACTGAAGATTGTCACAATGGCTTATCTAAAAGGGATAATTATTCCCTAAATAACGCTTAAAAGTGTATACCAACCTATTGTTACTAAGCATGTAATGTTTAGTTTAAATTCAAAACTGATATTCCAGCGCTGTGAATAATCTGTGTAAAAGTATGCAGGAAATGTTTTGAAAACCTTAAACGGCGTTATATGGCACTAAGCATCACGATTTGCGACCTAAAAGGGTAAAAAATTAAGAAATGAAATTAAAAAAAAACAGTAAAATTACAGTGCAGAGAGCGGAGTCGAACGGCCGACCTCCCATACGCAACACGTGGCTCTAATCCACTGCGCCATAGCGGCGATGTCAAGCCGTCGTTCTGAATGAATATTTATAACCAGCCTTAATGGTGGCTGCTACCTGCCGGTGGGCGGCGCTGTCATCGCTGGCTGTACCGGCTGCATTTGGCGAACACGCTGGCGGCCGGAGGAGCAGGCCTGCGATCCAGTGGATACCGCTGCAATATCAACACCGTGTAGTAGCAGTGCGCCCCATCCTCCGACTCGCGGACGGTGACAACAGAGGCGCTAAAGCGGGCCATAGCCCGTGTGGGAGCCAACACCGCACAAGGCTTGGATGGCATTCCCGCTGGCCTGGTGAAATGCCTCGGCCAGGAGGCACGAGAACAGCTTGCAGAGCTCTTTAATTGCCGGCGACCCTATACCTGAGGACTGGCTTCGCGGCAAGGTGTGCCTCCTCCCTAAAAAGGGCGGGGACCGAAGCTCCATCAAGGACTATAGACCCCTTACCATCTCCAGTGTGCTGTACAGGGTATTTGCGCAGGTTGTAAAAGGCTGGATAGTGGCGTGGGCCGAGGCGAAGAACCTACTGTCGGAATTACAGAGTGTATTCCGACAGGGGCGTCGCCTCCAGGATGCGTAGAGATCGCTCGCAAGGAGTCGCGGGGACTTGTGGCGTGCTTCCTCGATGTAAGAAGAGCTTACGACAGCGTCCCCCACGAGCCACTGCTTCATCGAATGGCAGCTATTGGAATGCCATCAGCGTGGATCGGACTGCTTCGCCGCCTATACTGCAGCAGCACAGTCGTGGCTTTCTTTGCCGGTGCCCACTCTGAGCCTGTAGAGGTGCAGATCGGGCTTAAACAAGGATGCCCGATGTCGCCGATCCTCTACATGCTCTACACGGCAGAGCTGGAGCATCGCTTGGTTCGGTCCGGCATCGGCTTTACCCTCCCATACACACAGGACGGCATCCCGGAGGTCTGGACTCTCCCGGGCCTTGTGTTCGCGGACGACATCGTGCTTTTGGCCGAAGATGAGGCGCAGCTACAGCAGCTAGCTGATCTCACTGTCCGCCGACCATCTAGGGCAGCTGGGACTATGCTTCAACGTGAAGAAATCAGCTGTGTTGCGATTCGCGGGCGACAAGACCAGCGTCTCCACGGTGCACCTGCCAAGCAGAGAGCCCATACCGCAGACCTCCGATTACCGCTATCTCGGGCGTCACCATTAGTGCCCAAGGAGGCCTATACGCTGCACACGAGGAGCGTGTACGGCTCTCCTCCCAGCGCGCCTGCTGCATTCTGCGCAGACGTTGTCTGTGGGGGTGTAGTCGATATGTGATGGTGCGTAAGCTGTGGAAGGCCGTGCACGTCCCGGGCCTAACTTTTGCAAATGCCGTCGTGTGCATGTCGGCCTCCACACGTGCATGGCTAGAGCGCGGACAGCACGAAGTTGGCCGAGTGGCCCTGGGGTGCCATGGTCGAGTCGCCATTGAGGCAATCCAGGGCGACCTCGGCTGGTCGTCCTTCGAAGCTCGAGAGGCCAGCAGCAAAATCGCCTTCGAGGAGCGGCTGCGCATGCTACCCGACATCCGCTGGGCGTGCTGAGTGTTCCGGTATCTGTACTTTAAAGGGACCGGAACGCAATGGCGTGCTCGCGTCCAACGGCTGCGCGGCAAATTCGGTTTCCTTGCCCAGACCACCGAGAGCACCGAAGAAACCAAACGCCAACCGAGCCGCAAAGTAAGGGCCCAGGTGCAGGCTGCGGAAGCCGCCCAATGGCACTCCGACATGCAGAAGAAAACGACGCTTCAGCTGTACCGCGCGCATAAAAAGGAAATCGACCCGGAGCAGCTGTACGACAACAGCGGAGGCAGCGCTCTTCTCTTCGAGGCGCGTGCTGGTGCGCTGCGCACACTCGTGTACCGCCGCCGCTTCGACCCCTCCGCCGACGTGCAAGCCGCTATCTGCAGGGGCTGCGGAAAGGAAGAGGAGCTCCCGGAGCACTTGGTGCTTCACTGCGACGGGTTGTCCCCTCCACAGGCAGATGGCGCCACCTTCCCACGGGCGCTGGGATTTGAAGCAGGCGAAGGGGAAAAGGAGGGAGAGCGCGGTGCTAATAGGCGCACACCAACGAAAGGCGTGTCCACCACGAAGGCCCGGCTACAACGATGGTGGAAGATGACGCGGCGGTGTCCTATTCCGCGAACTGAACCGACACAGACGTAGTCGCGGTGCACGTACGTTGTGACTTCTGGTTGCGTGTGCTTCGTTCTTTTTCTCTCTTCGTTCTTTTTTTCTTTCTTTTTTTCTTCGGCTAGGACACGAACTCTGTGCCCGCCCGCTACAAAGGGCAATGGCACAATATCATCATCATCATAATCATCATCATCATCATCACCACCACGGGTGGCTTCAAGGGAACACAGAGAAGCAAAGAGGGCGCAGTTATCTGAACAGGAAATAGGCGAAATATGGGAATCTTATGGACAAAAGAAACAGCAAGTTCAGGTCCTAGTCCAGGCTAAAATGAAGCAGTCCTCTGATAAATGGCTGGCTGAAGTTCGCGAGGCAAATAAAGGGGGGCCAAGAAAATTCTGGAACCATACAAGCTGGTTGGGAAAAACAAATCAAAGAACGCAGGAACATATTATAGATGCCGAGGGAAAATGTTTAGAGGGAGACGATGCTGTGAACTACATTACGTCATTTATAGCTGCGCCTTTTAGCAACGACAATGGGGTAATCTCCCCAAGGGAGGCGGCAACACAGGACAACACAATAGAGAACAGCTTAGAACTGACTAGTCTTAACTGGGAAAATGCGGAAGCGAATATTCCTAAAACCTCATCCGCAGGGATAGACGAAATTCCAACTAAGCTTATTAATGAACTTGGCCCAAGAAGCAAGGAAGCGCTGATAAAAGCATTGAAGACAGTCATAACAAATCCGCAAATTCCGCACAGGTGGAGACAGAGTAAAATGAATTTGATTTATAAAGGGAAAGGAGATAAGATGAACATAAAATTATTCCGTCCGATTACGATGACATCTGTTATGTACAGGCTGGCAATGCAGGCGGTGAAATTAAAAGTGCAGTCATGGGTAGAAGGTAATCGGATACTCGCAGAACTTCAGATTGGGTTCAGAAGGGGTAGGCGCTTAGATGATAGCCTGTTCGTGCTTACCCAATGCATAAAAATAGCAAAGGCGGAAAACATACCTCTGTATTTAGCCTTTCTGGACATAAGCGGTGCATACGATAACGTGAACAGGGAACTCCTGTGGAGCATATTGAAATATTTAGGTATCGGTCATGAGGTAATTGATTTTCTACAGGAAATCTAGCGAGATAATAAAGTTGAAATTACATGGGAAGGGAAAAAAGTACCACAACTGTGGGGGTGCACAAAGGATTAAGGCAAGGTTGTCCTCTATCACCGCTGCTGTTCATGCTTTACGTGATAAATATGGAAAGAAGGCTAGAAGAAAGTAATCTAGGTCATAATCTGTCGTACAGATTAGGCAGAAATGTAGTTGAGCAGCGACTTCCGGGTTTAATGTATGCGGACGATATTGTACTGTTAGCAGATAGCCAGGAAGATTTACAAACTTTGGTTAATTGCTGCGGAGACGAAGGAGATGCTCTAGGATTCAGTTTTAGCGCAACTAAATCAGGTGTGATAATTTTTAACGATACAACTCATCAGCTGCTTACAATACAAGGCCACAAAATACCCAAAGTGGCCGAATACAAATACCTCGGGATATGGCTAAACGAAGGGCAGATATACACGGAAAAGCATGAACAGGCTCTTAGGGCAAAAGGACGAAGAGACGCCGGGATAATGAAACATAGGGCATTATGGGGGTACAACAAATATAAAGTACTAAGAGGTATTTGGAAAGGAATAATGGTGCCGGGACTTACTTTCGGCAATGCGGTTCTGTGCTTAAGGGCAGAAGTTCAGTCGATATTAGACGTAAATCAGAGAGCTGTTGGAAGATTAGCACTAGGCGCCCACGGCAAAACCACAAACGAGGCAGTACAAGGGGATATGGGCTGGGCATCGTTCGAAGCACGGAAAGCTAAGAGTAAAATACTATATGAAGAACGCCTGAGGAAATTGGACGATAACAGGTGGGCAGCTAAGGTATTTAAATCTTTATACAGAAAGAGCGTTGACTCACAGTGGCGGAAAAGAACTAGAAAACTAACCAGTAAGTATGCCGGTCATGATGACGGAGAAAGAAAGAGCATTAGACGACAGGTTAAAAACGCGGAAGTTAAAAATTGGATGAATTCAATGGAAAAGAAACATAGTGTAGAACTATATCGATACTGGAAAAGACAGATCTGGAAAGAATTTTTCTATGATAACTCAAGAGGCAGTGCCCTATTTTTTGAAGCTATGTCAGGGTGTCTTAGAACGCGCAGCTACAAGAAGAAATTTAACGATGAAGATGACACATGTGCAGTGTGTGGTAGATCTGTGGAAACAATTGAACACCTCATAATCAAATGTGATGGCATCCATCCGGATGTCGATGCAGGCACAGTCACTCTTCCTGAGGCTCTAGGGTTTAAAGATAACAATGGTCATGTAAATAAATCTGCAGTGGAAGTTAGCAAAAAGCGATTGGAGAATTGGTGGCTGAAAAGCAGAGATGTGGCATAAGGTTAGAATTGTAGGAAACCGTAGGTAAAGTTGATGGCGAATCTTAATGAGAATTGC